>NW_024063265.1:0-372056 GCF_006381635.1 Hibiscus syriacus | reverse complement strand
CCTTTCTAGTCAACTTGAATATATATATATACACCGGTTAGAATCTATTTTCACAATGTAACTTATTTTTACTTTTACCTAATTAATATCTTTCGATGAGTGAAAATAGATGTTTGAGATTGATAAATTTTAAGTTTATATGTCATCATCTTATACATTCTGATATTTTTAATTTTTGAATGTTTTTAGTGTTTTTCTAATATTTTTGAATATTCAAGTATTTTTAATTAAGTTTATGGATTTTTAAAAAGAAATTGAAGAAATTTTGTTTTTGTTTTTTAGAGTTATCATTTGCTCATTTTAAAATTGAGGGGTCCAAAAGATATTTACACAACTTTTTTTTTATCATTTTTAAATATTCAAGTTGTAAAAGTTTAAATAAAATATTAAATTATTTATCAAATTTTATTTAAAAATAATGACTCGATTCAATTAACTTGAAAGTTAAAAATATTTTTTGAGTGACTAAAATTTCGCCACCCCTAATTATATGTTCTTATTAAAAGTTTTAATTGTTTATTTATTTATATATATATATTTACTTTTCATATGTAAATTTATTCTTGTATCAGTTTACATATAAGAAAATGTAAAATATCGAAAATCGATCAAGCTTGTGACATGCTCATTAATATTTGATGTAGAAGATTTGATTATAATTTAAGTTATATTTTATTTTAATACAATATTAATTTCATTGAAAATACATTTAAAGAATAATAATAAACTCATGTCGACGAGAGACAATCGATATTTTTTTATGATATATATATAAATTGTATTTTTATATATAATTTACCAATTTGTAATTTTTATTTAAATTCTTTAAAATAGTATTTTTTTTTTGAATATTTAAATTTTACAAATTTTAATAATTTCTTAAATTATTGCCTTTTTTCTTAAAGATAAAATAATTTTAGAACTTTCAATTAAAATCAAGTATGATATGAAGTCGACTAAAAAAACAGCTCAACAATTCTATCATGTCATCATTCACACGTTAATTGTCATATAATACACAAATTATCACTCAACATCACTAATTACCATGTCAAAGCCGTAATAATCAACATTGGTCAAATAATAAAATTGATCAATTAAATGATTAATAGAAGTGTTAGAAATTTGTAAACGAAAAAATAACCAAAACGATATCAACATAACATAAGACATGCATATAGAGAGATTTAATGTGGTTTCGGTTTTGCGTAAGTCCACGGGCAAGATGAATAATAATCCACTATAACGTAGAAAACACGAAGAAGTACAAGTACATGATATCACTTGTATTCCAAAACCCAATATAGACATCAAAACTCGATATAATCTAAAAATCTTAATATACCCGACAAAACTCTCTAGGGATGGGCATTTAAACCCGACCCGACGGGTTTCGACCCGACTTGACCCGATCGGGTCGGATTTTTTTTAAAAAAAATTGGGTTTGGGTCGAGTCGGGTTTTTTTATGTGGTGTTTGGGTTGGGTTCGGGTTTAGGGTGAAAAAAAATCCGACCCGGCCCGACCCAAAAAAAATAATAATTTTACCCCCATATTTTAGGGATAATTATAAATATCCCTCTATATATAATTTTTTTCAATTATAAGTCCTGTTTTTATTGAATAAAAATAATTTTTTTTATTATTTTGGGTCGGGTTGGGTCGGATTTCTATATCATTATATTCGGGTCGGGTCGAGTCTCGGTGGAGGCTCTCTTGTTCTCGGGTCGGGTCGGGTGGACCATAAACCGACCCATGTCCATCTCTAACTATCTCTACACATAAATCAAAATATGTTGGGATTTCAATTTAAAAAAGTAAAGTCCAACAGATAACATGCGGTTAGAGAATTAGAGGGAGTGAAAATGAAAGCAAAGCAATGCTATTTCTGTTGGAGTGAATATGATAATGGAATGGGGACCGATGTCCTTAGGACCTTAGCCTTGAGATTGTAACTTGAAAAGGGGAGGGAAAGGACCTTAGAAAGCGTTGGGAGAGGCATGTGAGGGAGGTGAATACCAACAAAATGGCTAAAATATAGACAGACAGGTTGTAAAACAAATGAAGCTTGCAAAAAGAGAAGGGTAAAGTACATAAATGGTTCTCAACTATAGGATATTGTTTTATTAGGTCTCTCAACTATTAAAAGTTATAAAATTATCCCTCAATTATAGGGTATTATTTTGTTGAATCCTCCGACTATTAAAAGTTACTAAATGGTCTCTCGACTATAAGACGTTACTTTGTTGAGTCATTCTATTATTAAAAGTTACAAAATA
Organism: Hibiscus syriacus; assembly: GCF_006381635.1. Classification (NCBI taxonomy): domain Eukaryota; kingdom Viridiplantae; phylum Streptophyta; class Magnoliopsida; order Malvales; family Malvaceae; genus Hibiscus; species Hibiscus syriacus. Next base: position 369,779 of record NW_024063265.1, on the reverse strand, counting down.
ATCACATGGCTATTCACATATTCTAAATTAGTCTTTTTCTGTTAAAACTTAGATGATCGCATCAGTTGGATGTTAACCTACTAACTGAGATATGATAAAATCATATTTTAATGATGTCTATCGACACCTTCATTACTTTTAGACACTGTAGACACCCGTTTTTGATCGGGATTAAAAATATATATATATTTATTATTATTATTATTATGCTAATAATTTAATAATTTACATATTTTGTAGGCCAGTCCAATTACATAACCATTCAGAATCATTTTCGCCGAACTGCCAAGCCAACATAGAGCCACCACCAAATGCCTCTAGAAGCTGTCATCATCTGGCCATCTCAACAAATGTGAGTGGATCAAAATCAAGGTCAACAAAAGATTAAAAGTTTACCTAAACCTTGAAATAAAGAAAAAATCCCGAAAATTACGGGATTAGGGATACCTGCTTCAGCACTAATCAAAGGAAAAGGTGGATTCGAAACAATTATAAATAGAGGAACTTTCAAAGGGGAAAAGGGGAGCTCATCAACAAGAGGGGAAAAAACACTCATCAAGTGACGGAAATTTCTTAGTTGAAAGAGAGAAATTTGTAAAAGTTTTCCTTATTCTCTTCGACAGAAGTAATACCAAGCAGGATACATCTGAAGGTTTTCAATTTACTTTTCTACTGTATTTTATTTTCTGTTTTTTTATTTAAACTGATTCCAAGGTGAATACGTTTTTGCTTCATTTTTTACAACATTGATAGATAAGCATAAACACTGGTTAAAAGCAGTAACAGAGAACCATAAACCATTCGAAGTAACCAAACAAGCATTAACAATGATATTGTTTTAAAAGAAATTCCATATTTGTTATTTCCAAAAATCTCCTATATTTTGTTTTTTTTAAAAGTATATAGATAATAAAAACACAAAGGAAGAGGAGAAAGCGCGATGTTTACCTGAGATGTTCGGGTTCCTTCACGGGAACCTATCACGTTTAGGTGAGGTTATTGTCGCCGATGAACGACAGTTGCATGCTATTTTAATTGCTGGAATTCAAGGAATGTAAGAGTCGGTTTCCATTAGTCACCATTCGAGAGCTTAAGAGAAAAAAATAAAAAGAATAAAGGGATATTAGAAAACAAAACTAAAAATGAGAGGAGTTTACCTTTAGGGTCGGTTCTTATGTTCGTTAGGTCACCATAGATGTTGTACACGGAAGAGTGGCTCCGATCTATAGCGAAGAACGAAGAACTGGCCAGCGTATGAAGGGGTTTAGTTGACCCTATACATTGGTTTAGGAGTTGTAATAAAAGGGGAATTAAGGTTTACTTATAAGTTTTTAGTGATTAGATCGAGATTAGAAGAGAAAATATGTGAGATTTTAGGGCGATCAGAGTAAAACCCATTGTTGATAATGGCCAAGCAAGCGTGGAATAATGGATTCTCGGCAGTGTGGCGTGAAGGAGAAAGTAGAGAGGAGAAGTGCGGCTGTGTAAAATATTATTTGGGTGAATGATAGCTTAGGTTTAGTTTAGGTTACTTATAAAAAATATTTGGTAAAATTATAGGTTAGTCATTGGAATCTTAGGGGTGAATTAGTTATAGACTTATATTTATGCATATTTTGATTTAGGCCACTAGTTTTTTTAATTTACATGTTTAATCTCACATTCATTTAAATTTAGTCATTATTTCAAATATATATATATTTTAAATTTATTACTTTGGCATTTTATGTTTTTATTTTTATAATTAAGTCACATTTGTACATTATATGTTAGTATGTATGGTTTATAATTTATAACTTATTATTACATAGTACGTGTAAATATTTTTTTTTGTATTAAGATGGTATATTGTTTAGTATTTTTTAATATATTTATTAAGTAGATAATTATTATTTTTAATTAATATTTGCATGTTAGCCTTATGTATATGACTCAATCAAATTACATAATCGAATTAAGGGTAATACCCTTTTAATTTAAAATTGTCGAAATGGCTTTTCTTAACTTACAGGAAAGTTATTCTTGACGATTTTAAATTATAAGTGTATACTGTCATTATCACTAAAAAATTTGATTTTTCACTTTAAAATTAGGGAGTGAAAGAAAAAGAAATGTTCGGTTATTTAAATTTGTTAAGAAAAGGTCGTTAGAACTGACCTAAAGATTTGGTCTCAATATTTTTAAATAATCGAATATACTTTATCTTTTTAATGGCTAGGTAATTTTAATTTAACCTATTTTATTGCTTATTGAAGGTTTTAAAATTTGCATTTTTGTTGTTTTAAAGGATCATAAATCAAATTAAATTCGAACTTGTGAAATTTGTTGCAAAGACATTAATTAATCGACTAGGTACCGATTTAGGGCATTGTGGGGGTGCTAATCCTTCCCCACATGTAACCGACTCCCGAACTTGGATTTTGGTAACGTAGACAGTAAATTTGTCGTTTTAATTAAATCAATTTTTATTTAAAATGACAACGTTTTTAGGTGCCCAATCACACCCTAATCAAAGATTGGTGGCGACTCTTCGAACCATGTTTTTTTATTTGTAAAATAATTTCTAAATTTTCGAAATGAGAGGTTTGTTTCATGTTATTTTTTTAATTAAAAATCAATCAAAAGAAATAAATTAAAAATGACGTGGTTTTCAAATTAAAAAATTTCCTTTTAAAAAAAAACGGTTACGACAGCTTGGCGACTCTGCTGGGGACTTTTTTAGAGAGTCAGGCCGATAATCGATTAGTCAATTATCTTTGCATATGAAAGTTATAATTCATTCTAATTTGGTTTTTGATCCTGGTTTGTTTTAAATTGTTGTTTGCATTTTAATTTGTAATTTGATTAATGAATAAATAGTTGTACTAACGTGTGATTTACATGTTTCAGTTTTCTGACCTTCACTTTAGTATGTTGCTTTTCTTGGATCGAGGCAAAGGATTATGAGTTTCCCCACTGTCGCTATAACCCTTTGATTTTTAGAGCCTTCTAACTGTGCTCTGTCCCGTTAGGTAGAGGTGAACGCTACGCTTACGTGAGAAAAATTGCTTTTCTCCGCATGGGCTTTAGCAAATAACCTCTAGGGTACATATGCCTTATGTTTACGAGTGAAACATTGCGTTTTCTCGCATGGACATAAAGAAATGTATCCTCTCGAATTGAACTTGACCCGTTTAAGCCTATAATGGGTGAGGGTCGAGGGTCTGGCAAGCCTAAGGGGCACCAGCAAAGGACAATTTGAGGACCCTGTTAGTGTTACCAAAACTTTGCCCGTCTTATGATGAAACTCTGTCCGCAGACACAAAGGGGAAACTCATTCTAACCTTTTCCTCGAATTTATTTTTGCAATATGTATAAGAATTAGAAAAACATGCGGTTAGGTTTTATATTTTTCGTACAAAGGCTGTGATCTAGAAAAATGTGGCTATGGTTTTTTTTTTGAATGACAAAGCATGTGGGTAAATATCATGTTGGGTAGATTCCATATGGATAAGGGTTAGGATGTATATATTTTCAAGCTTTATTTATTATATTGTTTTTCTTGATTATTTATTATATATACTAACACATTTTATTTGCGTTCGTGTTTCTGTGTTTTATTACTGTTGCATTACATTATCATTCATAAAGAAAGGCGTTGGTTCACGAAGTGGTCATCAAAGTAGAAGGTGATCATAAAATGGACAAGAGCTTTCATAACAAGGAAATAAAAAACGCGGAAGTGAGGTCGTGGTCAGAGGAAACTCAGATGAAGAAAGGCGATAGTCTGACTGAAGGTTATATATCGGTACTACCAGAAGTTGCTCCGGTCAGTCTAAAGCAAAACGATCTGCAAGAATTACGTGAAATTTGGGAGGGTTGGAATTCTGATGTGAAGTATGCTTTCTGGCAAAAATATGGTGACATAGCCCTGTTGTTGTACGTGAAAGTAAACGAACCCCTGATTAAAGCTTTGATCCAGTTTTGGAATCCAGCATATAGTTGTTTCACCTTCAACAAGGAAGACATGACTCCCACGTTGGAAGAGTACACTTCCCTATTTCATTTCGAAACGATACATTTGGATAGGATTTACTCAAAGGCCACAAGAGTGCAATCCTTCAAAAGCAAACTTGCAAAAATTACCGGAATGGGGGAGAAGTGGGTTGCTGATCGAATCCAAAAGAAAGGAGAGTCTGATTGTTTCCCTTGGCCATGCCTGAAAGAACTTATTGTCAAACATGACGATATTGAGAAGAGAATGGAGATGTTTGCTTTGGGAATTTACAGTTTAGTGATTTTCCCGAAAGTTCTTTGTCATGTAGAATCCGCTGTAGTCGATTTATTCGAGCGTTTGGAAAGGAAGGTGAATCCTGTTCCTGCGGTTTTGGCAGAGACATTCAGGGCGCTTAATAGTTGCAGAAGAGCAGAGAGTAGTCGCTTCACTGGGTGTATCCAGTTGCTTACTGTTTGGATACGTAGCCACTTCTGGAAGATGGATCGAGAGTACAGTCGCCGGTTTTCAATTGCCTATTCACCATTAAAAGATTTCCTTACCAAGGAATGGCCGGAGCATCTCACCAGGAAAGATTGGATTTCACTCTTCAGAAATCTACAAGATCATGATATAGTATGGCGTGTTCCCTGGTTAGCTTTTGCTGATGTATTGTACAAATGCGGAGATTCTGATTGGGTAACCCTATTAGGGTTATGGGGTGGAGTAGGTTATGCTCCATTAATGGTATTACGACAATTTGGGGCACGCCAATTCGTCCCAATTACATCCGGTCTAAAGACATCTGAATTTGTGTACTACGGAGATCACTACAAGAAACTGCTCGAGTGATGTCAGATGCATGGAAGTCAATCTTTAGAACCGATTTAGTAGCAGCCGAGGTCATGCTGACACCAGATTATGTGGCATGGAGAGCGGCAAGAAAGAATGATGTCATTCCCTTGGCGGATCGTGATCAAGTAATTCCTTTGGAAACACAATTCAGACACGTACCATCTAAGTTGGAGATACTTAAGAGTGAATTCGAAGCAGAGATCGCCAGAAAGGAGGCAGAGTGTGAGGCTCTTAGACAAAAGAATTTTGTGTTGGACATTGATAAGGGGTTTTATAATAAACAATTTGAGTTGATGCGCGAGAGAAAAGAGAAGGTTGAGGCTAATTTTGCTAACTTACAAAATGATTACCGAAGAATTGTTGGGCTCGAAAAAACTTCAAAACAGTGGAGGTTGGAGCTCAAGGCTGAAAGGGATCGTCGAGTTAGGGATGTCAGAGCCGAAAGAGAGCGCCGAGTCAGAGAACTAGAGGCGGAGAAGAAGAGAAAAGATCATGAACTCGAGTCAGAGAAGAAATCCTGGGCTAGTGCACTGAATAACGAAAGGAAAGAAGCTAAAGAGTTAAGACAAAGGCATACTTTGAGCAAGAAACGAGAAGAGGAGCTCACTTTTGAAGTACGAAGGTTGCAAGTTAATATTGAGGAGCTCAAAGTTGAAGAGCATAGTAGATTAAGCGAGATTAAGGAAGGAAAACGAAGGATAGAACAGTTAGAAATTGAGAAAAATAATATGTTTCAAGGGTTCGAAATGGAGGTGAACAGCATGCAAAATGAACTTGAGATTAGAGGACAAAGAATAGGTGAACTCGAAGCTGAAAAGAGACGAACCAATAAAGAATTGAAATTAGAAAGACAACATAAAGATCATGTGCTTAAAAGCAAACAGGATGAAGTGTTCATTTGGATGCAAAGATGTGTAACAAAGAACGAACGAATAGAGGTCCTTAATCAAGAGATGCAAGAGATAGAAGCAAGGCATGAGGAAAAGTTAACTCAGGCTCAAGCAAAGAATGAAGAGTATGGTGTTTACATTCGGCAGCTTGAAAATTCCTTGTTCACAGAGAATAGTCAGCGCTGGCCATCAGATTTAAGGGTTAGTCTCGAAGAGAATGATGCTTTGCGAAGAAAGGTTAATGATTTAGAGAATGCCTTGCGAAGCTGTCAAATACAGATCTCTAGTCTTGAGCGTACTGTTGAAAGTACCCGACAGCAGTGGCAGAACTCGAGTGATCGTTTTGAAGACTGGAAAACGAATGTGAATAGCATAATCCTTGAAACCATGAATCAATTAAGCGGTGTTGCAAGACAATTGGGAGAGATGGACATTCAAGCAAGAGTTATCCAGAGTTATACAAGTCCCGCATCAGATGTAGGAAAAAGGGTCAATTGGCTTGTCAATGAGATAATGGAATTGAGCACTAGAGCTAGGCCTTTTCTGTAATAAATTTTTCTTGTAATGATAAGGGTTTTGTCCTAAATGAAAGTTGTTCTAAAGATTGATCACGTCTTATGAATCAATGCCTTTCTGCATACATTTGCATTTTGTTTAAGTATTGTTTTCTGTATTTTATTCGCACTTTTATCATTTTATTACCACGTAACATGCATTCATTCATTAAAACACCAAAAATAATGTAAAATATGATTTCCAATCATTGTAGTTATTCTGGCATTCACCTCACACCCGTACGGTACTCGGAATACAACAAAGAAAATGGAAGCTAGAATGATCCAACTTGAGCAAGAACAAAAACAAGCTCAAGAAGAAATGAGAGAGAGATTAACTAAGATGGAAGCAGAGATAACAAACTCGCAAGCCGGTCTACTACAAAGGATGGAAGAAATGTTTAAGAAACATGCTACAGGTGGAAGGATTGTGGATGACCAACTAATGTCATCCGAGCAAGATCCATCACATCCTCCAGGGTTTGGAGCTGGAGCATCACATCCTGCGGGGTTTACTTCTGACCCTCAGTACCCACCAGGGTTTACACCAGAATCCCGTCCTCCTCCTGGTTTCACACCTATACATATATCCGCTCATCCTTCGGTACCTCAAGAAACTCGACCTCATGTATATGTTAGCAATGAGAATCAGCAGCACCACATGGGATCCACATTCCCAAACATTTATCAGCCTGTTTCAGGTGTAAGGATAGGGGAATTTAATACCGAGCATTTAACCCCGGATCTGAACGAGTTAGCCGAGAAGGAAAAAGCCAATGAACAGATAAATCAACAATTGAAGAAATTGGAAGAAAGGGTAAAATCGGTAGAAGTGATTGAACCGTTCTATGGGTCTGATGCTAGAGAGTTAAGTTTGGTCCCAGATCTGATTATCCCTATAAAGTTCAAGGTTCCCGAGTTTGAAAAATACAATGGAACCACTTGTCCTTCATCTCATATAACCATGTTTTGCCGGAGGATGGCTGGCCATGTGAACGATGAAAAACTGTTGATTCACTGTTTTCAAGACAGTTTGACAGGTTCTGCCGCTAAGTGGTATAACCAATTAACTAGGGCTCATATCAAATCATGGAAGGACTTGGCAAAAGCATTCCTAGAACAGTATCGCCATGTTACAGATATAATTCCTGATCGGTGGACTCTTCAAAATATGGAAAAAAGAAGCAATGAAACTTTCCGACAATATGCTCAAAGGTGGCGTGATGTTGCTGCACAGGTCCAACCCCCTTTACTCGAAAAGGAGGCTACTGTAATTTTTGTCAATACTTTGAGAGCTCCGTATTTGGGGCATTTGCTTGGAAATGCCACCAAAAATTTGCTGATTTGATCATCTCTGGTGAGCTCATCGAAAATGCTATAAGAAGTGGCAAGATTGAAGTAGTTGAAGGGTCTAGCTCCAAAAAACCTGTATACCGAAAAAAGGAAAATGAAGTTAACAGTGCAAATGTCTACCACAAGAATACTGCAAATAGTGTCACAATAACCCAATCAAGGGCTGAGAGGAATGACATGAACACCACTAGAAATGATTTCAGGGGACCTCGTAAGGAGAGAGAGAAGGTGTCCTTCACACCATTACCCGTACCCTATTCAGAGATATACGCCTCGTTATTCAAGGCAGATGTGGTACGCCCCTACCGTTTGACCCCTCTTCAACCACCGTACCCTCATTGGTATGACGCAAATGCGCATTGTGATTACCACGATGGAATTGCTGGTCATTCTATAGAGAATTGTTATGCCTTCAAAAAGATAGTGCAGAATCTGATTAACACAGGAGGATTACAATTTGATTCACCAGATGCATCAACACACCCACTACCGAATCATGGAGGTAAAGGGATAAATACCATCCATGAGGAGAATAGAGGAAGGCAAAGACAAACATTCATGAAATCAAATCTCCCTTCAGTTGGGTATTCCAACAACTCTATCAGGCTGGCATGATTCGACAAGATCTTAAGCCAAAGACCAATGAGTGTGAACACTATTGTGAATATCACCAAGAAGAAGGGCATGAAATTCAGCTTTGCCCTGAATTCAGGGGGTTACTACAAAGATTGATGGATAATAAGGAGGTAGAGTTCTTTGAGGAAGATAAGGAAAAAAGAGAAAAAGATGTCTTCATGACAGAAAATTCTGAGCCCGTTCACAAAACAAACAAGCCAGTAGTCATCACTGTGAAATCATCAGCAATGAATTCTGGGTCGTCAACGCCAAAAGTTGTAATCACAGCTCCTTCAACATTTTCGTTTAAAGACACCCGCAAGGTGCCTTGGAATTACACTGCCAATGTTTCATTAATAAGAGAATCTGGTTCGCTAGAGAAAATAAAGGTAGTTGAAGGTGAAGCACCAGTAGGCAACTTGATGACTGGAATAGTGAATGAAGTCGGGCACTTCACGAGAAGTGGGAGGTGTTATTCTCCTGAGATGTCAAAAGAAATGGACAAAATGAAGGCAAAAGGAAAAACTGTGGTGGTACCGCAAAAGATATTTGATGATGAACTCCCACCAATGATCAATGAGCCGGTAACAGAAACGCAAGCTCAAGAATTCTTGAAGTTTTTAAAACATAGTGAGTATAATGTAGTTGAACAGCTACACAAGCAACAAGCACGGATTTCGATTCTAGATTTGTTAATAAATTCAGAAGTACATCGGAATGCTTTGTTAAAAGTGCTCAATCAAACATTTGTGCCTGAGGATATATCAGTGAACAAGTTGGATCGAATTGTAGGCACATAGCTGCTGACAACTACATAACTTTCACTGATGATGAAATTCCTGATGGTGGAATGGGATCAGTAAAAGCCCTCAATATCACAACTCATTGTCATGGTCATGTCTTGTCAGGCGTTTTGATTGACAATGGGTCTGCACTTAATGTTATGCCTATGGCCACATTACGGAGGTTACCGGTGGACAACTCACATATGAGGGCCTACCAAAACATTGTTAGAGCTTTTGATGGAACCCAGCGGGATGTGCTTGGAAAGATAGAGATACCACTGTTGATTGGACCAACTGTCTACAATATTGATTTTGTGGTGATGGACATCAATCCCTCATATAATTGTTTGCTTGGGAGGCCATGGATTCATTCTGCAGGGGCAGTCCCTTCGTCCTTGCACCAAAATTAAAATTCGTGACAAATGGCCAGTTGATTAGTATTGGGGCAGAGGAAGAGATTATTGCTTCTGTGACGACTGACGCCCCATATATTGAGACGAATGAGAATGCCCTAGAGTGTTCCTTCAGAGCTTTAGAATTTGTCAACGCTACTTTCATTGCTGAAGGAAACAAGATTCCTCGCCCGCGTTTATCTGATTGTACTAAGATGACTGTGCGAGAGACTCTAGGAAAAGGAGCCAAGACAGGAAAGGGTCTCGGTATATGCTTGCAAGGGAGTTTATATCCCAAATTTGTCATGATGAAGAACGATCGCTTCGGGCTGGGATTTAAGCCTGATTTTCAGCAAAGAAAGAAAGAAATGAAAAAGAGAGGTGAAGTGAGAAGAGCTAGACTGAAAGGAGAGGATATTCCATGGGAGCGTATGCTTTTCCCTCCCCTAGAAAGCTCTTTCAAGTTTGGGGGAGTTTTTGATATAGAGCAACAATTAGCCAGAGCAATTGATGAAGAAGAGCAGATGAAAGACAGAGACTTGTTCAATGAAGCTATGGAGGGTTTGGTCATTAACATGATAACTGGGGATGATAAAGCGGGAAGATATTTGGCTGGAATCCGTCCTTGCTTCCCAGGGGAAACACTGAAAAATTGGACTGCAGAGGATCTCCCTGTAGTTTTTAAGATTAATTCAGAGTAATACCCAGTACTAATCCTTATACTTGTGCCCGCAAGTATTAAGGAATTTTCATAAGGGCAGCTATGTTAACTCTACTTGCTTTCAATAAAAGACAGTCTTTGTTTCTTAAATGGCTATCATTATTTACATTTTCATTTTCATTCTTTATATTCATTTCATAAATTTTGGTCTCCTTTCAAATATATATTCGATTCAATTTTTCCATTTGCAGGTGTCACAATATCAATAGCATGAATGTTTCTGAATTTAATACTGAGATAAACTTTGAGCAGTCCATATGTTTGGAAGAAATCAATGAATGTCAGGATGAGGTAGAATGTGATGTTCCTAACGAACTATTAAGACTGGTAGAAAAGGAGGACAAACAAATCTTACCTCACCAGGAAGAAACTGAGGTTATAAACTTGGGAACTGATGATGACAAGAGAGAAGTTAAAATCGGCAGCACACTTTCTGTTGAGATAAGGCAAGAATTGATAGATCTGCTCCGAGAATTCAAGGATATCTTTGCATGGTCTTATCAAGATATGCCAGGACTGAGTACAGACATAGTGGTGCACAAGCTTCCGATAAAGCCTGAGTGTAAGCCAGTTCAGCAAAAGCTCAGAAGAATGAAGCCAGAAATGTTATTAAAAATTAAAGAGGAAGTGATGAAACAGATTGATGCAGGGTTTCTTCAAGCGGCAAAGTATCCGGAATGGGTCGCAAACATAGTCCCTGTGCCAAAGAAAAATGGGAAAGTTCGCATGTGTGTGGATTACAGAGATCTTAATAAAGCAAGCCCAAAAGATAATTTTCCATTGCCTCATATAGATACTTTAGTGGACAACACTGCTGGTCATTCGTGGTTTTCTTTTATGGATGGCTTCTCGGGGTATAACCAAATAAAAATGAACACTGAAGATATGGAAAAAACTACATTTGTGACTATGTGGGGCATATTTGCTATAAAGTGATGCCATTTGGTTTGAAAAATGCTGGGGCAACTTACCAAAGAGCTATGGTGACTCTTTTCCATGACATGATGCACAAAGAGATTGAAGTGTATGTGGATGACATGATTGCCAAGTCCAGGACTGAAGGAGAACACATTCAAAACTTGAGGAAGCTTTTCCAAAGACTGAGAAAATATCAATTGAAACTCAATCCAACTAAATGCACCTTCGGGGTAACATCAGGGAAGCTTCTGGGTTTCGTGGTTAGTCAAAGAGGAATTGAGATCGATCCAGATAAAGTAAAGGCCATTCAAGATCTTCCACCACCTCGTACTCAGAAAGAAATTCGAGGTTTCCTAGGAAGGTTAAATTATATATCTCGATTCATTTCACAATTAACTGAAAAATGTGATCCAGTTTTCAAATTACTTCGAAAGAACAACCCCGAAGTTTGGAATGACGAGTGCCAAGAGGCTTTGGAGAAAATCAAGAGATATTTGTCTAATACTCCAGTTCTGGTGTCACCAGTTCCTGGTAGACCATTGATCCTTTATCTAACGGTCTTTGAGAATTCGATGGGATGTGTGTTGGGGCAGCATGACGAATCTGGAAAGAAAGAGAGAGCCATCTATTATCTAAGCAAAAAGTTCACCGATTGTGAGATCCGATACTCGCCAATTCAAAGCTATGTTGTGCTTTGGTATGGGCTACTCGAAGGCTCAGGCAATACATGTTATACCACACTACTTGGTTGATATCTAAGCTTGACCCTTTGAAATATTTAATGGAATCACCGGCTTTAACTGGTAGATTGGCTAGATGGCAGATGTTGTTATCAGAATTTGACATTGTATATGTGAATCAAAAAGCAATCAAAGGGAGTGCCATAGCAGATTTCCTTGCAAGTCGTGCTTCAGATGATTATGAGTCCTTGAACTTTAATTTTCCAGACGAGGATTTGATGTGCATTACAACCAAGGAGGAAACAATTTCAGATGATAAATCCTGGAGGTTGTATTTTGATGGGGCATCTAATGCTTTAGGACAAGGAATTGGAGCGATACTGATTTCCCCGGAAAATGTCTATTATCCTTTTACAAGCAGATTGGAGTTCTTTTGCACCAACAATATGGCAGAATATGAAGCTTGTGCTATGGGATTAAGAGCAGCTATAGAAAGAAAAATCAAAGTGCTCCAAGTATATGGAGACTCCTCATTAGTGGTGTATCAATTGCGAGGAGAATGGGAGACAAAGGATCCAAAGTTAGTGGAATATCGAAGATTGATCCTTGAATTGGTAAAAGAATTTGAAGATGTCAATTTCAATTATCTCCCTCGAGAAGATAATCAAATGGCAGATGCTTTGGCCACACTGGCTACAATGTTCCAAGCAAATAGAAGAGTTGATATGATGCCAATTAAAATGCAAATATATAAAACCCCTGCACACTGTTATGATATCGAAGAAGAGGTAGATGATCGTCCATGGTATTATGACATTTTGCAATACATCAAGCATCAAATTTACCCACTACATGCATCTGAGATCGATAAAAAGACAATAAGGAAGATGACTGCTGAATATGTATTAGATGGGGAAGTTTTGTACAGAAAGGGTAGTGATCAAGTTTTGATGAGATGTGTAGATGCCCGAGAAGCGAGAAGTATACTTGAAGAAGTGCATGAAGGGATATGTGGAACACATGCAAGTGGGCTTTCTATGGCCAGGAAGATCATGAGATATGGATATTATTGGGCCACTATGCATTCAGACTGTGTTGATTATGTAAGAAAATGTCACAAATGTCAAATTTATGGTGATAAGATCCATGCATCTCCGTCACCTTTGCACGTGATGACTGCACCATGGCCGTTTTCTATGTGGGGCATGGATGTCATTGGGGCAATTACACCAAAGGCTTCGAATGGACATCGCTTCATATTTGTGGCAATTGATTATTTTACTAAGTGGGTTGAGGCTGCCTCATATGCAAATATCACAAGATCTACAGTTTGCAAATTCATAAAGAGAGAGATAATCTGCCGGTATGGGTTGCCAGAAAGAATCATCACAGATAATGCCACCAATTTGAACAATAAAATGATGGTAGAACTTTGTACTCAGTTCAAGATAAAGCATTCTAATTCAGTGACCTATCGTCCAAAGATGAATGGGGCAGTGGAAGCAGCAAATAAAAATATTAAAAGGATCATCACAAAGACCACTGAGACTTACAGAGATTGGCACGACAAATTACCTTTTGCTTTATATGCATATCGTACTACAGTGCGAACTTCGACAGGGGCAACGCCTTTCTCTTTAGTTTACGGGATGGAGGCAGTCTTGCCAGTGGAAATAGAAATCCCATCACTTCGAATTCTGAAAGAGGTGAAGTTGGATGAAGCTGAATGGGTTCAGGCTCGGTTTGACCAATTGAATCTCATTGAAGAAAAGAGATTAAAAGCTATTTGCCACGGTCAGATGTATCAGAAACGGATGATGAGAGCTCATGATAAGAAGGTTCATCCTAGAGAATTTCGAGAGGGTGATCTAGTGCTAAAAAAGATTCTGCCAATTCATAAAGATTTCCGAGGAAAATGGATGCCTAATTGGGAAGGTCCATATGTTGTCAATAAGGCCTTCTCTGGGGGAGCATTGATTTTAGCAGAGATGGATGGGGAAAAACTGAGAAATCCGGTAAACTCAGACTCTGTTAAGAAGTACTATGCTTGAAGAAAAAAAAATGAAAAAAAAAAGAAGAAAAAAAAAGAAAAAAAAAGAAAGAAAAATGAAGAAGGAGGGTTCAAGATGAAAATCCACAAAGGACATCTTGAAACCAAAGGAAGACTTTGAGTTGAAAATCTGAAATGGCGGCTCAAAGGCATTTTGAGATTAGGCATCAGGCAGCTAAATCTTCTCGAAAGTCTGATATTTTGAGAGAAACTTCACATTTACAGAACTTTTGGCAAACCTTGAAATCCTTCAGACAGAAGCTCAACTCAATAGTTATATCAAATGGATTGATTCAGGAACACTCATGCTAATGTTCTATAGGGACATTTGACTTGTGGTTATAAATTTCCACTATTTATGTGATTGTCATAACTTTGTAAATTCATTTCCTTGTCAGTGAATTTAAAGTTTTTATTTCAAGTCTCAATTTATTCATTCTTCTTATAAGTAGATTGACATGGCATTAAAAATAAATAAAAGACTTCTTGGTATTACTCTGAATTAATACTTCCATATCAGGAATTTTAACCCTAATACTCGAAGAGAGTAGGGTAAGACATGACCAAAGAAAATGCATGTGAGCTGAGAAAAAGCACATTGAAAACACTGATATTTTGATACGTTGACAAAGATGAACATATCAAAGGAAGTAGAAAAGATTTGTATGGGAACAAGAGAAATAGCCCAAGCAAAGTGTGGGGTACAAATGAAAGGTTGAATGACGTGTTTGAAATGAAGATTTACAAGACCACAAAGCTCATAATATTAAAATGATATCATGCATACATTAATAGGCATCTATAAATAGGAGCATGCTCATTCATTCATATTCATTGAAATGCTTTGAATGTTTTGACAGAAATTCAGAGAGAGTCAATAACAATTATGATCCACCGCAGAAGGAGGTGGATCAACATTTCCAGTGAAGAGTTCATAATGAGAAGAACTCGTCCTAAAGGAGAAAGTTCATAATAAAAAGAACTTGTTCAACCTTGGTTTGGTTCCATCACAAAAGAGGTGGATCAGCATTTTCAATGGAGAGTTCATAATGAGAAGAACTCATCCGACAGAGGGAGAAGAAGTTCATAATGAGAAGAGCTTGTTCGACCTATCACTCGATTCATGACATTTCGAATCAGTGACACCTCGCTTGAGGAATTGACATTTCCAATGGAGAGTTCATAATGAGAAGAACTCATCCGAAAAAGGGAGAAGAAGTTCATAATGAGAAGAGCTTGTTCGACCTATCACTCGATTCACAGCATTTCGAGTCAGGGACGCCTCGCTTGAGGGATCAACATTTTCAGTGAAGAGTTCATAATGAGAAAAACTCATCCAAAAGAGAGAAGAAGTTCATAATGCGAAGAACTTGTTCAATCTAACAACGAAGGAAGACTGGACAAAAACTGGTTGTCTTTTTCATCTTTTCCCTATTCTTGTTAACACAAGAATGCGCAAAGAGGGGCAGCTGTAGACACCCGTTTTTGATCGGGATTAAAAATATATATATATTTATTATATTATTATTATTAATGCTAATAATTTAATAATTTACATATTTTGTAGGCCAGTCCAATTACATAACCATTCAGAATCATTTTCGCCGAACTGCCAAGCCAACATAGAGCCACCACCAAATGCCTCTAGAAGCTGTCATCATCTGGCCATCTCAACAAATGTGAGTGGATCAAAATCAAGGTCAACAAAAGATTAAAAGTTTACCTAAACCTTTGAAATAAAGAAAAAATCCCGAAAATTACGGGATTAGGGATACCTGCTTCAGCACTAATCAAAGGAAAAGGTGGATTCGAAACAATTATAAATAGAGGAACTTTCAAAGGGGAAAGGGGGAGCTCATCAACAAGAGGGGAAAAAACACTCATCAAGTGACGGAAATTTCTTAGTTGAAAGAGAGAAATTTGTAAAAGTTTTCCTTATTCTCTTCGACAGAAGTAATACCAAGCAGGATACATCTGAAGGTTTTCAATTTACTTTTCTACTGTATTTTATTTTCTGTTTTTTTATTTAAACTGATTCCAAGGTGAATACGTTTTTGCTTCATTTTTTACAACATTGATAGATAAGCATAAACACTGGTTAAAAGCAGTAACAGAGAACCATAAACCATTCGAAGTAACCAAACAAGCATTAACAATGATATTGTTTTAAAAGAAATTCCATATTTGTTATTTCCAAAAATCTCCTATATTTTGTTTTTTTTAAAAGTATATAGATAATAAAACACAAAGGAAGAGGAGAAAGCGCGATGTTTACCTGAGATGTTCGGGTTCCTTCACGGGAACCTATCACGTTTAGGTGAGGTTATTGTCGCCGATGAACGACAGTTGCATGCTATTTTAATTGCTGGAATTCAAGGAATGTAAGAGTCGGTTTCCATTAGTCACCATTCGAGAGCTTAAGAGAAAAAAATAAAAAGAATAAAGGGATATTAGAAAACAAAACTAAAAATGAGAGGAGTTTACCTTTAGGGTCGGTTCTTATGTTCGTTAGGTCACCATAGATGTTGTACACGGAAGAGTGGCTCCGATCTATAGCGAAGAACGAAGAACTGGCCAGCGTATGAAGGGGTTTAGTTGACCCTATACATTGGTTTAGGAGTTGTAATAAAAGGGGAATTAAGGTTTACTTATAAGTTTTTAGTGATTAGATCGAGATTAGAAGAGAAAATATGTGAGATTTTAGGGCGATCAGAGTAAAACCCATTGTTGATAATGGCCAAGCAAGCGTGGAATAATGGATTCTCAGCAGTGTGGCGTGAAGGAGAAAGTAGAGAGGAGAAGTGCGGCTGTGTAAAATATTATTTGGGTGAATGATAGCTTAGGTTTAGTTTAGGTTACTTATAAAAAATATTTGGTAAAATTATAGGTTAGTCATTGGAATCTTAGGGGTGAATTAGTTATAGACTTATATTTATGCATATTTTGATTTAGGCCACTAGTTTTTTTAATTTACATGTTTAATCTCACATTCATTTAAATTTAGTCATTATTTCAAATATATATATATTTTAAATTTATTACTTTGGCATTTTATGTTTTTATTTTTATAATTAAGTCACATTTGTACATTATATGTTAGTATGTATGGTTTATAATTTATAACTTATTATTACATAGTACGTGTAAATATTTTTTTTTGTATTAAGATGGTATATTGTTTAGTATTTTTTTATATTTATTAAGTAGATAATTATTATTTTTAATTAATATTTGCATGTTAGCCTTATGTATATGACTCAATCAAATTACATAATCGAATTAAGGGTAATACCCTTTTAATTTAAAATTGTCGAAATGGCTTTTCTTAACTTACAGGAAAGTTATTCTTGACGATTTTAAATTATAAGTGTATACTGTCATTATCACTAAAAAATTTGATTTTTCACTTTAAAATTAGGGAGTGAAAGAAAAAGAAATGTTCGGTTATTTAAATTTGTTAAGAAAAGGTCGTTAGAACTGACCTAAAGATTTGGTCTCAATATTTTTAAATAATCGAATATACTTTATCTTTTTAATGGCTAGGTAATTTTAATTTAACCTATTTTATTGCTTATTGAAGGTTTTAAAATTTGCATTTTTGTTGTTTTAAAGGATCATAAATCAAATTAAATTCGAACTTGTGAAATTTGTTGCAAAGACATTAATTAATCGACTAGGTACCGATTTAGGGCATTGTGGGGGTGCTAATCCTTCCCCACATGTAACCGACTCCCGAACTTGGATTTTGGTAACGTAGACAGTAAATTTGTCGTTTTAATTAAATCAATTTTATTTAAAATGACAACGTTTTTAGGTGCCCAATCACACCCTAATCAAAGATTGGTGGCGACTCTTCGAACCATGTTTTTTTATTTGTAAAATAATTTCTAAATTTTCGAAATGAGAGGTTGTTTCATGTTATTTTTTTAATTAAAAATCAATCAAAAGAAATAAATTAAAAATGACGTGGTTTTCAAATTAAAAAATTTCCTTTTAAAAAAAAAAACGGTTACGACAGACACTGGTTCGACGACATAAAGTTTAAAGCACTGACTCGACGACATAATATAAACAGAGATTCAATCTATAAAATACAACTTAAATGGTTTTAGATAAGATTTTATCATATCACAGTGTCCATATTAACTTTCAGCTCAGACAGTCGTTAATTCATTAATGAAAAAAATGAGTTTAGAATATATGAATAATATGTGACTATTTTATAACTTTTAATAGTTAGAGGAGTCAACAGAGCAATACGTTTTATTCAATGGATTATTTTGTAAATTATAATAGTTAATGAGCTCAACAAAGTAACAATCTATAATCATTGGACTATTTGTGTACTTTTCTCACAAGAGAAATAGGGTTGGCTTAAGTAGTTAAGTATGAATATGTTAATGGAGTGAGGTTCACGTCTTAGATTTTGTGCGGTGGAAGTTTATTGGGAAACTTAATGGCGCTTTTATTATTGTGGGCAGGGAATGAAAATACGTTGTGAGGGTCATGGGACAGATCGTGTGATAGTTTCGAACGGAGATTGGAGACCAGTGCGGCGCCCACTCTCTTCTTTGCCCTATACGACTTGGGCTGCCACAATTTTCTTTTTCATCCTCTTCTCTCCTAGTCCTTCCAACCTCTCAAAACCACTTTAAATGCTTTTTATCTCTTCAAAAGTTTCCCAACATAAAATATTTTTTTATTTTATAATAATTATAAGGTAGTTTCTATTCGTTAATGAGTATTTGTACAAATGGTTAAGATTCATGAATTTGAGCTTATAAGGCCAAGTTTGAATCTTACCATCGTCACTCTTGGTGGACAATTTGTAAATTCTTATGTAAATCATAATTGATATTAGATATGCTCGATTCTGAATTGGGGGAGTCACTCCTTACCTAAATTTTTTTTAATCAAAAATAATATTTTCCTTTACTAGTGAAGCCACTTAATAAGCTCAAATAAAATATTTTTGTTTTGAATGAGGGTTAATTTTGTCATATGTTCTGATAACATATGGTCAAATTGTAAATTAATCTAATAGTAAATGTTGGTGCTAGACATTAACTTTAATTTAATGTAGTTATTTTTATTAAACACACCAAAATAAAATTTACATTTTATAGTAAAATTGATAATTACATTGATATTAACTTTAAAATTAGAAGTGAAGTCAAGAAATTTGTACCTAAGGTTGAGATAAAGTTATATGTTTTAGGAAAGAATTATATTAAATTATTATTAATTTTCGAGAGAATCTAAGAGTGCAAGTTTTCCATCTCACAAAAGGACTGAAATGGCTTAATTCCACAGTTTAAATTGGGAGGAATTGAAGGCAATTTTCCATTTAACTATAGGGCCAAGGTTAATTGCCTCTAAGGCCGACTCTTCAGTGTTAGGGTTTATCTGTACTGTTCTAAAGTTTAGAGACAAATTAGGTTTAATTTATATATGTGTATTATTGTAAAAATTAGTTTATTATATTTTAATTTTATAACATTTAATTCTTGTATTATTTTTTATTTAAAGATTTTAATCTCTTTATTAATTTATATTCATTTTTTCATTAAGTACTGACATGACAACTATAAAAAAGATAAAATAACTTTTAGTTCCCTATATTTAGGATTTTGATTAATTTGATCTTTAACTTTTATGAATAAATAAAAGATTATCATAACTTGAACAATATAAATCTCAATTATTTATATGTACAATTTTTAAGGGGCAATTTGATAAAAATAGTAAAAATAGAGAATTTTAAAAATTATTTTTTATAGTTTTTACTGGTTAGATCAACAATCAATAATAAAATTAAATAAAAGTTAAAAGAATGACAAAAAAATCAAATAAAAAACAATACAAAAAATCAATATTATAAACTTAAAATATCATATTTAAATTTTAAAATAATATATATTGATATATTACTATATTTAAATAGAAATGAACATAGAACTTTATGTTGGGTGAAATATTAAAATTTTAAGAGATGACGAACTTATAAAATTTTTGAGGGTGAAAATATATTTTAATATAAAAAATACAAAAATATTTTAAAATATATGATAATTTTCAATTTTTAATGAGAGCGATTGTCTCTACCTGTCCTCTCGATCTATCCCTGTATTTAAACCTTTAGCTTTTTGACCCATAATTTGGGGATTAATGGTAAAGTTAACTTATAAAATTAAAGACATATATATTTTACATGTCTTGTTTAAACCCGAAGAATAGCCATAAAGCTAATTCACAACCTTTTATTTATTTGTTTGTTTATTTTGGGTTGCTTATTACTAACTATGTTCAGTGAAGTGTTCTTTTATTAATATTATTTTGTTTAAAAGAGATTCAACGCAAACAAGTTCTCCGAAGATCACTCACTCTTAACACGAACAAATCTCTAATTTTTTTAACTAAAGTTTCTTCTTCTTTTTTCTGGGTCATGGAGACAACTTGCTGTTTTTGTGTGCGTGCCAAGTGTTTGGTGATATGTCCCTTTAAACTAAAGATCTTAGCATTGGAAAAATAAACAAATATGGAACCTCTTTACATTTTTCAGTAAATATACATATATTATATGCATCGTTTTTTTTGTAAATTGAGGTAAGGGTAAGGGAAAAGATTAATGAGATGGTCTTCTTTTTTCTTAGCTTTCTCCTAGCTCGTTCAACTTAAATAAGTGAGCTGTATTTTAGTTACTTCAATATTGTTTCTGTAAAGGTCAGTACTTCGCTTCAATTCCCAGATTTTAAAAAAGGGGAGAGAATGTGTAATTTGGGATCCCAAAGTTCAGAGATTTTGAAGATTTTTATAGCAAACACGTTAGGTTTTTTTATTTATTTTTTTGGTGTTGGAATCATTGCTTCACCATCAACATTATTGGTCAGCGACCACTCCACTACTGGTTACAGCTCTCTGCCTAAATTAGAAGGGGTGAACCGTCTTCTAAAGGTTCCTCTTAGACTCTTTTGGCATTACTCTTCTTTGTCTTTTCATTATTAATATTATCACTGGTAAACCGTCTATTGACATCATAAGCATCCTGTTACCATTAAGAATGTGTATAATATATAATTTTCTTTTAAAAAACATATATCTAAACTCACGCACTAATGTAGACAACATTACTCGAACTCGGATTATATCAAAAGAACAATATTCATTTTTATCATCAAGATCACTTTAAAAATTCTATATAAATTTAAATATAAAATAAAAATGAAAAAAATGAAATTATCAGTTAAACTCAATAATTTAATTAATTAAATAATTATATCTTATTTTTATATATAATTATAAAAATAAAAATATTTAATTTAAATAAACATGAAAAATAATTAAAATAATTATATCCTACTAGATTTTATAATATTCCATGACCAAAATTAAAGGTATAATCCACGTTACTCTTTTGATGATTTCTAGTAAGATGTAAGACATTGGATTTGAGGCTGCGTCTTTTACTCCTAAGTGGAACTCACGTGCGTTGTAAGTATATATTATATGTTTTAAATAATAGAAATATTATAAAATCTAGATCTATACTAATTACAATTTTTTTATGACTTTAACTCCATGAATTATTAAGTATTAATTTAATTAAAAATTATTAAATTATTTATATATTTAATTATATTATTAATATTATAATAATAATATTTTTTTTCTTATTCTTATATATAATCCTTAAATAAAGAATTAGAGATCATACTTTTAAAAATTAAATCGGTATTTAATAAAATTTATATATAAATCCTCTACCATTCCACCAATAATCAATTAAAACAGTTAATTTTAAATAACAATTGCAATTTTTTTCTTAATGTACAAATATATAATTTTAGAATAAAAATAAAAATAAATAATTTTCATAAAGCCATGAAATTAATTATAAAAATATTATAATAAATAATAATTTCTATATTGAAATATATATAGATAGATAAATAGACAGATAGATAGAAAATTTTAACTTTGGAATAAAAAAAGAATTGGAATGTTGATATTAAAATATTATATCCACCTAATTAATTAAATTTTTAAAGAATATAAACATGTATTATTTTTAATTATTTCAAACTATTTAAAAAAAAACTTAATTTCTTGAAATTATATAGAACTTAGCCCTCTTCATAAAATTCAATGTTCGACCGATTATATGAAAACAGTAGTGTTTATATGTTATTTCTAATTAACATTGCATAAAATTATATCATGATATAATATAAACTTAATAGAAATAATATTAAAAAATAAGAAAACTGTAGCATACAAAATCATTTCACACACCATTATTTTGGGCTAACTATATATATTATATGTATGGGTAAAATAAAAATAAAAAAAATCATAAAACATCTCACACACATCATTTTTTTTATTTTTTTTATATAGTATCCTTATTTTAATTTTTTTAGTTTCTAATAACTTTTCATTTATGATACGTTTTCCTTTACTTTTGACACTTTTCAACCTTTTTTATCGACCATTTATTTGTTATATTCGTTTAATTTTTTCAATGTTGAATTTGACATCGTATTGACCAATCAATATTACGTTTATTTGTTATTCTGTTGATCTACCCTGTTTTAGACCATCATATTGGATTTTGATACGAATTTGCATTCTGAGATAATTTTCTCATGACGCTTCACTTTGATTTACGATTGTCAGTGATATTTTAATAGTTTGATATCTTATTGTGGTTGGTTTACCAACGTAGTCAGATCTATTTGTATCTATATTTTTTTGAATTTTTTAGAAAAGTTTTTAACATTTTCCTTGTATAATCTTTACATAATCTCATGTAACTAGTTTCTTGTATCAATGGTTATAGAAAATGGCCTAATTATATGTTTAGTTTACACTTATTATTGTAAACCTTTATTGTAATTTTATTTTTTTATTTTTTTATAAATAAAATTAACGACTTTTGTTTTCATAAAAATATTTTACAAAATGTATGAACTCAATTTAAACAATTAATATAACAACTTAAACTACTAAATGTCGTAACTGTTTTTTAGGCGGGACAATCGTTTAATTGTTTAAAAACAATAGTTACGACTTTTAATTTTGGAAAATGAAGTGATTTGAATTAATTTGGAATAATTTGGATAGAGTCGTCATCAACCTTTGGGTTAGGTAGGTCGAATACCTAAAACCGTCTTTTAAAAACAATTTTAAGAAAAATCATTTTTTAAAGACAAAAGTTGGTATGTGTTTACCAAAGATTTGATTAAAACGGGTTCGGGAGTCGATTACACGTGGGGAAGGATTAGCACCCCACAACGGCCAAAATTGGTACTGTGTCGTTTACATGTTGTCGTAATGGTGGAAATCCAAGAATTCGAATATCAAATTAAAATATGATTCATTTATTAAATATTTATTGAAAAAATAAATACAGGTGGTCAAAAATATTAAAGAGACCAAAATATAATATTATTAAAATTTATTTAATCAAAAAGGAAATTATAATTATTTTTTAATGAAAAAATGCATTGTTTTGTAGAACAATCCTTGAAAACGCACTTCCTTTGTAGTTAGAAGACTTTCCCATACAAAAAAAAAATTATCCGAGTTTTTATATAAAATACATATATTTAAACAAAAAATTACTCGAAAATAAATTATATTATTTTATTCGAACAATTCTTAGAAACACACTCCTTATCAGCTAAGACACGTTTCTATAAATTCATCTAATAAAATAACATTTTAAAAATATTACAAATATCAATAAATTAACACATGTAAATGACAGGTAAAATTGCATGGACAAAGAAATTTATATAAAAATAATAGAATAAACAAAGGTATAAAGCTCACAAAATATACACATATTATGCTTTAATTCAAAACCCAAACAATGTATACATGTTTAAAATATATGCATCGAAATGATCAAAACCAATTGTAAGCAAAAAATCAAAACTAAGTAAATTTCCCACTTTAATAACTAATCATCTTAAATTAGGTGCAATCTGATATGAAGCAATGATTGACAAAAATAAATAAAAATAATAATACTAATGATTACACACAAATCATCCAAGGTTAACGGCTAAATTAAATACTAATTTTCTTTAAAGCATGTAAGGATATATATGATAGGGCACACACAATAATAGGGAAAGGAATAGAAATAAATGTAATGGTGCTAAGAAGTTAAATAAAAAATAAGGAGTGACTAAACTGAAAAAACCCGTTCAATATGAATACAAAACCTTGTAGCTTCAACATTAATTTATGGGATCTAACTTATATGCTATCATTTAATAATGTTTAATTAATTAATTAATATTATATAACACTAATGTCAAAGTTGGAAGATAATTGCATGTGAACGGCAAACATAATTTTCAAACATCATCAAATCTAACATTATTTTATTCATACCTTTTTTATAATATTCTAATATTATAAACTAATAATAAAAAATAATTATTAAAACTTAAGGACCACATAAACCATATACTTCGTTTTTCTTTTGAAATTGAAATCAATAATCTATTACAAATTTTTTAGATCACAATATTAAATAATAATTATATATATTTACTAAAATGAATTATTTATTACTAAATTCGGATATTAACAAATATTATAAAATAAATAAATTAGGACTAAAAAGAAACATGCAGAAAGTTAAAAATCGAATGTATAAACAAACAGAAACTAATTACACTACTAATTAGGATTGAAATTAAATTCGGGTAAAGCATGGAGACAAGATTAAAAATGCAAAAATATTGATCTAAGGACTATAATATATAAAACTGACATATTAAAACTCAAAATAAAATAAAGAAAACTTCATTTAATGACTATAAGGTATGTATACAAATTAACAGGGACTAAACGTGTAGTTCTTCCCTAAATGGAAAACACGGATGGGATTATAAAAGAGCAAGGATTAAAACTGTAATTAGCCCTAAAAAGTTTACAAAACACGAAAATAAGAGATCTTAAAACTACACCGTTTTGATCCAAATATTTAATATCTAAAACCGGTTTAAACTTTACTCTTCTCCCTCATTTTAACATTTCCCTTTCTTTCTCTGGTTTTAGAGAGAAAAGTTTTCTCTCAACTTCTCCTCGCCGGGAAAAGAAACCATGGCGGAGCTCGCGGTGGTGAGCGGCGGAGCACGGTGACGCCGACGTCCAGAGGTGACTAAAAGCTACCGATATATTCCTCTCCTTACCCTTAACACGAATCTAGCCTCCCCTTAGTCTAAAACTTAACCCAAAACCATAGATCTAAGGGACTACCTTCGAAACAAAATGAAGAACACGGCAACTTTCGAGCTTCCACGACTAGCTTCAAAGCTTCCCAATGGCTTTGAACCTCCACTGTAAGTCCTCTCCTCACAAATATTTTTTTTGTGTTTTCGTTCGAATCTCTCTCCTTGATGAGTGTTTTTTTTGTTCTCCCCCCTCCTCAACTTCGAATCATCTGCGTATTTTATGGTTGATATCTTCACCGAATCTCTTTGGATGCATCTGAAATTTCTTTGCGTTTGGTATGAAAATGACAAGTTTAGGTATGATTTAGGTGATCTGCTTTTGACTTTGATGATATCTTTTATTTATTTTGCTGTTTGGTGACCAACATGTTGATGATGACAGTTCGGCTTGCTCGGCGGTGGCTCAGCTGGAATTTGGTGTATTCGACGGTGGAGGCTGGCTTTGGTTTAGGGGATTAGGGTTTTAAAAACCCTAAAGCTACTGGGTTATCATTTGGGATGCTTGGGTTTGCTTATTGGGTCACTGGTGTTGGGCCTCTTGGTATTTGTAATTGGGCATACAAATATTGTAAAATAATAATAATAATAATCATACTATAGTATATAATAATAAATATAATATATATTTTAATCCCAATCAAATAATGGGTGTCTACAGCTGCCCCTCTTTGCATATTCTTGTGTTAACAAGAATAGGACAAAGATGAAAAAGACAACCAGTTTTTTGTCCATTCTTCCTTCGTCGTTGGATTAAACAAGTTATTCTCACTATGAACTTCTTCTCTCTTGTGAATGAGTTCTTCTCATTATGAACTCTTCACTGAAAATGTTGAGTCACTTATTTCTGTGGTGGACTTCAAACCAAGGTTGAATAAGTTCTTCTCATTATGAACTTCTCCCTCTTTCAGATGAGTTCTTCTCATTATGAACTCTCAATTGGAAATGTCAATGGAGGTGTCACTGATTCGAAATGCCGTGAATCGAGTGATAGGTCAAACAAGCTATTCTCATTATGAACTTCTTCTCCCTCTGTCGGATGAGTTCTTCTCATTATGAACTCTCAATTGGAAATGTCAATCCCTCAAGTGAGGTGTCACTGATTCGAAATGGCGTGAATCGAGTGATAGGTCGAACAAGCTCTTCTCATTATGAACTTCTTCTCGTTCTGTTGGATGAGTTCTTCTCATTATGAACTTTTCACTGGAAATGTTGATCCCTCAAGCGAGGCATCACTGATTTGAAATGCCGTGAATCGAGTGATAGGTCGAACAAACTCTTCTCATTATGAACTTCTTCTCCCTCTGTCGGATAAGTTCTTCTCATTATGAACTCTCCATTGGAAATGTTGGTTCACCTCCTTCTGCGGTGAATCTTAATTGTTATTGACTCTCTCTGAATTTCTGTAAAAACATTCAAAGCATTTCAATGAACATGAATGAATGAGCATGCTCCTATTTATATATGTCTACTGATGTATGCATGATGTCCTTTTAAAATTATGAACTCTGTGGTCCTGCAAATCTTCATTTCAAATGCGTCATTTGTCCTTTCGTTTGCACTTCATACTTTGCTTGGGCTATTTTATGCAAATTCTCATTTCTCTTTTTCCCATACAAATCCTTTTCTTCTTCCTTTTGAATTGTTCATATTTGTCAGCATATCAAACTATCAGTGTTTTCAATGTGCTTTTTTCAGCTCACATGCATTTTCTTTGGTCACATCTTACTCTGATCTTTTCGAGCATTAGGGCTAGAATCTCTGAAATTGTAAGTATTAATTCAGAGTAATACCAAAAAATCTTTTAGTTTTTAATGCCATGCCAATCCACTTATAAGAAAAATGAATAAAATTGGGACTTGAAAGAACAAACAAGAAATTGAATTTACAAAGTTATGGTAATCACATAAATAATAGAAATTTAAAAACACATGTCAGATGTCCCTATGAATAACTAGCACGAATGTTCTTGAATCAATCCACTTGATATAACTATTGAGTTGAGCGTCTGTCTGGAAGACTTCAAGGATTGCCAAAATGTCTATAGATGTGAAGCTTCTCTCAAAATATCAGACCCTCGAGAGGATTTAGCTGCCTGATGCCTAATGCCTTTGAGCCATCTTTTCAGGTTTTCAACTCAAAGTCTTCCTTTGGTTTCAAGATGTCCTTTGTGGATTTTCATCTCAAACCCTCCTTTTTCTCTCTTCATTTTTTCATTTTTTTTCATTTTTTCTTTTTCTTCAAGCATAATACTTCTTGACAGAATCTGAGTTTATCGGATTTCTCAGTTTTTCTCCATCCATCTCTTCCAAGATCAATGTTCCTCTAGAGAAGGCCTTATTGACAACATATGGGCCTTCCCAATTAGACATCCATTTCCCTCGGAAATCTTTATGAATTGGCAAGATCTTTTTTAGCACTAGATCACCCTCTCGAAATTCTCTTAGATGAACTTTCTTATCATGAGCTCTCATCATCCGTTTCTGATACATCTGACCGTGGCAAATAGCTCTTAATCTTTTTTCTTCAATGAGATTCAACTGGTAAAACCGAGCCTGAACCCATTCAGCTTCATCCAACTTCACCTCTTTCAAAATTCGAAGTGATGGGATTTCTACTTCTACTGGCAAGACTGCCTCCATCCCGTAGACTAAAGAGAAAGGTGTTGCCCCTGTCGAAGTTCATACTGTAGTTCGATATGCATACAAAGCAAAAGGTAATTTGTCATGTCAATCTCTGTAAGTATCAGTGGTCCTTGTGATGATCATTTTAATATTTTTATTTGCTGGTTCCACTGCTCTATTCATCATTGGACGGTATGTCACTGAATTAGAATGTTTTATCTTGAACTGAGTACAACGTTCTACCATCATCTTGTTATTCAGATTGGTGGCATTATCTGGGACAATTCTTTCTGGCAACCCATACCGGCAAATTATCTCTCTCTTTATGAATTTGCAAACTGTAGATCTCGTGATATTTGCATATGAAGCAGCCTCAACCCACTTAGTAAAATAATCAATTGCTACAAATATGAAGCAATGTTCATTCGAAGCCTTTGGTGTAATTGCCCCAATGACATCCATGCCCCACATAGAAAACGACCATGGTGTGATCATCACTTGCAAAGGTGACGGAAATGTATGGATCTTATCTCCATAGACTTGACATTTGTGACATTTTCGTGCATAATCAACACAATCTGAATGCATAGTGGCCCAATAGTATCCATATCTCATGAACTTCCTGGCCATAGGAAGCCCATTCGCATGTGTTCCACATATCCCTTCATGTACTTCTTCAAGTATACTTTTTGCTTCTCGGGCATCCACACATCTCATCAAAACTTGATCACTACCTTTTTTATACAAAACTTCCCCATCTAATACATATCCGACAACCATTCTCCTTATTGTCTTTTTATCGATCTCAGACGCACCTTGTGGGTAAGTTTGATGCTTGATGTATTGCAAAATGTCATAATACCATAGATGACCATCTTCCTCTTCTTCAATATTATAACAGTGTGCCGGGGTTTTATACATTTTCATTTTAATTGGCATCATGTCAGCTCTTCTATTTACTTGGAAAATTGCAGCAAGTGTCGCCAAAGCATCTGTCATTTGAATATCTTCTCGAGAGAGATAATTGAAAGTGACATCTTCAAATTCTTTTACCAATTCAAGGATCAATCTTCGGTATTCCACTAAATTTGGATCTTTTGTCTCCTATTCTCCTCGCAATTGATACACCACTAATGAGGAGTCTCCATATACTTGGAGCACTTTGATTTTTCTTTCTACAGCTGCTCTTAACCCTATAGCACAAGCCTCATACTCTGTCATATTGTTGGTGCAAAAGAACTCCAATCTGCTTGTAAAAGGATAATACACATTTTTTGGGGATTGATAAAAAGACAGCCTTAGGATTTATCATCTGAAATTATTTCCTCCTTAGTTGTGATGCACATCAGATCCTCATCTGGAAACTTAAAGTTTAAGGACTCATAATCATCTGAGGCACGACTTGCAAGTAAATCTGCTATGGCATTCCCTTTGATTGCTTTTTGGTTAACATATATAATGTCAAATTCTGATAACAACATCTGCCATCTAGCCAATCTACCAGTTAAAGTCGGTGATTCCATTAAATATTTCAAAGGGTCAAGCTTAGATATCAACCAAGTAGTATGGTATAACATGTATTGCCTGAGCCTTCGAGTAGCCCACACCAAAGCACAACATAGCTTTTGAATTGGTGGGTATCGGATTTCGCAATTGGTTAACTTTTTGCTTAGATAATAGATGGCTCTCTTTCTTTCCAGATTCGTCATGCTGCCCTAATACACATCCCATCGAATTTTCAAAGACCGTTAGATAAAGGATCAATGGTTTACCAAAGACTGGTGACACCAGAATTGGAGTATTAGACAAATATCCCTTGATTATCTCCAAAGCCTTTTGGCACTTGTCGTTTTAAACTTTGGGGTTATTCTTTCGAAGAAATTTGAAAACTGGGTCATATTTTTCAGTTAATTGTGAAATGAATTGAGATATATAATTTAACCTTCCTAAGAATCCTCGAACTTCTTTCTGTGTACGAGGCGGTGAAAGATCTTGAATGGCCTTTACTTTATCTGGATCAATCTCAATTCCTTTTTGATTAACCACGAAACCCAAGAGTTTCCCTGACATTAACCCGAATGTGCATTTAGTTGGATTGAGTTTCAATTGACATTTCCTCAACATTTGGAAAAGATTCCTCAAGTTTTGAATGTGTTGACCTTCAGTCCTAGACTTGGCAATCATGTCATCCACATACACTTAAATTTCTTTGTGCATCATGTCATGGAAAAGAGTCACCATAGCTCTTTGGTAAGTTGCCCCAGTATTTTTCAAACCAAATGGCATCACTTTATAGCAAAATATTCCCCACATAGTCACAAATGTGGTTTTTTCCATGTCTTCAATGTTCATTTTTATTTGGTTATACCCTGAGAAGCCATCCATAAAAGAAAACCACGAATGACCAGCAGTGTTATCCACTAAAGTATCTATATGAGGCAATGAAAAATTGTCCTTCGGGCTTGCTTTATTAAGATCTCTGTAATCCACACATATGCAAACTTTAACATTTTTCTTTGGCACAGGGACTATGTTGGCAACCCATTCTGGATACTTTACCGCTTGAAGAAACCCTGCATCAATCTGTTTCATCACTTTCTCTTTAATTTTTAATAATATTTCTGGCTTCATTCTTCTGAGCTTTTGGTAAACTAGCTTACACTCAGGCTTTATCGGAAGCTTGTGCACTACTATATATGTACTCAGTCCTGGCATATCTTGGTAAGACCATGCAAAGATGTCCTTGAATTCTCGAAGAAGATCTATCAAGTCTTGCCTTATCTCAGCAGAAAGTGTGCTGCCGATTTTCAATTCTCAACCTCAGTTTCTTCCTGGTGAGGTAAAATCTGTTTGTCCTCATTTTCTACAAGTCTTAATAGTTCGTTACGAACATCACATTCTACCTCATTATGACACTCATTGATTTCTTCCAGACATATGGGTTACTCAAAGTTTATCTCAATCTTAAATTCAGAAACATTCATGCTATTGATATTGTGACACCTACAAAGGGAAAAATTGAATCGAATATATATTTGGAAGGACACCAAAATTTATGAAATGAATGTAAAGAATAAAGAATGAAAATGTAAAATAATGATGGTCATTTAAGAAACAAAATACTGTCTTTTATTGAAAGCAAGTAGAATTAACATAGCTGCCCTTATGAAAATTCCTTAATACTTGCAGGCACAAGTATAAGGATTAGTATTGGGTATTACTCTGAATTAATCTTAAAAACTACAGGGAGATCCTCTGTAGTCCAATTTTTCAGTGTTTACCCTGGGAAGCAAGGACGTATTCCAGCCAAATATCTTCCTGCTTTATCATCCCCAGTTATCATGTTAATGACCAAACCCTCCATAGCTTCATTGAACAAGTTTTTGTCTTTCATCTGCTCTTCTTCGTCAATTGCTCTGGCTAACTGTTACTCTATATCAAACAATCCTCCAAACTTGAAAGAGCTCATCAAGGGAGGGAAAGACACATACTCCCACGGAATTTCCTCTCCTTTCAGTCTAGCTCTTCTTATTTCACCTCTCTTTTTCGTTTCTTTATTTCTTTGCTGAAAATCAGGCTTAAATCCCAGCCCGAAGCGATCGCTCTTCATCATGACAAATTTGGGATATAAAGTCCCTTGCAGGCATCTACCAAGACCCCTATCTATCTTGGCTCCTTTTCCTAGAGTCTCTCGCACAATCATCTTAGTACAATTAGATAAGCGTGGGCGAGGAATCTTGTTTCTTTCAGCAACAAAAGTAGCATTGACAAATTCTTAAGCTCTGAAGGAACACTCTAGAGCATTCTCATTCGTCTCAATATATGGGGCGTTAGTCGTCACATAAGCAATAATTTCTTCCTCTGCTCCAATACTGATCAACTGACTATCTGACACTAATTTCAATTTTTGGTGTAAGGACGAAGGGACTGCCCCTGCAAAATGAATCCATGGCCTCCCAAGCAAGAAATTATATTAAGGGTTGATGTTCATCACCACAAAATCAGTATTATAGACAGTTGGTCTAATCAATAGTGGTACCTCTATCTTTCCAAGCACATCCCGCTGAGTTCCATCAAAGGCTCTGACAATGTTTTGGTAGGCCCTCATATGTGAGTTATCCATCGGTAACCTTCGTAATGTGGCCATAGGAATAACATTAAGTGCAGACCCATTGTCAATCAAAACACCTGGTAAGACATGACCATGACAGTGAGTTGTGATATTGAGGGCTTTTACCGATCTCATTCCACCATCAGGAATTTCATCATCAGTGAAAGTTATGTAGTTGTCAGCAGCTATGTGCCCTACAATTCGATCCAACTTGTTCACTGGTATATCCTCAGGCACAAACGTTTGATTGAGCACTCTCAGTAAAGCATTCCAATGTACCTCTGAATTTATTAACAAATCCAGAATCAAAATTCGTACTTGTTGCTTGTGTAGCTGCTCAACTACACTATACTCACTATTTTTAGAAACTTCAAGAATTCTTGAGCTTGTGTTTCTGTTACCGGCTCATTGATCATTGGTGGGGGTTCATCGTTGAATATCTTCTGCGGTACCACTACAATTTTTCCTTTTGCTTTCACTTTGTCTAGTTCTTTCGATATCTCAGGAGAATAGCGCCTCCCACTTCTTGTGAAGTGACCAACTTCATTCACTATTTCAGTCATCAAGTTGCCTCCTGGTGCTTCACCTTCAACTACCTTTATTTTCTCTAGCGAACCAGGTTCCCTTATCAATGAGATATTGGCAGTATAGTTCCAAGGCACCTTGCGGGTGTCTTTAAATGGGAATTGTGAAGGAGCTGTGATTACAACTTTTGGCGTTGACGACCCAGAATTCATTGCTGATGGTTT
This sequence comes from Hibiscus syriacus, assembly GCF_006381635.1. Classification (NCBI taxonomy): domain Eukaryota; kingdom Viridiplantae; phylum Streptophyta; class Magnoliopsida; order Malvales; family Malvaceae; genus Hibiscus; species Hibiscus syriacus. Next base: position 337,260 of record NW_024063265.1, on the reverse strand, counting down.
CACAGTAATGACCACTGGCTTGATTGTTCTGTGAACGGGCTCAGAATTTTCTAACGTGAAGACATCTTCTTCTCTTTTTTCCTTATCTTCCTCAAAGAACTCTACCTCCTTATTATCCATCAATCTTTGTAATAACCCCCTGAGTTCTGGGCAAAGTTAAATTTCATGTCATTCTTCTCGATGATATTCGTAATAATATCCACACTCATTGGTCTTTAGCTTAGGATCTTATCGAATCATGGCAGCCTGACAAAGTTGTTGGAATACACAACTGAAGGGAGATTTAATTTCATGAACGTCTTTCTTTGCCTTCCTCCTATTCTCCTAATGGATTGCATTTACCCCTTTACCTCCATGATTTGGTAGTGGGTGTATTGATACATCTGGTGATTCAAACTGTAATCCTCCTGTGTTAATTAGATTTTGCACTATCTTTTTGAAGGCAAAACAATTCTCAATAGAATGGCCAGCAATTCCATCGTGGAAATCACAATATGCATTTGCGTTATACCAATGAGGGTACAGTGGTTGAAGAGGAGTCAAACGGTAGGGGCGTACCATATTTGCTTTTAATAATGAGGCGTATATCTCTGAATAGGGTACGGGTAGTGGTGTGAAGGATACTTTTTCTCTCTCTTTACAAGGTCCCCTGAAATCATTTCTGGCGGTGTTCATGTCATTCCTCTCCGCCCTTGATTGGGTTATTGTGACACTATTTGTAGTATTTTTGTGGTAGACACTTGCAACTTCATTCTCCTTTTTTCGGTATACAAGTTTTTTGGAGCTAGACCCTTCAGCTACTTCAATCTTGCCACTTTTTATAGCATTTTCGATGAGCTCACCAGAGATGATCAAATCAACAAAATATTTGATGGCATTTCCAAGCAAATGCCCCAAGTATGGAGCTTTCAAAGTGTTGACAAAAATTAAAGTAGTTTCCTTTTTGAGTAAAGGGGGTTGGACCTGTGCAGAAACATCACACTACCTTTGGGCATATTGTCGGAAAGTCTCATTGCTTCTTTTTTCCATATTCTGAAGAGTCCATTGATCAGGAACCATATCTGTAACATGTCGGTACTGTTCTAGGAATGCTTTTGCCAAGTCTTTCCATGAATTGATGTGATCCCTAGTTAATTGGTTATACCACTTGGCGGCAGAACCTGTTAAACTGTCTTGAAAACAGTGAATCAACAGCTTTTTATCATTCACATGACCAATCATCCTCCGGCAAAACATGGTAATATGAGATGAAGGGCAAGTGGTTCTATTATATTTTTCAAATTCAGGAACCTTGAATTTCATAGGGATGATCAAGTCTGGGACCAAGCTCAGCTCTCTAGCATCAAACCCATAGAACGGTTCAATCATTTCTACTGATTTTACCATTTCTTCCAATTTCTTCATCTGTTGAGTTATTTGTTCATTGGCTTTTTCTTTTTCAGCTAACTCATTTAGATCTGAAGTTAAGTGTTCAGTAACAGGCTAATAATTGTTTGGGAATGCAGATCCCATGTGGTGCTGCTGATTCTCATTGCTGACATATACATGAGGTCGTGCTTCTTGAGGTACCGAAGAGTGAACAGAGATGTGTATAAGTGTGAAACCAGGAGGAGGACCGGATTCTGGTGTAAACCCTGGTGGGTGCTGGGGGGTCAGAAGTAAGCCCCGCAGGATGTGATGCTCCTGGTCCAAACCCTGGAGGATGCGATAGATCTTGCTCGAATGATGTTAGTTGGTCATCCGCGATCCTTCTACCTATAGCATATTTCTTAAACATTTCTTTCATCCTTTGTAGTAGACCAGTTTGCGAATTTGTTATCCCTACTTCCATCTTATTTAATCTCTCTCTCATTTCTTCTTGAGCTTGTTTTTGTTCTTGTTCAAGTTGGATCATTCTTGCTTCCATTTTCTTAGTTGTATTTCGAGTACCGTACGGGTGTGAAGTGAATGCCAGAATAACTACAATGATTGGAAATTATATTTTATATTATTTTTTGTATTTTAATGAATGCATGTAAATAGTTTAAAACAAAATGCAAATGCATTATATAAGACTATATTATACAAAGATGCAAATGCAAATGCAAAAGGTATCGATTTCCAAAAGTAACCATTCTTAGAAAGTTTCATTCTTACAAAAGAGCTTTCATCTTTACAAGAAAGATCAATTTTACAAATACGGTTTGGCTTTGTTGTTTAAATCCATGATTTCATTCATGATCCCAATGACTTTCTCCCCATATTCAGATGATAAACTAGTGCAAAATAGAATAATTTCAGCCCTGTTGGCTAGTTCTTGTGTATAATGGGCCACCTCAACCAACATCCGGTGGTGTTCATATGTATCCTTCCATCCCTCCTTAACTTGAGTAATTTCCCTTTTGAGATTGGTAATGTGTACTCGACAGCATTGAAACTCACTCTCTAGTCCTCTGACTTGCTCTCGTAAACAGTTATTCTCCTCACGGGTAAGCCTTAAGTTCATCCATTCAGATGGCACTTGCATTTGAAGTAAAGACTCCTCAAGATGTGAGATATGATCTATTAGCTCACCATTCATAGATCGAGACCGATTCAACTCCTCTTCATAACTGGTCTGTAAACCTTCAATTTCTTCGGTTAATTGTCTCACTCTCCTGTTCTTTGTTTGAAATCTTTGCATCCAAGACCCAATTTCAGCCTATTTTCTTTTAAGAATTCAGTTCTATCCCTGTCTCTCAGTCCACATTTCCTTTCTCTTTTGTTCTTTTTTCTTTCTCTAATTCCTAAATCTTGTTATCTTTGGCCTCAAGTTCCTCGAGTATATTATTCATCTCAGCTTCCAAACCACTGACTCGATGTTTTTATGCTTCACACTCCTTCAATATAGCTTCCTTCTCAGTATTCAATTTCTCGACTCCACGGCTTCCAATCTTAAGCTGCTTAGTCACTTTTATTTTCTCAGCTTTATATTTGTCCCATAATTTCTTCTCGGCTTCAATTCTCCTAAGTTGGCTTTTGTTCTTAGCCTTCAGACTTTGAACTCGTTGCCTCTCAATTGCCAACTCTTTAGCCCATTGCTGTGATGTCTTGTTAGACCTAGATTTTTTTGTCTTTTGTAGATTACGGTATTCACTTTTTAAATCAGCCAGCTCGAGATCGACTTTCTCTTTATCTTTCTTCAACAAATCACATTATTTAACATGGAGACCCCTATCAAGATCTATCATGAACTTTTCTTGGCTTGCTTCTTCCATTGCTTTGTCCCATTTTTTCCTTTCAGCTTCAAACTCGGCAGTAAGAATCTCAACCTGTGAAGGTACCACCTTGATAAATTCTTCCCAAGGGATATCTCCTCCTGGATCTGGCAAAGGGACATTTTCATTTGTCCTTGTAAATCTCCAAGCCTTATAGTCGGGTGTATACATAACATCTCCAGACACAGCTCTTGTTCTAAAGGTTCTTTTCCAGGCGAGAGATAGATCACGTGCTTTCTTCTTGTAATGGTCTCAACGATAAGTGATTTCAGATTCCTTTAAGCCACTTGTTACTGGAACAAATTATCGAGCTCTATATTGTCTGAGAACCATTAATGGGGCATAGCTGACTCCTCCCCATAATCCCAGCAAAGAGACATGGTCAAGATCCCCACATCTAAATAAAATATCGGTATATCCAAGCCAGGGAACACACCAAGCAATATCTCGGTCTTGTAAATTACTGAAAGTTGTTATCCATTTCTTCTTTGGTAACCCTTCTGGCCACTCTTTTCACAGAAATTCTTTCAAAGGCGAGTACATTGTAGAAAAACAATGGTATGATGCCTTGTCTTCTTTCCAGAAGTGACTGCGAATCCATACAGTGAGTAATTGAGCACATCCTACAAATCGACCCCCTTCTAATCTTTGACAATTATTTAGGGATCAGAAAGTTTCTGCCAAAACTATTGGTGCTAGATTTATACCATTCTCCAATGTGTCAAAGAAATCTGCAACATCACTCTCCACATGGAACAAAGTCTTTGGAAATATTACTAGACCATATATGGCAAGAGCAAATGTGTCCAATCTCTTATCTTCATCTATATGCTCGAGTATCACCTTCTTGAGACAATGCCAAGAAAAATATTCGCTTTCTCCTTTTTGTTGAATGTGTTGTACTATCCAATTTTCACCTGTACCGGTAATCTTTACTAGTTTATTCTTGAAGGATTGAACTTTCGGAGGTCTGGAATAAACTTTATCCACCTGGATGTTTTCGAAATTAAACAGAGTTGTATACTCCTCGATCGTTGGTATCAAATCCTACTTGTTAAAAGTAAAACAGCTGTACGCAGGATTCCAGAATCGGACCAGAGCCTTGAACAATGATTCATCCATCTTTACATAAAGAAGTTACGCTACGTCACCATATTTCTTGTAAAACCTCTCTTTGGTGGGTGTTCTCCAACTTTCCCAAATCTCTGTCAATTCTCGTAAATCGTTATGCTTGAGATTAGCATTGACATCCGTAGATAGCTGCGATACATAACCTTCAGGCAAACTATCTCCTTTTACTTTTTGCATTTCCTCCGACCAAGCTTGTACAGCTGGATTGAGTTCTTCCTTGTTATGAAAACTTTTTTCCATTGCAATGATCGCTCTTCTAATCTGATGATTACTTGGTTAATCAACACATTTCTTTTATTCATGATGATTATGCAAAAATGCAAAAATGTCAATGCAAGCAAACAAAATAAATTAGAATTACAAACAAAAGAGGGAAAATGAATTAGTAATAGCAAGATAATCAATAGAATTAAAATATGCTATCTACAAATAAATATAACACCTACCCAATCATGATATCTACCCGAGCATGATTTAAATAGATAATAATCATACCCGAACATGCTTTCTACCCCAAAAATGATTATTTCAAGAAATGATCCTAACCGCATGATATCTAGTTCGCATGCTTTTATTCGAAAAGAAAATTTAAAGCAAAAAGAAAGATTCTGAAATGCTTCTCCTTTGTGTATACTTAATTTGGTTACCTACTGACAGTCAGAGGTTCGGTATGTCTATACCTAGGGTAACAGTTCTACGGTTCAATATATGCATGGTTTTGGCTCTAACAGGAAAAAGGTACTCGAATTGTCCTTAATGTTGGTGCCCCCTTGGGCTACCAAACCCTCAATCCTAACCCATTACAGGGTCGTATGGATCGAGTTCAATTCGAGAGGATACATTTCCTTATATCCATACGGAGAAACAATTTATCTCACGTAGACATAAGGTATATGAACCCCAAAGATTACTTACTAAAACCCGTGCGGAGAAACAGATTACCACACGTAGGTTAAGCTTTCATCTCAACTTAAAAGGGACAAAACTTTTAATTGAGCTTATGGTATGCAAATGTCGGTGATGTTTGAGAGGAGGAACATTCAACCCTTTGACTCAAAAGGAAAACGAAACTACTCGACAAAACTTTGGACAAATCTGAAAACAAAGATAAAAATGTTAATAAGATAATAATAAAATGAAGCAATTAAAAGCTTCAATAAAAGGATCATAAGTTAACTAAAGACTCGAACTCATAATTTCCACCAAACGACAATGTGTAAGCGACTTACAGCCTGACTTTCTGAAAACAAATATCCCCAGTAGAGTCGCCAAGCTGTCGTAACCATTTTTTAGGCAGGACAATCGTTTAATTATTTAAAAACAAAAGTTAGACTTTTAATTTTGGAAAATGAAGTTATTTGAATTGATTTGAAATAATTTGGATAGAGTCGCCATCAACCTTTGGGTTAGGTAGGTCGAATACCTAAAACCGTCTTTTAAAAACAATTTTAAGAAAAAATATTTTTTTAAGACAAAAGTTGGTCTGTGTTTACCAAATATTTGATTAAAACATGTTCGGGAGTCAGTTACGCGTGGGGAAGGATTAGCACCCCCACAGCGCCCAAAATTGGTACTGTGTCGTTTACATGTTGTTGTAATGGTGGAAATCCAAGAATTCGAATATCAAGTTAAAATATGATCAATTTATTAAATATTTATTGAAAAAATAAATACAGTGGGTCAAAAATATTAAAGAGACCAAAAATATAATATTATTAAAATTTATTTAATCAAAAAGGAAATTATAATTATTTTTTATGAAAAAATGCATTGTTTTGTAGAACAATCTTTGAAAACGTACTTCCTTTTTAGTTAGGAGACTTTCTCATACAAAAAAAATATTGCCCGAGTTTTTATATAAAATACATATATTTAACCAAAAAATTACTCGAAAATAAATTATATTATTTTATTCGAACAATTCTTAGAAACACACTCCTTATCAGCTAAGACGCGTTTCTATAAATTCATCGAATAAAATAACATTTTAAAAATATTACAAATATCAATAAATTAACACATGTAAATGACAGGTAAAATTGCATGGACAAAGAAATTAATATAAAAATAATAGAATAAACAAAGGTATAAAGCTCACAAAATATACACATATTATGCTTTAATTCAAAACCCAAACAATGTATACATGTTTAAAATATATGCATCGAAATGATCAAAACCAATTGTAAGCAAAAAATCAAAACTAATGAACAGTAAATTTCCCACTTTGATAACTAATCATCTTAAATTAGGTGCAATCTGATATGAAGCAATGATTGACAAAGATAAATAAAAATAATAATACTAATGATTACACACAAATCAGCCAAGATTAACGGCTAAATTAAATACTTATTTTCTTTAAAGCATGTAAGGATATAAATGGTAGGGCACACACACACAATAATAGGGAAAGGAATAGAAATAAATGTAATGGTGCTAAGAAGTTAAATAAAAAATAGGGAGTGATGAAAAAACCCGTTCAATATGAATACAAAACCTTGTAGCTTCAATATTAATTTATGGGATCTAACTTATATGCTATCATTTAATAATGTTTAATTAATTAATTAATATTATATAACACTAATGTCAAAGTTGGAAGACAATTGCATGTGAACGGCAAACATAATTTTCAAACATCATCAAATCTAACATTATTTTATTCATACTTTTTTTTATAATATTCTAATATTATAAACTAATAATAAAAAAAATAATTATTAAAACTTAAGGACCACATAAACCATATACTTCGTTTTTCTTTTGAAATTGAAATCAATAATCTATTACAAATTTTTTAGATCACAATATTAAATAATAATTATATATATTTACTAAAATGAATTATTTATTAATATAATATCTAAATTCGGATATTAACAAATATTATAAAATAAATAAATTAGGACTAAAAAGAAACATGCAGAAAGTTAAAAATCGAATGTATAAACAAACAGAAACTAATTACACTACTAATTAGGATTGAAATTAAATTCGGGTAAAGCATGGAGACAAGATTAAAAATGCAAAAATATTGATCTAAGGACTATAATATATAAAACTGAAATATTAAAACTCAAAATAAAATAAAGAAAACTTCATTTAATGAATATAAGGTATGGATACAAATTAACAGGGACTAAACGTGTAGTTCTTCCCTAAATGGAAAACACGGATGGGATTATAAAAGAGCAAGGATTAAAACTGTAATTAGCCCTAAAAGTTTACAAAACACGGAAATAAGAGATCTTAAAACTACACCGTTTTGATCTAAATATTTAATATCTAAAACCGGTTTAAACTTTACTCTTCTCCCTCATTTTAACATTTCCCTTTCTTTCTCTGGTTTTAGAGAGAAAAGTTTTCTCTCAACTTCTCCTCACCGGGAAAAGAAACCACGGCAGAGCTCGCGGTGGTGAGCGGCGGAGCACGACAGTGCCGACGTCCAGAGGTGACTAAAAGCTACCGATATATTCCTCTCCTTACCCTTAAAACGAATCTAGCCTCCCCTTAGTCTAAAACTTAACCCAAAACCATAGATCTAAGGGATTACCTTCGAAAGAAATGAAGAACACGACAACTTTCGAGCTTCCACGACTGGCTTCAAAGCTTCTCGATGGCTTTGAACCTCCACTATAAGTCCTCTCCTCACAAATCTTTTTTTTTTAGTGTTTTCGTTCGAATCTCTCTCCTTGATGAGTGTTTTTTTTGTTCTCCCCCCTCCTCAACTTCGAATCATCTGCGTATTTTATGGTTGATATCTTCACCGAATCTCTTTGGATGCATATGAAATTTCTTTGCGTTTGGTATGAAAATGACAAGTTTAGGTATGATTTAGGTGATTTGCTTTTGACTTTGCTGATATCTTTTATTTATTTTGCTGTTTGGTGACCAACATGGTGATGATGACAGTTCGGCTTGCTCGGTGGTGGCTCGGCTGGAATTTGGTTTAGGGGATTAGGGTTTCAAAAACCCTAAAGCTACTGGATTGTCATTTGGGATGCTTGGGTTTGCTTTTTGGGTCATTGGTGTTGGGCCTCTTGGCATTTGTAATTGGGCCTGCAAATATTGTAAAATAATAATAATAATAATAATAATAATCATCATCATATTATAGTATATAATAATAAATATAATATATATATTAATCCCAATCAAAAAATGGGTGTCTACACTAAATTATTTTCAAGTTTAGAAATTAAAATGAATAACAAATTTCTATCAATATAATTGAATAACGCAAAAGTGTACGTTAAAAGGAGACTTTCACCGACCATAAGTTGGTCTAGTGAGATGAGATATTTGATTCCTCAAGCAAAGTCAGGGATTCAAACTATGATGTTGTCGAATGAAACAAACTGGATTGAGAGTGTCGTCCTCGCCTCTACAGTACCCGATCTGAATTAGTTGGTCAATAGATCGGATACCAATGATTAATTTAAAAAAGAACAATATTATACAAAGTTGAATTGTATAAATCATTTTTTTATTAATTCTGCTTTCAATTTAGGAGTTTTTAACCGAATAATTTTGATTTTTAATCAGTAATTTTTATACCAAATCCAATATTATTATACTAGCATAACATAACCCAACCCAAGTCAGAATAAATCCTAGCCCAACTATCAACCCAAAAATTAAATATAAATCCAACCCAAATATTAACCCATCATAATTAATCAAATTAATTTAGAGTTGATTTCACCATATTTAAATTATGATTCTCATTTTAAATTGATTCGTACTTTTTGAACATTTAAATTTAATCCTCAAATTATGATTTTTATTTTCAATTGATCTTTAAAGTTGTGAACATTCTAATTTCATCCTCAAATTATGATCATCATTCTAAATTTATCCCGAAATTTTGAACATTTTAATTTTATCTCTAAATTATCGATATATGCTAATCATGTCAAAAGCAAATATAACCATTAAAAATTTGGGTGAAGTACATAAATGGTTATGCGACTATAGGATATTGCTTTATTAAGTCTCCCGATTATTAAAAGTTACAAAATGGTCCCCTGACTATAGGGAGTTGCTTTGTTGAGCCCCTCGACTATTAAAAGTTACAAAATGGTCACTCGACTATTTATTATATTCCAAACTCATCCTTTCAGTTAAAAAATTGACGGCATGAGCTAGATGTTAACCTACTGCTTGAGATATGAAAAATCTAATCTCATATTCTCAAACGACTATTATATCTTAGATAGTATGTTAACATCTAGCTCAGACTGCCATTAATTTTAACGGAAAATAACGAGTTTGGAATATAATGAATAGTTAAGTGACTATTTTGTAACTTTTAATAGTCAAGAGATTCAACAAAGTAACTCCCTATAGTCGGAGGACAATTTTGTAACTTTTAACAGTCGAGAGACTCAACAAAGCAACTTCCTATAATCTGAGGATCAATTTGTAACTTTTAACAGTCGAAAGACTCAACAAAACAACTTCGGGTCTATTTTATAACTTTTAATCGTCGAGTGACTAAAAAAAAATTATAATTGGGGGACCATTTATGTACTTTACCGTAAAAAATTTAATTGTCATTTAAAAATCGATGTGTATTACGTAATAATATAATGTGACATAAAGGTCCTCGAAATCATTTAAAAAAAAGGCAATGAATCATTTAAAAATCGATGTGTATTACGTTTTGGACAAGTCCAATATGCCATTCTCATCACAAGTGTTTCCAAATTGATGCAGAAACCAGATGCAAAGGGCAAGCATGGAACATATATTTCCGAACCGAAGCAATGAATCATTTAAAAATCGATGTGCATACGTGCTTTACCTTGAGGCCTTTACACCTCTGGTTTCTAGTAGTTGATGGCTTTATCATGATGAACCCTCGAATATATTTCCGAACCGAAGCAAGAAACAAGGCTTAATCTGTCCGAATATGAGGAGAAAAAGTCGGATGGAAATATTTGTGCAAAGAAACGGTAAGAACAGAAGATGGTGGTGGAGAAGATGGTTAGTGCAAAGGCTTATGAAATGAAACAAAGAGGGAGAAAGGGATAGATGAGGAGTGAATGCGAGAAAAACACTGAAGAAATGTCGGCATAAATAAAATAAGACACTTGGCAAATGGCAATTGTCTTTATTACATTAAATGTGTGAGGTTCATTACGTTTACAAGTATGCGTATTCAACTACATAAAGGCTTAGGTCCACACAACGTAAAATCACATTTCACAATCGCTTCATCGAGATGAAAGGTTGTTTAACACATTATATATGAATTGATATTTATTTTATTGATGTGTATACTTTTATTTACTATTAATAAATTAGGTAATAATATTATTATGAAATTTTAAAATTAATTTCTTTGAATTTATTATTGATGAAGTGATATCGTATGATTTACTGACGATGTATAAACATACACCGTCAATATATCCAATATTCACCCACTATATATTAATCATATCATTTGATTTGATTTTTATTCAAATTTAAGGTTTTATTATTTTGTTGATAGAGTTGTTAGAGTTTGACAATAAAGATAAAAGTTTAATATAATTGAGAAAAGTAAAAAAAAAAGTCCAATTTGATTGAAAGTAGGAACCTTATTTTCTTTGACGATAATTAATATTAGAACACATATTTTGAGATTTCTATTAAATAAGTTTCTTTGTATACAAATAACTATTCATACAAATAAATACTTTAGATTAGAGTTAGAAGTCAAGTTGTTTCTACAAACATTATTGTATTACTCTTTTTCACATATTGAATTTGTTTCCTCTTATGCCCGTGTTTTTTTTTATAGGATTTTCTAGACCAAATTCTACATGACATATTGAAGGAAAAGAGCGTCGTTGCATCATGGTTGAAGCTAGAGCAAATATGCATGTCAAAAAGTCTAACTAGTAAGTTAAATGTGAAGCAATATCTTTATTTTTATTGTTCGGTTGAAGGCATATCTTTGATAGATCATTTAACTGTATTTAAAGAAATTGTCTCAGATTGAGAGATCGTGGAGATTAGGTCGAAATCCAAGAGCACAGAAAAAACCTATTATTATTACAAGAAAAAGGGGCATATTAAGTATAAGTGATATATGTTGCGTAATAAAAACAATAAGATGATACAAATCGCATGAGAAAATAACAAAAAAAAAAAATACAATAAAATTGATATAGTTAAAAAGACTACGATGATAGTAAATTTCTAATTACATTTTTAGTAAAGACTTTATAACAGACTGAGTAAATTCTTTATTACGGTAACAGCTTCATGAGTTCCATTCGAAATTGATATACAACGTGTAAAATAATGTTTACAGGCGATATATTTCAAAAAATTAACGTTTCTCGTAAGGTCTCATGTATTCGTAAGGTCCCGTTTGGTTCACGGTATAATTTATTCTCAAGAGGAATGTTTTTTTCTCAAAAAAATATACCCACGTTTGGATGACAACATTATTAAATGCCAGGAATGAATTAATACCAATAGTAATTTCCCCCCGGTAATATCTATCCCCATCTCCTTAGGTATTTTATTATTCTCGTCCCCATTGTCTAAAATAACCTTCTTCCCACTTTGTTCTGGCTATCGGGATTCATCCCCTTCTTCCCACGCAGCGTTTGCTTATCCCCATGGTTTCCCTTCACTGACTCCCTCCTCCGCAAATTCGTATGTTTCCCCTTTCATTTTTCCTTTATTCAAATTTCATTTATTGTTTTATAATCTAATAATTTTTTTTATTTCTCCTTACTTTTTGTCTCTTCCTTTTTTCCCTTTCATTTTTATTCAATCTCGTATATGTATACGAAATCATTATGAAATTGTTGTTCTTTAATTTTCTGTAAATGATTTGATATTTTTTTATTTTATTCGTCTTTTCGATTAAATTGTTGATTTAGTTCTTTGATCTCATACTCTAAAGTTGAAATTATCTCTGTGAATTTTGCATTGAATGAATCTATGTTGTAGTTTTTAGATTGATTTGAACACTGAATTTGATTATTCATTTTGTGTGCAGGAATCGTTTCCAAGTCTTACTTTACGAGCCGAAACGTGGGTATATTTTTATTTGGGTTTTTTTTTCAAGCTGAAATGTGGAATTGAAAAGCTGGGACTTTCGGTGATTGAGGTTGGTCTCTATTATATTGTTATTGAACTAACTAATTTCTTTGGCTAGGAATTGGATTTTTCTATATAGCTTTATTTGAAATTTTAGGTTGTGTCCGCTGTTTTTAGAATGCTTTTATTGAGCTGATTTCTTTGGGTTCGTATGAATTATGTGGATTATTCGAAGCTTTGCATTGTATGCTTTGAAGAAATTGATGATGTTTTCGTTGTTACGATTACTCTTGTCTTAAAAATTGGATAGAATGATAAATTTAAGAGTTGCATTTAGAATGCTTTGTTTATGAGTTGCATTTAGAATGCTTTGTCCAGCCTTGGAATTGTTTTTGTCTAGCAAAATTGCCAGTGTTTGATCTTGATATATACTTATTTTATGCGCTAATTCTTGCTCTAATTTAATGGCATCTTGTTGCCAGTGCTATAATGCCATATATATGTATGTTGAATAGTTGGAGTGATTACAATTTAGAAGTTAGTATATGTTCTGAATTTTTTCTTAGTCAATTAACAACACACATAATTGTAACGGTTCGAATTCTGATTTTTTTGAGAAAATAATATTATCTTTTACCCAGCCATATGCATATATATTCTCATCAAGAGTGGTTTTACGTGGACAAACCCTATTAAATCTGCTCCTGGCTAACAAATTTGTTGTTTTCCTATTGGAAAATAAGAGCAGGCATTTTTTGAATCTCATACTGCTGAGAACACCAACCTATATTACTTAAGTTGAGGTGGAAGTGTAGTATACACTATTGTTACTACCTAAATCATACTATTAAGTGTCTGTGTACGCAGGGCAGTATACATAAGACCTAACTTATTGCTCATGTAAAACAACTTTGAAATGATTATAGACTTTTTATTGGACAATTCCAAGTTGGAAGAAATAGGGCATATTTTTCCTGGACAGAAATTGGGCATCAATGAACCTAGAGAGTTATATCATGAAGCCACCATAGTTCAAAAGTGACCCTGTAACATGCAATCTCTAAATAAGAGGATTCATCGCTGTGAGTAGTATCCTTGTTAGAGTATCCGTGGGCATGAAAAAAAAAGATGTTTTACTTGTACTCTCTAAATGTATATCCTTTGTATTTCTTAGACAACTTAATATAATTTGCTTAATCATAATGGCTTTGCTCATGATAATATTACTGGCCCGTCTGATTCAATTCGTCTGCTGTCCCCCTACCTGTTATGTTGTTGAGACTGTTATTTTTTTATTACTTCTGCTGGTCTTAATGAACCATGCCCTTTTTTGTTATCTGCCTCTTGAATTTGACTGATGGTTCCTTATGTTGCAATGTTGTGTTATATATGTCAATAGCTCATTCATATTGTATGAACGGTTCCCTTGTCCCCAAGAGCTGGCTAAATAGTGTTCATTTATTGCTTTGTAATGTCAAGTGTGGATAGAAAATGCTGCTCATGCTAGCTTTAATGTCATTTCCCGGTGAAAAACTTTTCAACTTGTTTTTCAGACTGTTTGCGTCTCTCTGCATCTCTTCTCAATAATGGACTAATGACACAGGATTTCCATTATATTTCGACTACTTGTTTTTGCCGGAAAACGTCAGTTTTTATCTTATCTGAACAAACTCAAACTTCTCTTTATTGAAACAGGTAAGGCAATGGATTGTCGATGCTATTTTCAATAGTCGAGATATTCGACGGAAACAATTTGCTAAGCTTTTAACCGCTTTTTTTGAACCAATCTAGCGAAAAGATCCGTCGCGCTGCACTGCCGTCCAGACGATGTTGGAATGGGAGGTTGCTAATGAAGAATAGATTTTGTGTTTTCTTTCACTTATTCAGGCATTGTTTTTCTGGATGTAAAACTTTAGGAAAAAGTGAGCTTCCTTTATGTTCATGCAACACATGTATACGTGTTTAAAATTCGATCAACGTATTTTAACTATGCTCAATATTTAATATTCAAGCTAACAAAATGACCTAATTGAAATGGTGTTGATAGTTTTAAGACAATTAAAATATTTTAAAATTCAGAGATGAATTTAAAATATAAGACATAGTTTCAGGACTTCATGGTTTATAGAAAACGATATAAGAACCAAAGATGTATGGTTATCTCATCTGTTAACTTTGTCTTCATTCATGATGGAAACAAGTAGCCTCCTTGAACGCATTAGCCTCCAAAGATCGAAGCTTTTTGTCATCAACACACTACCCCAGTGAGAAAATCTCTAAAAAAAATCATAAACACAGTAATATTTTTAATATTTTTTACCATAAATTATGTAAAATTTAATATTAATTAAAATTAAAATAATATATAATATAATTAAATACTCAAGTAATATATTATCAACATATAGAATTTTTATATAAATAATTTTTATTTAAATATTTAAAATTTTACTTGTTAAAAATATAGAACAAAAACAATTTGATAAAATATACATTCTAGTAATCTTTTATTCTTTCAACCAAACATGGTAATCTTACATTCGTGTCAAACCAACCAAACACAATAATACAACATTCCTTGTAATCCTATTCTCTGGTAATATTTTATTCCCACTGGTAATCTTTTATTCCCATTAATAATCTTACATTCCGTGAATCAAACGCATCCTAATAATCAGATGCTATTACGATATTTAATTTTAAAAGTCAGTATATTTTGGTAGAAAAATAAAAAGCCGATAATATGAGACAGATTTTCCTTCTTTTAATTACCAATAAAATTGTATAAAAATATAAAATAATTCTGACACTGATAGTTTCTCCATTAAAGCCCAACACAACCGACAAGACGTTCTAGTCTTTCTAACTGTAAACAACTCTGTGTCATACCAAAAGTCCAATGCCCACATACGTGGAGTCATCTTATTTTCTAACTGAAAATAAACCAGGTTGAGCCTTTCAACTATCTAATAGTTACAACATTTTGAACACATTTATATGGCAGCTACGACAATGGAATACCTATAAATATATGCCAATAGTAAATTTACATGTACATGTTCTAAATCATGATGACATAATGGGTATTCGACCTGCTTCTGCTTTGCATTAATGGCTACCACCACTTTAATACAAGGCCAATTGAACTAAAAAAATTCATACGTCCCAACCTCACGCCCATAGTTTTAATAATTTTATAGTACAGTAATAAACAACGAATCCGGACCTCTTATAAGAGAAAATTGTCAATCATGTGTTGGACTACGTCAGCTCCATCCGAATAAGACCAGTAGTTTTTAACCTGAAAAAAAGCATAAGGTGATAAAATAGTACCACTTAGGTAGCGGCATCTATCAGAGTTACTATTTTATATCTAGATTAGAAAGAAAAAGAAAACACCCTTAAAATACTATGAAAAATGATATTTAAAAGATTAAGAAAAAGGAATTGAATTGATCCGAACCGAATGAAACTCGACTCGGGTCAACCAGTTAGGTTGTCAACCAAATCAGATTCTATTCACAAGGCAATGAGTTTGTAAAGAATGACTTGCCTGAATGGTACTATGTGCAAGAAGTCTTTGTCGGCTTCCTTTGAAGTAAACATCAACCCGTTCCCAGCTGAGTTTTGTTAAACCTTTGAGCATTGCCTCTGTAATATTGATAAACACAAGTGAAATTGAGCCCACCGGATAATAACTAGTTATTCAACTAGTATCCTCAATATGTAGCATTAAATATGTAATGGATGAGTTAAAAATAATGTCATCAGTCATCAAGAGAAAATTTCATCTTATTCCATGAACAAAATGATTGTGTGCCCCAATGATAAACGATAAACCAAATCACGGTAAAAGAAAACACATTCATATATTTGACAATTTAGCAATAATCTTATAGGTGATCCACTGCACAAGAGAAAGTACAGAGTAATCATTGTCAAACACCCTGAAAAGCTATGGCATTCCGACTCTTCATTTTTCACAAGACACTCATTTCTGACACACTTTCAGATATTGAAAATTGTATGATGATATCATGATTGAATTTTCTAATCCTAATTCAAAATGAATAGAGTGGTATATTAAGTGAATGACATCCTAGCCCATTGTTTATGGACTTGAGAGTTAATGCCATTCTAGCTACATCTTCATTGATTATTCCAGATGCATTGCTGAGTGAAATTGGGAAAAGGAAATGGAAGATGCCGACAATTCTATTAAAGCTCTCCATGACAATTAAGAAAATATACCAGACCAATTCTAGGAAAGTGAAAGATGCCAATAACCGAAAATAACAAAGGTAATGGAAGTACATTAAAGGATTTGATTACTAATTTAAAAGATAAACCTTCCATGTTTATTTTCTCATCTCCTTTGATTTTGGCTTCAGAAGGGACTTCATCAAGTGCAGCTGTTTTTGCTGCCTCTAAATTAATGATGTGTGGGTATCTGTCACCTCTTGGAAGATGTTTAATCTGATGTGAACGGAAATTCAAATTGGCATTAGGTTCATAGCCGATGATACAATTAAAAGCCTCCACGAATATGTTTGATGGTTACCTTTGGAAGCTCATTTCGTCGCCGCAAGGAAGAGGTACTCCACCCAACAATATCTAAGAAAACATGTCAAATTCTTAAACAGAGGGAAAAGTTTCAATGTGAAATAATCATGTCCTAGAGCCTAAAACATCTAGTTCAACCATTAAATCTTCTCTGAAGAATTAGTGATGCAGAGAAAACATAACAGCAGAATCAACTGAAATAAAGGATACGGTCAAAATCTGCATTTGCATATGCAACACGACGCCTGAAGGACTGCAGAGCAGTGCTGCAGTTCAAAGAAAAGATAAAACTGTAAGCCTGTAATTTACCATCTAATTTCACATGCTTTAAACTAACAAAGGAACCTTACAAAACTCACATAAATTTAAGATCTTCACAATCACTGACCATCTGGAAAAGAAGTGGTGGTTTTCCATTCTTTCCATCCTTCAAAAACAAATGTTTTCCAGTTCTGCCAAACAACCATGATGTTCGAGCAGCAAGTTTTTCAAGTGCACGGGAGCCACCGAACAATGGAACCTGAATAATGCAAAGCCACAACAGGAAAATATTACCAGCCTGTATAGTAGAGAGCAAATGATAACAACATACACTGTTGTTTACTCAACGGTCAATGACTTAATTGTTCAATGTTTATACCCGCACAAAAAATGAATCAGTAGTCTGCATCGGAACTTATTTCAAGACTTCACTCAACTTGAAAATTATGCATTTTATCATCAAATAGCGTGGAAATGAAATCTATCTTATAATTTTCGAAGCAACTATTAATTACATAGGCTCAGATGGATGAACTACCTGTTTATGCCACAGAGAACCAAGGTGTGGACTTGCAAATGTAATGAAATTCATGGGCTCTAGTCCAGCAATTTTGCAATTTGATTGCCCTTCGGGATATGAATCTCCCAAAATGGTCAGTTCCATAATCTCCATTTGTTTGAGAAATTTCTTGAGTTTGTTCTCGTTCATAAAGCCGTGCAATGGCGTACCTTGCTATAAGGCCACCTAATGAATGACCAACAAATGAAATCTTCTGAACACTTGGGTGATGGCTTATGACATTTTTTACCTGAAAAAGATACAACAGCCTCAAATCTGAATTAAAATTAATGGTAAAAAAGGATGTGCAGACAATATCAAACTGGAGAACTGTAACTATATCCTAACTGTAGGCAGCAGCTTGTAAAATGATAAATAATCTGAGTTGCAATCATGGATAATGAGATAGCTTTGGTACATAAAAAGAACTCATAGCACACATACCTCCTCTGCTAATCTGTCTCCCATTACATCGACACCATCAAATGTCAATGTTGAAGAATTGCGCTCACTGCCTGCATTGCACATTAAGTCATTAACCATTCAGTAATTATTTCATCATGAAAGATGAAACCCATCAACAATATAATTATCACAAATATTAATTTAATGAATGGTAATGATCTTGCGCTCAATTCTCTATCATCTGGAAAGATATTAAATATGAAAATAACACCGCTTAAGGAATTAACAATCAAAATTTGAATCTTGTGGATCGGTCATTAGTTACACCTATCTACTTATAACTTCTAATAGATCTAAAGCCTAAGCTCAGGTTAAATTTATTCAAATTTGCATTGGAGTGAGTTGTATTGGGGAAGAATCACGAAACAGGTAAAAAAAAATTAATTTTTTCAGAAGAAAAAGGAGACATAATTACATCATTGATTTGATATTAACTATCGTTTAGCATATACACAGGTTAAAAAGTAAAAAAAGAACGGAGTATCGAGGAACTCACAGTGAACAATAACATCCCCGGGATACTTCTTCAAAAACTGTTTTGCCGCAAATCTCCAATTCTGAGCACTGCACAAATATCAATCAAGCACTTTCAAACATACATAATAATAACAGAAACGATTAAAGCCGATATTAACCTGCCAATGATGCCATTAACCATAATAACCAGATGAGTAGGATCGTTAACCCCTCCCGGAAACTGCACTTCCATATCGACACCTCCGTTTTCAATAGATTCCGTTCTCAAGCATCCGAATCTCGGCAAAATCAACGATCTTCTCTTCTTTTTATTCTTCTTCATCTTATTTTTCTCCTCCTGCTGCTTCTGATGATGATTTATGACCTTATCAGTATTATTCTCGTTTGTAACCCTGATCTCTTCTGCATCATCAACTTCCTTCTCCGACACTCTTCTAGAATCTCCCTCCATATCCGCCATTGAAGCTAAAACAGAGCTCAGGCAATAAGAAAAATCTAAGGTAACTGTATTAGGCGAGATTTTCGTCCAGACTGTTGGATTATTAAGAGAAACTCGATGAGTCAAACTACCAAGGCAAAGACCGCAAGGGAAATGAAGATGAGACCCGTTTTTGTAGTTACGGGTTTGATACCTAAATGGGGCGACCCGGTGATCCTCTTTCTCGTTTTTTAAGTTATTGCCCTTTACTTTTCCGTTTAATTACGGGATGATTTGTTTTCATTGGGCTACTAAGTTGATGGCACAGTTGGCATTTTGCAATTTAGTTTAGAGAAAATAACCTCAGTGACTAAAATCTCATATAATATACGATTTTAATCAATTTTTTCCAGATTTGCCAAAATGACCAACAAAATCGCAATGCGGTCGCTAATTCGCAACGCGATCTCCATTATCGCAAATCAGTTTCCAGATTCACAACGCGATTATGACTATCGCAATGCGATTTTCCAATTTCGTGTTGCGATTTTCCCAATTCGCAATGCGAATAAGTAAATCGCAATGCGAATTTGGAAAATCGCAATGCGAATTTGGAAAATCGCAATGCGATACTGACTATCGCAACGCGATAATACAAAATCGCAACGCGATACTGACTTTCGCAACGCGATACTGACTTTCGCAACGCGATACTGACTTTCGCAACGCGATTCTGACTTTCGCAACGCGATTCTGACTTTCGCAACGAGATTCTGACTATCGCAACGAGATAATACAGAATCGCAATGCGATTTTCAAAGTTCGCAACAGGTTTTAGTTTCGCAACACAAAATTTTTGGGTATATATCTACGCAGCAGCAACAACTCATAACCTAAATCGCAACTCATTCTATCTCCATCTATCACTCTCTCCGGCGACATCCGTTCCTATATCCGTTTCTACATTCTTCCCCATCCGGCAACAGGTCTTAGTTTCGCAGCTCGTTTGTTTAGTAAATTAATTTACAACCATGAAATCATCTAATTTTGATCATGTTTGGATAGATTTGTGTTTTGGAGGGTCATGGGAGAATGTTCATGGTGTTTTACAATATATGCCTTTACCCATGAATCTTCAACTAAAATTGTCATTAAAAAAGTTAACTTATAAAACTCTAATGTTACGTGTTTCAAAGAAATTGAATTTAGAGCCCCTAAGTGGATTTAGGCTATCTTATCAGAGAAATGGTAAAGTTTATTTGTTAACCGACAATGAAGATGTTGAACGATTCATTGCTTACATTAGTGTTTCAAGTGATGATGTTACATTGTATGTTGTTGAACCTAGAAGTAGTATTGTTGGGTCAGTAGCGGGTAGTAATCAACTAAGTTTTTCTCAAAACCCACAACCTTTCTCTAATCCTAATCCCAATCAACTTTCAGCACCAAATTCCGGTTTTCGTATTGACCAATTAGACGATGATGAGCCAACAGAAAAAATTGTGAGTACTAGTCAGTATTCGAAATTTGATCTTGGTCAATACCCGGACTTTGATATTGGTCAATACTCGGATTTTGATGATGTTTCAGAAGAAGAAACAGACCCTGCCTGTAATGATTTTGATATTGGTCAATACTCGAATTTTGATGATGAAACAGTCGTTGCCGAGGAAGATGTTGTTGATGATAATGAGGAGGAAGTTACGACTGTGAATGAACGTGTTGAACATCCATTATGTAATTCATATAATCCTGAAAAAGAAAAAGAAGAAGAAAAAGTCCCCGAAGAAAAGAAAATGCCACGGGAGTATAACTGGAATATGCCATAATTACTTCAGATACCGGAAGAAGAGTTGGTAAAGAAAGCAATTGATTGTTACACAAAAGTTATTCGTATCAAGAAAAATGATTGTTTTGATACAAAGGAAGACTTGAAGATAGCTTTGTATACGAAATGTGTGGAAGATGGCTATCAACTAAAAGTTAACAAATCAAGCAAAGATCGTTTCGAAACAAGGTGTATAATTGACAAAAATTGTACGTGGCGTATGATTGCAAAGAGGATAAAAGATTGCGAAATGTTTCAAGTTAGGACATTTATTGATAAACATACATGTTCAAGAACTCAAGTTTTTCCTCACCATAGACAGGCAAACAAAAAGGTGTTGGGTGGTTTTCTGGCTGAGTTAATGTTTTTGAATGGCAGGGTATATCGGGGACATGAAATTATGACTGACATGAATGCTCGGTTCAAGATTAGTATATCATATTCTCAAGCTTGGAGAGCCAAATGTTATGCCTTGGAATTGTTGAGGGGGTCGCTAGAAGCATCGTTTGCCCAACTGCCGGCTTATTGTCACAATTTAAAGCTGAAAAATCCTGGGTCGGTAACTCATATCAAAACAGATAGAGATGGACGCTTTGAGTTGCTGTTTATCGCCATTGGTGCTGCGGTTAGTAAATCAATATAATTCTGTTGACTCATTTTTGTTAGTTACATGCATTTCACATTTAAATGATTATATTTCTTGTGTATATTATTTTGTAGATTCGTTCGTTTATTACTTGCTTGCGCCCAATTATTATAGTTGACGGAGCACATTTGAAAGGTCGATACCTTGGAGTAAACTTATTAGCAGTAGCCATGGATGCTAACAATGGGATATTGCCAATAGCTTACGGGGTTGGCAAATTTGAAACCTCTGATTCATGGACATGGTTTATGGGGCATCTTAGGGATTGCATAGGTCCTATTAGCAATCTGACAATCATATCCGATAGGGCAAACTCAATTGACAACGCTGTTAGAAGGTGTTTCCCAGATGCTTTTCATGGACTTTGTGGTGTTCATTTGTATAGAAATCTAAAATCAAGGTCTGCTGGTATAAAAAAATCACAAATGGACATACTGGAAGGCTGTAAAAGCTTATCGGGAAGTGGATTTTAATAAGCATATAAACTGTTTAAGACGTGTTTTGCCTCAGTGTGCTCAAACACTAGAAGATGTCGGGTTTGAAAGATGGTCAAGAGTACATCAACTTGGAGCAAGATATGGTTTCATGACGTCTAATAGTGCAGAATCAATCAACGCTCTAAGTCGTCATTCCCGGAAATTACCCATTACTATGTTAATGGAGTTTTTTCGAGCCTCTATTCAACAGTGGTACTACAAGAAAAGAAACCATGCAGGTATTATTTCTTTAAATTCGTAACTTATCATATATTTTACTAAGTATTATTTATTTAAATTTACAGGAACATTGAAACATCATGTTATACCATGGACAGAAAAAAAGATAACGAAACGTGTTGTGAAGTCAACGTCATGGAGAGTTGAACCATGTTCAAACACTTTGTTTGAAGTACTGGATAATAACTTAAATGGGCTTGTCGATCTAAATGCAAAGACGTGTAGTTGTATGAAATGGCAAACATCTGGTTATCCGTATGGCCATGTTATAAAAGTTTCTCTTCATCTAAACCAAGATGATTCAAGCGCATACGCTATGGATTGCTACACTACAGAAGTATATCGACAGACTTATGGCGAGATTGTCTACCCTATTCCACATCCTTCTGAGTGGGACATACCAAATGACTTACAAACAGTTTTGCCACCAGCCATGGACAGAAGGCTACCTGGCCGACCAAAAAGTCACGATCGTATACCGTCTAAGGGTGAAGAGAAGAAGAGATCGACATGTAGTCGGTGCAAGGAAAGTGGTCATACAAGGTTGACATGTGGATCACCAGTGTCATCACAATCATCTTTTCCTCTACCAAAATATGGATCCTCATCAAAATCCAAAGCTCATATGGTGTCAAGCAAAAAGGCAATCAAAATCGCAATCATCTTTAAAATCCCAATCACAACTGGCTTCACCTTTTGGGACTGTTAACTTAAGTGATTTTTAAATGAAAACGTTGTATTATGTAGATTTTATGTGTGAACTTTTAACATTTTCAGTTAGGCATGTATTAGTGACTTGAGTTTGAAAATTTCTATGATCTGTTCAGTTGTTATCACTTATTAGGCAATCATTTGACTATCGCAACACGGAAATGACGTTCGCAACCATCTTAATGTCTATCGCAACGCGGAAATGACTATCGCAACGCGAAATGAAAATCGCAACGAGAGAATCGCAACACGAAATGAAAATCGCAACGAGAGAATCGCAATGCAAAATGAAAATCGCAACGAGAGAATCGCAACGTGAAATGAAAATCGCAACGCGAATTTAGTTTCGCGTTGCGATTTTGTCGTTGCGATTTTCATTTCGCATTGCGATTTTCATTTCGCATTGCGATAGTCATTTTTGCCTTCAACATAATGCAGATTGAAATCAACAAAATCTACCATTACATTTCAATCAATTAAACAAGCATAAATAAGAATTATGTTCACATCAATTAAACAAATCAACTTTTACAAATCATCTTTTACAAATCAATTAAACAATCAAAAAATAAGCAATAATTCTTATTTCCTCATCTACTATTGAATCAACTTTTGCAGCCATACATCATTTTCACGCAGCTCACTTCTGAGATTAACCTGCAGAAACCAAACATTAGCTCAAACAACACTTTCTACAAATCTAAAACCTACAAATAGCAAATTATTGAATTCTAGGTACTTAACCAAACATTTTCAAACCACAAGCCTATAAACTTACCAATTATTTATGGACATTTTTATAACGCGGATGCAGGTAGGCAGCGTCTCTTATATATCGATCTAGCCATATAATGCCGAAACCACAAGCCTACTGCAGCTCTATCTCTATCGGTGGAAGATAGATACTTTATACTTCCTGTGATCAAACGCTCCAACGCCAAGCATACGAGATGACCACAATCCCCTCTGGGTCCTTTCGTTTGTTGTGGTGCGGTCTCGTCTCTGCTAACTGTAATATTGAGCTTCTTTGGCTTCTTGTTTCCAGAACGAGTCCAATAATTTATCGCATCCAAGAATTTAGCCAAATGAGAGCTCCATCCCTTAATAATATCTCTTAAATCAGCCAATGATATGTAATTTATCATGCTGTCATATACTATTGCCTTAAGGGATGGGAGCTGAAGCTCGATGAGAAGCCAATGTTTACGTTCCAAAACAGGGATAAACACCTGCAATCATAAGTAATAATTCATTCATTTGCGCACTTATTTATGAATACCTTTAAACTCAATCTAAAATAAATACTAACCTTATCGACATCACACCATGCAGGATAAAGTTTAGCTTGTCCATTGCCCAACGCAAATGATTCATCTCGTTGATTCTTCAAGTGAACGGCGTTAAAAGATGTCGGCATAATTGTATATCGTGTATTTCTTTTATTTTCCTTAAGTTTCCTAATTATTAGAAGACGTGACACCCACACATCGATATGTTGTTTTACAAAAAAAGACATATATTAGTAACTTACATAAATTTAAAAAAATAATCAAATTGAAATATAAGAAAAATATAAGACTTACCCCTCCATCGAAATAGCCATTGTCTTCGACCCCTAATAATACGCCCCACCAAGACCGATCAAGCAACAAATAGATATCATCGTTGAGCTTGCATATGTCAGTGAAACACCCCTGGCTCCGCTCATGTAGATAAAAATCAACTGCGGTCTTAGCCCAAAGGGTGTTATCCAGAATTGTGTCATGTAGTTGTCTCCTCTCCACTTCAGATACCAGTATGGTACTGGCCGGTAACTCATACGAGAGCCAACTTGAATCCATCATGTCCGGCACGTTAGAGGGTTTCTTAAGAATCCTACATATGACTCTATGTGAATCAGGCTCTTGAATGGTGGGAGGGACCTCTTCAACGATGACAGTGGCCTCTTAAACGGTGGGAGGGGACTCTCGAGGAATGATAGGGGCCTCTTCAAGGATAGGAGTGGACTCTTGAGGGATGACAGGCGAGTCAGGCTTCTTCTTGCGGTGTCTTTGCACTATTGGGGTGTACGGAGACTTAATAGCACGTGCACGCCGTCTGATGCGTGAACTCTGTCGTGCAAGAAAAACCCGACGTAAAGCATCCACCTTATCGGGCCGCTAAATAATTAAATAAAAATATCAATAAATAAACAGACATGATATTTAAACAGTGAAAACAAAGACAAATATGTTTCAAACTTGCATTGAATTCACCCAAGTCATTATTCTATCATAGTTCACAAAATGCATCAGATAACAAAGGCAAATATGTTTCAAACTTGCAACACTGTCAACTTAGTATTTGTCTTTGTCTATTGGTTGAAGTAATGCAATTCATTCAAGTTTCAATTTGCAGAAGAAGAATAGTTTCTGGAACTTAAAATCGCAACGTGAAAAATGACTATCGCAACGCGAAATGAAAATCGCAACGAGAGAATCGTAACGCGAAATGAAAATCGCAACGCGAAACCAAAAGACAAAACAAAAGACAAAACAGTGTTACTAAATTAGTTTCATGAATAAACTATTTCTTCTTCTTCTGCAAATTGAAACTTGAATGGATTGCTTTACTTCAACCAAAAGATAAAACAAAGACAAATACTAACTTCAGAGTATTAAAGAATACACAGTTTAGCAGAATTGGCAGCAACGGAACAAATTTACTTTCAACCAAAAGACAAAACAAAGACAAATACTAACTTCACAGTGTTAAAGAATACACAGTTTAGCAGAATTAGCAGCAACCGAATAAATTTACTTCAACCAAAAGACAAAACAAAAGACAAATACTAACTTCACAGTGTTAATAAACAGTTTAGCAGTATTGGCAGCAACCGAATAAATTTACTAAGCAATCTAAGTGAAATGGTTAATCTAAGTGAAATTACGAGTAAATTTATCATTAAATTAAATATGGAAAATCTTAAACTTACCTCTTTGCGTAGAGTATGAACCTCATTCTGCAACGATACTACCATCTCACGTAGAGCGGCAACCTCACCACGTAAAGTAGACACCTCCACACGCCATGCACCATCGTTATCGCGTAGAGTACCGATCTCCTCACGCAAGGCATTGACCTCATCACGTAACTCCCTTGACTCATCCCGTAGAGGTGGAGGTGGAGAACAGGGAGATAGAAGTCGTGGCATCTTTGCCGGTCGCCTATCATGAGGTGATGGTGGAGAAGAGGCTCGATGATATGACAGGATAGGTGATGGCTCTCGTTGTAGAGGTGTATAGTCGAGTCGATCAGGTGATGGCTCTGGGTGAGGTGATGGCTCTCGAAGTGGAGGAAGTGGAGGCTGCTCATCATTCGTGCCATCAAGAAAACGCTGACTAGCTTGCCACCAATCAGTGGCAAGCTCAGCCTCCGTGGGTGTCAGTCTCATTAATGGAGTGTTGGCCTCCTAAAAATATAAAAACTCAAACAAAGTTAAACGTCTACTATTAATAACGTGTTTATATATGATAGTATTTGTGTTAACTTACATTATTTATTGTCGCATATGGTATTAAGTCTTCCCAATCCAACAGACGTTTCCTCTTCCAGGAAATAGCCCTAGGAATATCATTTGAGGTTTTTAATGCATATGTTCGCATGCTGGGGAAAGCCTCGAATATCCAAATCTACAAACAATATAATAACAAACATTAGTAATTGTTAAATAATTAATTATAATTTTGAAAACATTATATATAAATTCTTACCTTAAAGGCCCAAACAAAGCCTGACAAAGTGTATTTCGACCCATCGCCCCGCAAACTTTTGCGGTCATCAAAGGCAGACGACAACTTAGTCCAGGTAGCTTTCCATATATACGAACCCCACGGAAACAGATTCCATGCATTTAGGTCCTCTACCAATAATATTAGCTCCTGAGGAATAGGTTGTCTGGCCTCTCTGCCTAAAAATCCGGCATACAAAAGTAGTAGAAGACATACTCGGACAACATCGACGTCATTCATCCGAGTAAAACCATCTTTCTTTTTAAACAATTTCTTCAGGTCGCCGACGTGTATGTTCGGCTTCTCTATTGACTCATCAGGAAAAACCCTGGATAACCATGATGGGCGGGTGATATGACGAGTGTACCGGCCTACATCATCGTGTCCGAATCGTAGACCAGTGATTAAGCAGAACTCCTTCCGCCCAAAACAAGTATACGCCGGTGGAAAATGAAACCATATCTCTTCCTCACCACGTTGTATACTGTCAGGTAGATCGCTAGTCATGGTCTGAAGCCACAAATGGTTCAAATTAGCATCTCCACCCGGATACTGTACTCTCAGCCATGGCTCGAAGCAGGTTTCCTCAAACAATTTTCTTTGTGCATGTGAAAGCTTCGAAGCAATTGTAGTGGCTAGGCTAACTTTATTCCTTAATGTCAATGAAGCCGAAAAAAATTTATAAAAAAACAATAAACATACCAAGTTAGATATACCAAAAACTACACTGTGAAGATATACCAAAAACAATAAACATAAATAGTAGTTTATTCTTGAAACTAAAATTTGCAACACTGTTTTGTCTTTTGGTTGAAATGAAAATCGCAACGAGATAATGAAAATCGCAACGCGGAAATGACTATCGCAACGAGAGAATCGCAACGCGAAATGAAAATCGCAACGAGAGAATCGCAACGCGAAATGAAAATCGCAACGAGAGAATCGCAACGCGAAATGAAAATCGCAATGCGATTTTGGTTTCGCGTTGCGATTATCTCGTTGCGATTTTCATTTCGCGTTGCGATTCGCTCGTTGCGATAGTCATTTCCGCATTGCGATTTTCATTCTCAAAACTATTCTTCTTCTGCATTACTTCAACCAAAAGATAAAACAAAGACAAATACTAACTTCACAGGGTTAAATACTAAACAGTTTAGTAGTATTGGCAGCAATCGAATGAATTTAATAAGAAATATAAGTGAAATGGTTAATCTATTATTGAAATTACCAGTAAACTTATCATCAATTTCAATATGAAAAACCTAAAATAATGCAAAAATTCAAAATAAAAATAATTAAAAAAACTAACCCTCGGAGGTTGATTTTCCATTTCTGAATGATTGTGAGGGATTTCTGACCGTGAATGGTTGTGAGGGATTTCGCCGGCGATGGGGACGGAAATCTTCGGAGATGGGGACGAATTTCGCTGTAGAGAGTGAGAGATGGAGATGGGACTGAGTGTTGTGATTTTAGGTTTGAGGTTATGAGTTGCGATTACTGTGGACGGTTCAGTTTCCGATATATTAAGAAAAAATTCGTGTTTGGAATTTGAAAAAAAAAAATACGCGTTAATACGAATGGCGCTATGTAAATCGCATTGCGATAGTCAGATTCGCATTGCGATTTACGTATTCACATTGCGATTTTCCTAATTCGCATTGCGATTTACGTATTCGCATTGCGATTTCCCAAATTCGCATTGCGATTACGTAAATCGCAATGCGAATTAGGAAAATCGCAATGCGATAGTCAGAATCGCGTTGCGAATCTGGAAACTGATTTGCGATAATAGAGATCGCGTTGCGAATTATCGATCGCATTGCGATTTTGTTGGTCATTTTGGCAAATCCGGAAAAAGTTGGTTAAAATCGTATATTATATGGGATTTTTGGTCACTGAGGTTATTTTCTCTTTAGTTTATACTTGGTAAATGGATTGGTTCTGCGATGGTTTTTTTCTTCTAGAAAGAGACAGTGAATGACAGAGTTAATTCTTTGGAATATCTTCTTTAATAATTTGTGTATTTATTTATATAAACTTTATCACATTAATAATTTGTGTTATAAAATTATAATAATTTTTTATGTTTATTTTCTTTATAGAAGCGACTAGTTTTATTAAAAATAAAAAAAATATTTATATTACAATAAAGGTTAATAACTATTATCGTAAATTAAACATATAATAAGAATATTTTTCTATAATTATTAACACAAGAAAACAAACAAATTAAGATCACACAAGGAAAAAGTTAAAAACTTAACCAAATAAACTCGAATAAAATGTATATACGAATAGATCAAACCGCATCGGTAAACGAACCACAAAAGATGATTAAGCTATTGAAAGACAATTAATAAACCGTAAATTAGAGTCGAGCGATATGAAAAAATATTCACGAATGCAAATCGCATATATAAATTCAATATGTGGATCCAAATGAGGAAATATCAACATGATAACAAAAAAGGGTCATTTTAATCAGTTGTGGTGATGTCAAATTCAACCCTGAAAAAAAAAAGATAAACAAAAACAACTACCAAATGACAAAAAAATATATCACAAAAATAGAGAAAATGTACAATATAAACAGAGAAAAACATGTCATAAAGATAGAATTATTAAAAATTTAAAAACAATAAAAATAATAAAAATACATTATAATAAAATAAAAATCAAGAATATCATCAATTGATCGACGATTAACACTAAAATTAATATTTCCATTGATTATAAAGATGAAACAATAAAAGTAACAAACAGTGGTTAAGGAAACTATCCTATACAAAACTAGTACAAAATTTATTTATTGTAAATTTATGTTTGCTGAATTTTTCAAATAATGCATTGGAAAAGAATTGCTCGAATAATGCCCAGAAGTTGCATGGCCCTCCCTGTAACATCCTCAATACCGGGTTAGTGACCAAATTGAAATATTTCAGAATTTATTGGTCAAAGTAAAATAGTTGAATAGTTCAATGATTTATTTGGGAATATTTCTTGAACGTTTTTAGTCATTATCAAAGGAATTAAAGGGCAAAATGGTCATTTGGCAAGAAAGATATTTTTCTCCCTTTTATATGAATGAATCACGTGGAGTGGGGGAGTTATCTACAAACTCTTCTCCATTCTTCTTCCTCCTCCCGTAAAGGCTCCAAGGCAATGGTAAGTTTTCTGGTTAATCAATTATTTGTTGATTTTATGAGTTAGTTTTGATCATTAGATGATAACTAAGCTTAAGGAAAGCTTAAGTTATCTTAAAATCAAAAGATGAAGAAGTTATGAAAGATTAAAGAGAAGGAGTTTCTAAATGAATTTTCGGAAAAGAGTTTATAAGTTGAATTTGAAGTTAAATTTGACTTGTCATCAGTTTAATTAAGAGATATGAAGTGATAGAATTGAAATTAGAACATATTGAAAATTGGGTATGATTCTTGAAGTTCATAAAGAGGAGAGGATTTTGAGGTTTAAGATGAGATAAATGTATATAAATGAGTTTAAGCATGTATATGTAAGTTAAGAATATGAAAAGGGATGAAATATGACGTATTCAAGTTGAATTGAGTGAATTTTCGTGTTTAAAATGTGATTTCTGGGCTTGAACGAAAAATTTCAGATTATGCAGAGGGAACAGATACCCTCTGGGGGTTATCGATTCCCCCTAAAGGAAAAATGGAATTTTTGGTTCATTAAACTAGCTTAAGTTATTAACATCAAGTTTAAGGTTTAGGCTTCTGATAATTGTTTTAAAAATTATATTTATGTAGATATTGAGCCTAAACAAGTTCCGGAACAATAAAAGAATTAGGACTGAATCAAAGCAATGCTAAGGTGAGTTCCAGATTATGATTCTTATGAGTGCATTTTAGTTTATAGGATTATAAGGAATTAGACTTGTGATAAGTCTATTTCCAATAGTTATAGTGTATGGAATATTGATTATAAGGATGTGAATGACATGAAATGTATGTATACTTGATTATATGAATTGATATATGCTTATATGTGCTATGTGATTTATGTGATATGTCATATGTGAAAATAAAATATGAACTATAGGAAAGGATTATATGAGTATGTGAAAAAAATGATTCAAAGTATATGTGACATATATATATATATATGAACATAGGTAGACAAGATATGACATACGTATATGAATAAATGAGAAATGATATAACCATATGAAATGATCTACATGATTACATATAATACGTTATTACATGTACTTGTGATACATGTTAAATGATATGAGATAGATGTTTACACATACATATGGTATGTGACAGAAGAGAAAGAACAAGTGATATGAAATGAACAAATGACAATACCCATATTATATGATACGAGAGCTACAAGTATAGTTGGCATGCCAAGAGTCGAGGGTTTTATAGGTCCTTCGGGACAATACAGTGGTCCTTCGGGACAAATTTCATATGCCACTCAGTGGGACTTATACGAGCTGTGGTGACAGCATTAGTGCACAACTTCAATGTACTCACATACCTTCAGTTCTCAACAGTGTATATGGGCTAATAAAGAGATTTAATAAGTATACTGAATATGATATGTTTATGTGATTGGTTTTATGGAATAGATCACAGGATTTATGTAATGGTGTATTGCTTGGTTAATGCATGATATGTTATGTATGTGTTAAAATGAATGAAATAAATAATGATATATATATATATATATATATATATATATATTATATATATTTTATATTAATTATTAAAATAAAATTTGGTTGATTTATTGATAAATTTCTCAATGTAGGGAGCTACCAAAGAAAGTGACAAAAGTGGCACGACGATTTTGGATGACTTTATTTGACTTAATATTACATATGCATCTTCGTTGTATGATTTGAATATCAGAACAAGTTTGTATTTAATTATGTATGTGTTTTATTTTGGAGTTTAGATAATTATTTAGAATTGGGTTTAAATTTGTGACTGTAGTTTGAATTGTAAATCATGTAGGCTAATTTTCCAATTTTTGTGATCGTTTTTTCTATTTTTTATGAAAACTAAGACTACTAGGTTTTTCTCGGGATTGGGTCAGATTCGGGTACAATATTTTGGGTCAGGTTCGGGGACGGGGCAAAAAATATCCCCGATGGGGCGCCTCGATAAAAAACCTGACGGGGAACGGGGCAGGGACGGGGATTCATTTTGGGGATGGGGATTTATTTTAGGGACGGGAGAGCAAAACCCGTCCCGTTGCCATTCCTAAACATGACATATCATTCAAAGGAATTGATCCTTAAATAACTGGTCATTTAGAAGGTTCTTGAAAAACAATGCCACAACAATGCCTTTCGCAGGGATCAGTTGGAGTTCTATGATGCTCTACGTAGATCGAGCAGCGTCAAGAGGGAATCCACCTACCATGGAGACGAGCCAAACATCTTCCTGTTGAGGTAACAATTTGGACTCGAGACGATTCAATGTTGAAGCCAACAGTTGCAGATGATGAGCCAGCTCGAGACTTCTGAAAGTATGAGATAAAGTAGAAGCTTTGAAGACGATGCAGTACCCAGATGCTTGTAGGAGCTAGACAACTTACAGGTGGACCAGATTTTCATTCCCCAATG
This sequence comes from Hibiscus syriacus, assembly GCF_006381635.1. Classification (NCBI taxonomy): domain Eukaryota; kingdom Viridiplantae; phylum Streptophyta; class Magnoliopsida; order Malvales; family Malvaceae; genus Hibiscus; species Hibiscus syriacus. The sequence continues at coordinate 304,831 of NW_024063265.1, read as the reverse complement.
TACCGAGACATTGTCAGTTTTTCAAGAATTGTTCTATGAACAATTATTTTGAAATCAATTCCTTGCTGCATTTGTAACTCGCATTTTGCACACTCGTTTTGCATTTACATGTGCATCTTTGCATATTTGTATTAGTATATACACATTGTGCATTACATGGTATGCATTGCATCTCAACATGTGCACTAATCACGGATCCCGAGAGTAACTCACGGAAAATCTTGTGATAAAAGTTTTGAGTCACTCTTTCGTACCAAAAAAAAGAATTGAAAGCTATGGATGTGATGTTAGCACTGTCTGAAGTCCAAGGCACATCACTGAGAACTGTGGGGCATTGAAGCACAAGGTCCAAGATCTGATTGATTCAGAGGCATTGACATTCAATGTGTAATGGGGCCTTCTAATCAAGAATCGGCTGGGGCATCCATCAAGAGTTTCGTTGCATTCTCACGCATATCATCTTGTTTGAACTTGTTTTTCTTTTTCCTGAGTTTAAATGTTTGTAAGTCACTTAACATTCGAACATTTTCAATAAAATACTTCATTCTTAGGAAATAAACAATGAGCAAAATTTAATCTTGAAATTCCTTGAATATCATCTTAGTTAAAAGCTTTTTAATAATTGAGGTTGTAAATCTTTGAAAAATGACAAGATTAAACCCCAGCAAAACAAGGACCTCTTGATCCTAATCTAAATATGCACCAAAATACATACCCTTCTCTTGAAGGGACCGAGCTAATTTTCTCTTTACATGAAGAAGCAATCAAAGGACTTGGCATTCATATATGTGTCAGGAGCGAACAAAATTGAGCATCTGGCACATGAAATAGCAAAGCTCAATGACGTTCAATTATGATCATGATCTTCTTAGATGGAATGGTCGAGTAGGTTAATATAGTTTAGGTCAGTTGCTTGGAAATTGAACTCTAACGATGAGATTTGCTGACCTACAACGAACACTGGGACTATAACAGGTTATCCTTGACAAGCTTAAAAAATGGAATCTGCATACCCAGAATATATATATATATATATATATATATATATATATATATATATATATATATATATATATATATATATAATAAAACTGAGATTTTGCGCTAAAGCAATTGGTTGTAGAGGAAACTCAAAAGCCCTGACTTTATGAATAGATTGCATTCAAACCATGACATTGATCAGATACTTGGCAGTTCGGTGTTTGCTCCACCTTGATTGTCAAGTCGAAGACTTTGTGACGACATGAACCCTTAAGCTAGCCGAACAAAGGCAATTATAATATATAAATACAATAAAGCTAACTTCAGCTAGACAAACAATGGAAAATTAAATCTTTTTACTAAATATGGAGTGTCGGTGAATATGGACTAAGGAAGTTGAGGAAAGTTTGTTATAGTCGAACTCATACGAGCACTCAGAAATCTCATTTTTAGACCGATATTTCTACACTACCTGGGCTAGAGGAGCCTACGAAGCTTGAACAAATGGAAGATTTTAGAGAATTGAAACAAAAATGTTCTAAAGAGTCTAGCAATTTACTATGCTAGTTGCGACATTTTGTCCTCCTTCGATCAAAATGCCAAGCTAAGAAAGAGGGGCATGCCATGATCTTCACGATGACTAAATTGATGAAACAAACCTTAGAATTTAGGTAGCCAACCTCAAAACCAACATTTCGATCTTAGTGTTTATCAAAGATTTGCAGCTATCAAAGATTAAAAGAGCAGTTGATTCTTTTGATATCCAATGAACTCCTGTTTTATGATTTGTTTCAATTGTTCAAACTTAGAATGAGGCAATATTTTTTCAAAATTCTTTTTGATATTTTTTAAAATTTTGAAAATTCAAAGGAAGAAAAACATTTTCAAACAAGATACGTTCTCTGTAAGTATCTTGGAATTCAATGAATATCCCTCCAAAGCTCAAGATCGAAGCTGGGGCAAGGGAATCCAAAGCTTTTGGGAGAAATTTTGATAGGGCAAGGAAAACAAATTATCTCGGGTCGAGGTTTGCAAGAGTACACCCTGGTGGAAAGGAAAACAAACTGGGATCAATGATAGAATGAAGGTTGCTCACATAACCATTCCCCTCACAGATCAACACATACATACATTGACACATACATGACAAATGAAATTTGCATCTTTGCATTCATCATCATGTGCATTAAAGACATTTTAGGTACCTCTTGTTTGTATCTGTCTGTTTCGGTCATGAAATGAAATGAAATAGGGAAACAACATCGTTCTGGGGGATCCATTCCCGTGTTTTCTAGCTATTATGAGATAATTGCATCATAGGTCCCTCACGTTTGTATCTGTCTGTTTCGGTCATGAAATGAAATGGATTATTGTTTTGTACCCCTTTTATTTTGCATGTGTTTTATTTGAGCCATTATATTGTCATAATATTAGTTGTTTTGGTTTATTTACATGTTAGGTCCTCAATAGAGATTATTACTTCTGATTTATCCATATTATTTTACGCATGTTCATTTTGGTCACTGTAAACTATGTATTTTTTATTATTTCAAATTTTGGCATGTAATTTTGGATATTTATATTTTGGTCATAAATATAGGGTTTATTACATATTTAGTGCTTGTGAAGGGTGATTCTTATATTGTGTGCTATGATATTTATTTAATTTGTTTTTGAGATATTAAATTTTCATTTTTATTATTTAGTCCTTTTATATTTAACTAATTGGATTTCAATTAAAATTTGTATTTGTTTGTATGTCTATTTATTACATTGGTGCATGTAAAATTTTATTGGTTGTTTGATATTTTAAAAATACACTATTATTTTATATTTGTATTCGTTTAATTTAGTTAGCCTTTTGAAATTCGTTTGTGGATTAAGATCTCAATTTTTTATTGGCATTTCACCTTAGACTCAGTTAGAGAACATTTCGATTCGAGTTTCGCAAAAGGTTCGATTACTAGTATCGGTTGTTCGAATCCAAAGTTGTTAATAAATAATTATTTAAAGAAAATTTTGTTTATTTTAATCCCTTCTTTTAATGGTTAATTAACAATTATTAGAAACTTGATTTATTAACTAGTCCTTAATCTTAGGCCTTTTTTAATTTGGTCCTCTTTTTTGCTCGAGGTTACATTTTGGATATTCGAATATTTCAGTAATTTATTAAAATCAAATAGGGTTAATATTAGAGCCTACAGGTTTTAGGTTTAGTCCCCTATGATCCTTAATTTTCATAATTTGACACCTTAAGTTAGAAAAAACCTTAATTTACTTTTAATTTAATTAGGATGAATAAAATTTTGTCTGATTGCATTTTATTTTTAATCCTAAGACAGTGTTCACTTATTAGGAAATTAATGATATATCTCATTCCAGTATGATCAGGGGGTGAATATTGTTGATTCCCGAGATAGGTCGACATCCTTTTCAAAGAATGCATCATGATTTTCTAAAAACGAGGTAATGTTCGGTTATTAGGCACAATAGCTGAGCCTCCGCGTTTATGCTAGGGGTGAATGTTATCGGTCTCAATAAACGAATACACTTTTCAACTTTTGCATTCATAATGATTTTTTAAATTAAATAAAGACCGAACTCAAAATTTTCGATTTTAAATATAGGGTAACCATTTAGGTACCAATTTTTGGGCGCTTGTAGGGGTGCTAATCCTTCCCCACGCTTAACTGACTCCCGAACCCAATTTTTGGATTTTTCTCAGACCCCAAAACTCGATATTTTGATGTTTTATTAAAATCGCCCATTTTTTATGGTGTCCCAATTGCACCTTAAATGATTGGTTGTGACTCCTCACATTTCGAAACCCTTTTCAAAGAGAAAACCCCTGAGTCGGCATTGGTCTTTTCCAGACCCGGGCGAAAAACGGTGTCGACAATGACATATTGACGTAGATTGGTAAAAAAGAAATTTCATGCTATTGTTGTCTCTCATTTAATTATGGAGAATGCAATTGGGAAGATATTTCATTCACCATCTTGTGCAACTGCCATAAAAATACATGTTTATTTTGACCATACAACCACGTACCATCTACTTGGACCATACATTTGCAAAATGGAAATTCTTCTATGCATGACTTGAATGCCCAAAAGAGTATATGAAATATTTTCTTCCCTTGAACAATTTGACCTTCTTCGTCATATGCAGGCATGGTTTGAGACTTCACTATGGTTCCAGGGAATCACTGCATTGCTTGTAACAAGTGTGGTAGCTCATTGTATGATAGATTCAATCTCCATATGTCAGCTTCTTTGCCTTCATTTTCGCATTCCAAACTTTGTATTTTACTAGGTATCCAAATTGGCTTCGAATAGATGTAGCTAACACTGAACAAGAGATCATTGGATTCTTCTCAACCAACACCTTCACATATTCGCATATTACATCAGATTCCAATAGTCAGTGGTCTTGTTCGATTGAGTTTCGCAAACATATGTGAGGACCATTGTACCTTGTGATGACCCAAGAATCGTGCCTCTAAATTTTGGACACTATGATCTTCCACTTGCACTATGGGTCATATTTAATACACTTCGCATATATGGTTTTTTGGTTGGACTCTGCAACATGGACATCAACATGGTTTTGATGAAATACTCTTTAATCGCCAGTGTATCTTCATCTTTTCCTCTAAATTGCATCCCAAACAAAAATTCACTAGAATTTTTGAATGATTCATCCATGTGGTATGGATGTATATGTGGCTTGTTTGGGAATTCTGGTGCCTTCATTGCTTCATGATTTATCTCGTACATGTGAAGGGTAGGTTGATACGGTGTCAAAACTTCATCATGGCCAGGCTAGGTGCACCATCATAGCCAAAGTTATAATTGTCGGCCAAAATAAGTTCCTCAGTTTCTTCATCTTCGCTGGAATCATCATGGATTTCTCCCTATCGATTTTCAGCATCAACATCAACAGTCAATTTCAAATTATATGTGTTTCTCTCCTCGTACTCTGCTGCTGCGGATGTTCCACCGACTTCATTCCACTTTCCAATAGAGCCATCAAATTGTTTATCGATATGTATGTCAAGTCCTCAAACTCACTTCTGAAAGCCATTTGAGATGAATTTTAAACCACATTTCTTGATGACCTAAGAACATCATATATATTACGCATATCAGCAAATAACTCAATAACTAAAATAATTGTTGATTCATGTAATCCAATCATGGTTCCAATATCATCATCATCTTCAACTGGTACTACAACATATCTAATTGGATTGGGACATACCATGAACTTATACTTCAAACCATCAATTGTAGCTCCAATTTTCCTTTCTGTCCTCTGCTTCATTTCTACAAATGTGATGTCCCTTTTGACCATCATATTTATAGGTCTTTCAGACTGAAAAACAACTTCGACCTCATTTTCCTTAATATGTCCATTATAATAGATAATCGTGAAAAAGTTGTTGCTCATTTTCTCTACAAATTTAAAATTTGTATTTAGAATAAAAAATTATGGTACACTATGATCATAAATCGTAAAAATGATATTATACAATATAAAAATAATATTAACATAACAACAATTGTAAAATTAACAAATATTTATAAAAATAATATTAACATAATAATCAATAGTAAATACCTCAAATAAAATTTCTTCAAACTTAATTCATCTTCGTTCTGTAAAAAAAATTAACAAACTATTAGATTAATTTCTAACAGAAATTTAAACCAATTTACCATATAATACAAACTCAAATTAGAATAACGAAAGAAAAAACACACCAAAATTTCTGAAATGCTCTCTCTGTTAATCTTCTTTGCAATTGCTTTTGCTCCCTCTATCAATTTTCTAAATTGCAATTGCCTTGATTTCATTCATACATATATATAGTTGAAAGAAATTTTTTAATGTTCAACTTGTTATTACAGGGTATGGGTTAGGATAGGATAGGATAGGGGTATGTGTTAAGTTTTTATCATTCGAATGCCAGCTACGTACCAACCTGCACCTAAGTAAGTGGCATGCCACGCGACTTTATCGGCCACGCGAGAGGGAGACGCATGAGACTTTGGCAGCCACACGAGGGGACCCCCAGGAGACACATATGAGAGACGCATGGCAAGCCATGAGACTCCTCCCCCCGGCCACGCATGGCTTCCCCCTGGCCATGCATGGAAAGCCATGTGTCTTTGGCCAAAACCCATCGACGCCAATATGTCTTCGAGGGGTCTTGCCTGAAACGCTACAGCGGCATCGCGACTTTGGGGTACACTATAGCATTCACTCTGTTCCAAGAAATAATTTATACACTGCATTATTTGAGCAATTTTTTCCCAATGTATTATTTGAAAAATTCAGTCTTTTTTTAAAGTTAATAGATTCCTTAAAATAATAATTAATTTTTATATATTTTTATCGTATTTTCTTTTATATTACGAAATATTTTGTTTTAATATTTCATCACTATAATACTAAATAATAAAAGTCTGTATTACTCATTATTACTTTCTCTTTTAAAAATTGTTAGAAATACGCTAATAAAGTTACTTTAGTAGTTAAAGAGATGGTTGTAATCTTTAAATGTCCCAGGTTCGAGCGTAAGAAGCTACAAATGTGTTTAAACTTTCATTATCAGATGGTTGAAAATCTTTAGAACAAATACTACATTATAATCATTTTAGATTAATAAAAAATGTGAGAGATGTATAGTCATTATTTTTATATTTTAAAATCTTTTTCATTTATGCAAAATTAATATATTGATCATTCTTATAGATAATTTGTCTTTTCCAAAGTATGGGACATAATATATTCAAACATAATTTTTTAGATGACATACATTTAATTATATATATAATTATGAACCCTATGCAATTAATTATTTTCCAAATATCGTACTATATACTATATTTTAACTTTAAATTAGGTTGGGTACCAAATTTGGAACTAGTATAATATGACATTCACATGATATTTTTTCCAATCAAATGATAAACATATGTTCTATTTTCTTTTAACAAATAAAAGGGAGGGTTTTTTCTTCTTCTTACGCGGCTTCCCCTTTTATATTTTTGTATGATCGACGGTGACATCAACTTTAATACTGATTATCGATTGTTGGTATTTCTTATATTTTATTTATTTTTATATTATATCATTATTTTTCTTTTGATTCTTAGTTTTTAATAACTTTGTCTTTGTGACACTTTTTTTTTGCTTTTATGATATATTTTTTGTCATTCTTTTCATTTTTATATTTTCTCAAAGTTGGATTTGATAATATCTCGACTGATCAAGATGACGCTTGTTTATTATCCTGATGATATTTTCTGCTTCGGATCATCATATTAGATTGAGATAGTTAGTTGCGTTCGTGGATAGTTTCTCATACCGCTCGACTCTGATATCCATCTTATCAATGATCTTTCAGTAGTTTTTATTCTCTTTTGTGGTTTGTTTGTCGATGCAATAAGATCTATTTGTATTTATCTTTATTCTAGTATATTGGTTGGGTTTTTACCATTTTCCTTATATGATCCTTGTATGATCTCAAGTGACTAATTTCATGTGTTAATAGTTATAGGAAAAATATCCTAATTATCTATTTAATTTTTTGTTATGATTGTAAACATTCATTATAATTTTAAACGTTTTTCTTTTAATAAAACCGGCAGCTTCTATTCAAAAAATAAATAAAAGGAACTTTCTATCATGAAAACGTGTTTAAGACAAAAGTGGAAGGTGTCATTGAAGGGTTTATGTGCGTATTTTATTGCATAATGTCAAAAAAGCCTCCGACATTTGTCAAGATGGTAATTTTAGTCCGTATTTTTTTTGGGGAGTATTTTGACTTATTATATTATTTTAGGACAAAAAGGCTTATAGTGTTTGACTAAATAGTCACTTTGATCCTTATTTTTTCTGGAGCAATTTTGGCCCCAATATTTCTTTTTTAGATTAAAAGGTCACTATTTTAGAGTGTTAACTATTTGCTAACTAATAATTAACAAAAATTATTTGTTAACTAATAAATTCCATCTACGAAGGGAATTTTTTGCCCTTTTTGTCTCAAATTAAAACATTAGGGCCAAAATACTTCAAAAAAAGAATAAAAACCAAAATTATCATTTTAATAAATGTTGGAGTTTTGTTTTGATATTATACCTATTTTTATTTGTATCTTACATGTTTATATTAAAGTACATATTTGATGTTTGTATTTGTTGTATCTTTAAAATTTAAATTTGGATTCTTTATTAGAAATATAATATATTTTATCAATGAGTTAGTTCAAGTGGTAAGCAGTTTGATATCACTTAAATAGGTATCGAGTTCGAATTCTTGTGTATGCAAAAAAAACTATGCTTAGAGACTCAACATCACAGTTAGGTGTGCGACTCGAATCGACCTGAATTAGTCAAAGCAAAATATTGGGAATCGGGAGGGAAAAAAAAGAATATAATATATTTTCCTACTACATCGATCACTTATTAATAATCTGAATGAGAATGGATTGAATATCTATAGTTTTTTAAACATCTAAATTTGGATATACAAATATGTCTATAAATTATCTGAATTTGAATTAAATATTATTATATGTCAGATTATCGAAACAGTAAAAATTTATAATTTACAATTATATGTAAAATATTTGAATTTTAACAAATTTAAAGATTAAAAGTTGAATAAGTAAAGTTTGAATTTTTTTATTAATCTAGGATGCTTATAATATAATATAACATTTATTATAAAATTTCTTATGCTCAAACCTGGGATCTCTAGAGATAATAATCATCCATTCAACCATTGAGATAGTTTGATTGCATTGAATCCTTTTAAAAACAAGTTTATGCCCTATTTTAACATGAAATCCAAGTTCTATAGATATTTGTATTTACATAAATAATTTAAATTAGATCAATAAAATTATAAAAATTTGTTTTATATCAACGAATTATACTGTCGTTAACAAGCGATTATATTTGTCTAATTTAAATATGTCGGCATTCGTATATTATTTCAAAATTTAAAATTTAATTTATATTTTAACTATTTGTATATGATAATTAAAAAATGTATCTTTAATCCTTCATATTTATAGTTTTTATCGATTTCTACCCTTAATCTTTAAAATTATATATATTTTAAAAAATATATATTCAATGAAAAATATTGAAATTGAAAAAGAATAATTAAAAAATATTAAAATGAAAATTTTATTTTAATTTTTATTGAATCTGAAGTCGTGTTTTCCTTTAAATTAATGGATAAAAAAGAAAGAAAATCAACGAACATGTTCATCATATTTCCCCTTGAATGAATCTATAATCTCTAGTAGCCTAAACTCTAAACACGATAAATGAAGTAAAGTCTATGGCTCTTAGAATTCAAGATATCTACAACTCCTCCAACCTTTGGTTTTGGTCAATGGCTCTTAAAATCTATATTCTCTAGTATGCTTATCGCAAGTCAAATCAGTGACATTTTCATTGCGTTAAGGTTTAATCGGTTGAATTGTGTTGAGATTAAAGAATCCATTATGAATTGTAGTAGTAAAGATAAAATGGGTTTTGATCGTCGTAAGTTTATCAAAATTATACACAAGTTATTCAGGGGATTCGATTTCCCACATCAGTGTCGTGTACCTAACAAAAAGGTTAGGACTACCATGCCTCGTTTAGGTAGGGGAAGATGGGTGTGATTTGCCATGCTAAAGGAGGGCGAATGGTTAAATATCCCAGATATTAATTCGATTCGAAATGTTTTTAGGTATTGTTTGGAGGGAATAGTATGAACGGATTGAGAATAGAGGATTTTTGAGCGGGGATGAGTGTACGCACTATAGGCAATCTTGGGCGTACAGGGGTGTAGATAATATAGCAAGAGTAGTACTTGGGGGTCGACGAGGTAGAGGATACATTTTTATTTTCGGCTTAATACAAAAATAAGTGTATAAATTATGTCAATTATTAATTTTAGGTATTTAAAGAAATTTTTCTTAAGAACATATGTGTAATGTTTTCTTTGTTACAATTTTAGGTACCTACATCGTAACGATAGTTAAATTCAATCCCCCGTCTTCCCCCTCCCTCTTTCGTCCCCTTCCTCCATCCCCTTTAAATCAATGGATTGGTCATGGACTGCAACTTCTTTCATTTCCTTTGTTGATGCTTGTTTTCATTCTCATCCCCCTTGCAAATCAATGGAGCATTCATCGCAACAGTGGGTAGAATTTCTGAGTATTTGTTATTTAAGTATTTTTCATTCTCATCCCCCTGCAAATCAATGGAGCATTCATGGGAATAGTGGGTAGAATTTCGGGGTATTCAAAATCTGAGCAAAATTCATTTTGAGTATTTTTTTTCATATGAAGTTGAAATAATTTAAATTTGAATTTTGGGTTTTCTTCTTTAAAGAACGGAAACGTCGATGATGGTAACACATGCAATGATACCAACGACGGCGACGGGAGGGAGATTGCAGGGGGACAAGAGGGAGAAAAAGTAGGGGACGGATGGGAACGACGCACATAGGGATTTTTTATAATTTTTTTAAAATAATATTTTTATTTTAAAAAATATAAAAAATTTAGAAAAAATATAACAATGACATGTGTTACTTAACGATTTTTTAACGGTCATTACGTGATAAACACTTAAAAGTATAACAGATAAAATGTTAGACACTTGCTTTTAACAAAAAATTCTTTAAACACCTAAAATTAACAAATAACATAGTTTATACACTTATTTTTACATTAATCATTTATTTTCATGCCATTTTCGTTTTATAAGCTTTTAACAAAGTGACCATACTATTTTAATCGAAGCCCCAAAGGGTAAGAGATCTAAATTAAATCCTGAAAGTTTTTCTTGTAAGGGCTGAAATTCATTGAAAAATTAGGGAACATTAATGATTACATTTTTTGAGATTTTTGGCTTAACAAATGTCAAAGCTAATTAATGATTAATTTGACACTAATCCAACTTGAAACAATCCCAGAAGCCCAAAGTCAAATTTTAATTATTAATCAATTATTCAAACCTCATAATTATCGTCTTAATCATATCTTAATTACTTTTGTTTTAAATGGTCCTTTCCATTATCTTCACTCTTCCTATCATTTCTATCTTAACTATTTTGTTCATCATATTGTTTTTCTCTATGTGTCTTTAAGTAACTTAGGGTAATTTTAATTGAGTTTTTGTTTAATCAATTTTAACTGAAAAGAATGTTATTTTAAGATGATCTTTAGATAAAAAGACCCAATAACTTTCACCAATGCAATTTTTTACAACATCATTAATCTATTAGAAAAGGAATTATAATATTCTATCCCTCATGCAAAATGTACCCTAGCTTCACAGCATGAATCAAAATGTAAAGATAGTATATAGAATTTTCAAACAGATAGGAAGCACAAAAACCTTTTCAGTTTTTGCTAAGAGTATATACAAATCAATATATACTTTTATACAAGCAACATATAGATATAAATCTAGAAATGACCATTCAGCTCAGTTGGTAGAGCACAAGGTTCTTAATCTTGAGGTCGTGGGATCGAGTCCCACGGAGGGCATTTCATAATTCGGAGGTCTCTTACGGAAGTTGCTCTCAACCTGATGTTGGGGGTAGCCTACTATCTTACCTCCCCTTACCCCATATATATGGGAAAAAGGGACAGCCATTTATATAGATATAAATCTAGTAAGCTTTAATCACCACATTCAATTCATATATATATATATATATATGTATATACATGTGGTGGCTACAAGAAGTTGGCGTAACAAGTTGCCGATGGGTGAGTAGTAAAGTGACTGAAAAATTGAGACTTCTGCTCCAATGAAAAAGCGGCCGTCGAAGGGTTTTCACCCACATTGACAACCCTCTCACAGCGAGGGCACATGGTGAGGGTGCCGGCAGCTGCCGGCAGCTGCATATAGTACGGAGCTGTTAGTTTCAATGCTTTAAGCTCTTGCAGTTCCTTCTGCAACCTCTTGTTCTCTTCTGTTAGTGTTTCGTAACATTTATTCAGTAGCTCACAGTCCACTTCAGTCTGTTTAAGCTTTGTCCTGTGTAAAAAATAAGTGAAACAAAATACCCATGCATTGAAAGATCAAATACACTATATAGGTCAATATAGAAATAGAAACCTGGCTCTCCTATTTTGGAACCATACTTCCACTTGGCGTGGCCTTAGGTTCAGCTGTTCAGCTAAAGCTTGCTTCTGTTTCTGTCAAATACAAGTAAGAGCAGTCTTATGAACACATACACACACACACATAATGACATATATATATATATATATATATATATAATAAAGGAAAGAAAGATGGAGTACAGTATTGAGAGTGGTGTGTTGTTTGAAGTTGTGTTCTAGAATGGAAGATTGTTGTTTGGTAAGCCTAAGTTTCTTTCTGGGGCTACCATCTTCATCTTCATCACTGACTACCCTTGAAGAAACCCTCTCCAACACCACCTCTTGGTCATCACCCAGATCTCTCTCTTTCTTAACACTAGAGTTTGAAAATGAAGATGAGGCTTGATGTTGGTGATAGGCATCAATGGCGTGGGTTCTTGTGGCAGTGTCAAATGATGGAGCCAGGGAGAGAAGAGATGGAAGAAAGTGGTCGTGTTTGAGGAACAATTTCTTCTTATTTGTTGATGAACATCCAACTCAGTAAACTTTTCATGCTTAACAAGGCAGCCCAGACCGAGATCAAGGGCGGTGTTACAAATTTCATCAAATACCATTGTGGTTAATACTATATATGAGAACAGATTTTTTAAGCTAAGGAGCAGAAAATAAAGGGGTTTTCTTCCTGAGTAATAGAGGAGGGACTTATATAGAAGAAAAATTATTAGATGGATTCGACTTATTACGCTATTTGTGGTTTCAGTCAATAAAACTCATTCATCTCATTCACTTCTTACTTATATGTAAATAAAGAGAGTAATTATTTAAAAATTATTTTAAGATAGATGAATTTTATTAATTGGGACCATAAATGATAAGATGAGTGAGGTCCGTATACTAATTCTCCAATAATACAGTGTATAAAGTGCATTGAACGTATTGCATATTTGTAATCATACGGAAAGTGGGGATGTACACCAGAGCACATAATAGAGTATATAATTCTACCCTTTCCTACTTTTTCTTTTTCCTTTTGGACTTTTCCTCTATAATTACTTAAAATTCACACTTGACACTCCTATTTAAAAAGCACATCAATGAAATATACATTAATTAAAACTTTATTTATTATAGAATAAATATATAGTGTATTAACAAAGAATATTATTTTTAGTTTTACCATGACTTAGTAATAGATTCTTAACCTTAAGTCGTTGAGTTTTGCATTTAAATGTACCACTATCTATCTATCATCGACAATTCATCTCTATTTTCGCCTCTCTCTTCTTCACAACTTTCGTAACAGTCTTCATCATCGTCATAGAAATAAATTCATGTGAAAATCAGAGAAAAAATCACTAAGAAGAGACAACAAGATGAGAACCAAGATATAAAGAAGGGGATTTACAACTACTACGGTAAATCCTCCATTTATAGTCGGGCGGAACGATATGTGCCCAACGGTTGGAATAATGTGTCACTTCATTGGGCTAAGCATAATGTGTCGTGTATTCAAGCCTTCGAGCCATTTAAAAAAGAGAAAATAACCTCAGTGATCGAAAATGCCTTATAATATACGATTTTGACCAACTTTTTTTCGATTTGCCAAAATGACCAACAAAATCGCAATGCGATCTCTAAATCGCAACGCGATCTCCAGTATCGCAAATCAGTTTCCAGATTCGCAACGCGATTTTGACTATCGTGATGCGAATATGTAAAACGCAACGCGATTCTGACTATCGCAACACTGAATTTCAAATTCGCAACAGGTTTTGGTTTCGCAACACAAATGTTTTGGTAATATAACTACGCAGCAGCAGCAACAACTCATAACCTAAATCCCTAAATCGCAACTCATTCCATCTCCATTTATCACTCTCTCCGGCGACATCCGTTCCTATATCCAACGACATCCTATATCCAACGACATCCTTCCCCATCCGGCAACAGGTTTTAGTTTCGCAGCTCGTTTGTTTAGTAAATTAATTTACAATAATGAAATCATCTAATGTTGATCATGTTTGGATAGATTTGTGTTTTGGAGGGTCATGGGAGAATGTTCATGGTGCTTTACAATATATGCCTTTACCCATGAATCTTCAACTAAAGCTGTCATTAAAAAAGTTAACTTATGAAACTCTAATGTTATGTGTTGCAAATAAATTGAATTTTGAGCCCCTAAGTGGATTTAGACTATCTTATCAGAGAAAATGTAAAGTTTATTTGTTAACCGACAATGAAGATGTTGAATGATTCATTGCTTACATTAGTGTTTCGCAAGATGATGTTACATTGTATGTTGTTGAACCTAGAAGTAGTGAAGTTGGGTCAGTAGCGGGTAGTAATCAACTAAGTTTTTCAACCCCAGTTTATGATGCTCAAAATTTAATGGTTCCACCATAATTTCATCACCAAGCAAATTTTGTTTCACCACATTTCCAATACCAAACACAATCTCAAAACCCACAACCTTTCCCTAATCCAAATCCCAATCAACTTTCAGCACCAAATTTCGGTTTTCGTATTGACCAGTTAGACGATGATGAGCCAACAGAAAAAATTGTGAGTACTAGTCAGTATTCGAAATTTTGATCTTGGTCAATACCCGGACTTTGATATTGGTCAATACTCGGATTTTGATGATGTTTCAGAAGAAGAAACAGACCTTGCGTGTAATGATTTTGATATTGGTCAATACCCGAATTTTGATGATGAAACAGCCGCTGCCGAGGAAGATGTTGTTGATGATAATGAGGAGGAAGTTACGACTGTGAATGAACATGTTGAACATCCATTCTGTAATTCATATAACCCTGAAGAAGAAAAAGAAGAAGAAGAAATCCCCGAAGAAAATACCACGGGAGTATAACTGGAATATGCCAGAATTACTTCAGATACCGGAAGAAGAGTTGGTAAAGATAGCAGTTGATTGTTACACAAAAATTATTCGTATCAAGAAAGATGATTGTTTTGATATAAAAGGAAGACTTGAAGATAGCTTTGTATACGAAATGTGTGGAAGATGGCTATCAACTAAAAGTTAACAAATCAAGCAAAGATCGTTTCGAAACAAGGTGTATGATTGACAAAAACTGTACGTGGCGTATGATTGCAAAGAGGATAAAAGATTGCGAAATGTTTCAAGTTAGGACTTTTATTGATAAACATACATGTTCAAGAACCCAAGCTTTTCCTCACCATAGACAGGCAAACAAAAAGGTGTTGGGTGGTTTTCTGGCTGAGTTAATGTTTTTTAATGGCAGTGTATATCGGGGACATGAAATTATGACTGACATGAATGCTCGGTTCAAGATTAGTATCTCATATTCTCAAGCTTGGAGAGCCAAATGTTATGCCTTGGAATTGTTAGGGGGTCGCCATAAGCATCGTTTGCCCAACTGTCGGCTTATTGTCACAATTTAAAGCTGAAAAATCCTGGGTCGGTAACTCATATCAAAACAGATAGAGATAGACGCTTTGAGTTGTTGTTTATCGCCATTGGTGTTGCGGTTAGTAAATCAATATAATTTTGTTGACTCATTTTTGTTAGTTACATGCATTTCACATTTAAATGATTATATTTCTTGTGTATATTATTTTGTAGATTCGTTCGTTTATTACTTGCATGCGCCCAGTTATTATAGTTGACGGAGCACATTTGAAAGGTCGATACCTTGGAGTAAACTTATTAGCAGTAGTCATGGATGCTAACAATGGGATATTGCCAATAGCTTACAGGGTTGGCAAATCTGAAACCTCTGATTCATGGACATGGTTTATGGGGTATCTTAGGGATTGCATAGGTCCTATTAGCAATCTGACAATCATATCCGATAGGGTAAACTCAATTGACAACGCTGTTAGAAGGTGTTTCCCAGATGCTTTTCATGGACTTTGTGGTGTTCATTTGTATAGAAATCTAAAATCAAGGTCTGCTGGTATAAAAAATCACAAATGGACATACTGGAAGACTGTAAAAGCTTATCGGGAAGTGGATTTTAGTAAGCATATAAATTGTTTAAGACGTGTTTTGCCTCTGTGTGCTCAAACACTAGAAGATGTCGGGTTTGAAAGATGGTCAAGAGTACATCAACTTGGAGCAAGATATGGTTTCATGACGTCTAATAGTGCAGAATCAATCAACGCTCTAAGTCGTCATTCCCGGAAATTACCCATTACTATGTTAATGGAGTTTTTTCGAGCCTCTATTCAACAGTGGTACTACAAGAAAAGAAACCATGCATGTATTATTTCTTTAAATTCATAACTTATCATATATTTTACTAAGTATTATTTATTTAAATTTACAGGAACATTGGAACATCGTGTTACACCATGGACTGAAAAAAAGATAACGAAATGTGTTGTGAAGTCAACGTCATGGAGAGTTGAACCATGTTCAAACACTTTGTTTGAAGTACTGGATAATAACTTAAATGGGCTTGTCGATCTAAATGCAAGGACGTGTAGTTGTATGAAATGGAAAACATCTGGTTATCCGTGTGGCCATGTTATAAAAGTTGCTCTTCATCTAAACCAAGATGATTCAAGCGCATACGCTATGGATTGCTACACTACAGAAGTATATCGATAGACTTATGCCGAGATTATCTATCCTATTCCACATCCTTCTGAGTGGGACATGCCAGATGACTTACAAACAGTTTTGCCACTAGCCATGGACAGAAGGCTACCTGGCCGACCAAAAAGTCACGATCGTATACCGTCTAAGGGTGAAGAGAAGAAGAGATCGACATGTAATCGGTGCAAGGAAAGTGGTCATACAAGGTTGACATGTGGATCACCAGTGCCATCATAATCATCTTTTCCTCTACCAAAATATGGATCCTCATCAAAATCCAAAGCTCATATGGTGTCAAGCAAAAGACAATCAAAATCGCAATCAAAATCAAAATCCCAATCACAACCGGCTTCACCTTTTGGGACTATTAACTTAGGTGATTTTTAAATGCAAACGTTGTATTATGTGTATTTTATGTGTAAACTTTTAACATTTTCAGTTAGGCATGTATTAGTAACTTAAGTTTGAACATTGTTATGATATGTTCAGTTGTTATCACTTATTACACATTCATTTGAATATCGCAGTGCGAATTTGACTATCACAACACGAATTTGACTATCGCAACACGAATTTGATTATCGCAACGCGAATTTGATTATCGCAACGCGAATTTGACTATCGCAAATCAGACAATGATATTTAATTTATCATGTTGTCATATACTATTGTCTTCAGGGATGGGAGATGAAGCTCGATGAGAAACCAATGATTATGTTCCAAAACAGGGATAAACACTTGCAATCATAAGTAATAATTCAATTGCGTACTTATTTATGAACACCTTTAAAATATTTAAAAAATAAATACTAACCTTATCGACCTCCCACCATGTAGGATAAATTTTAGCTTGTCTATTACCCAACACATATGATTCATCTCGTTGATTCTTCAAGTGAACTAAATGAAAAGACGTCGGCATAATTGTATATCGCGTATTTTTTTATTTTTCCTCAGTTTCCTTATTATTAGAAGACGTGACACCCATGCATCAATATGCTGTTTTACAAAAAAAATACATATATTAGTGAATTACATAAATTTAAAAAATTAATCAAAATGAAATATAAGAAAAATATAAGACTTACCCCCCATCGAAATAGTCATTATCTTCAACCCCTAATAACACACCACACCAAGACCGATCAAGCAACAAATGCATATCATCATTGAGTTTGTATATGTCAGCGTAACACCCCTGGCTCCGCTCATGTAGATAAAAATCAACTGCGGTCTTAGCCCTAAGGGTATTATCCAGAATTGTTTCTAGTAGTCTTCTCCTGTCCACTTCATCTACTGGAATGGTACTGGCCGGTAACTCATACGAAAGCCAACACTCATCCATCATGTCCGGTACGTGAGAGGGTTTCTCAATAATTCGACATATTACGCCGTGTGAATCGGGCTCTTGAATGGTGGGAGGGACCTTTTCAACGATGACAGGAGCCTCTTGAACGGTGGGAGGGGACTCTTGAGGGATGATAGGGGCCTCTTGAACGATAGGAGAGGCCTCTTGAACGATGACAGGTGAGTCGGGCTTCTTATTACGGAGTCTTCGCACTATTGGGGTGAACGGAGATGTAATGGCACGTGCATGCCGTCTGATGCGTGAACCCCGTCGTGCAAGAAAAACCCAACACATAAAGCATCCACTTTATCGGGCCGCTAAAAATAAATTAATACATAAATTAGTAAATAAACAGACATGATATTAAACAGTGAAAACAAAGACAAATATGTTTCAAACTTGCATTGTATTCACCCAAGTCATTATTCTATCATAGTTCACAAAAATGCATCAGATAACATTCCAGAAGTAAGCACTTATATAAACATTTAAAAGGAAAACATATAGGTTTAGTGCATGTTCAAGGATAACATAAAGAGTAGTAGTTTATTCTTGAAACTTAAATTTGCAACACTGTGAAGTTAGTATTTGTCTTTGTCTTTTGGTTGAAGTAATGTAATCCATTCAAGTTTCAATCTGTAGAAGAAGAATAGTTTCTGAAACTTAAAATCACAACGCAAAAATGACTATCGCAACGCGGAAATGACTATCGCAACGCGAATTTGACTATCGCTACGGGATAATCGCAATGCGAAATAAAAATCGCAACGCGAAACTAAATTCGCGTTGCGATTTTCATTTTCGCATTGCGATTTTCACGTTGCGATTTTTATTTCGCATTGCGATTATCCCGTTGCGATAGTCAAATTCGCGTTGCGATAGTCATTTCCACGTTGCGATAGTCATTTTCGCGTTGCGATTTTAAGTTTCGTGTTGCGACTATTCTTCTTCTGTAAATTAAAACTTGAATGGATTGCATTACTTCAACCAAAAGACAAAACAAAGACAAATACTAACTTCACAGGGTTATTTTAGAACTGTTTAGCAGTATTGGCAGCAACCAAATAAATTTACTAAGCAATCTAAGTGAAATGGTTAATCTAAGTGAAATTACGAGTACATCAAGTTAAATATGAACAATCTTAAACTTACCTCGTTGTGTAGAGTATGAACCTCATTCTGCAACGATGCTACCATCTTACGTAGAGCGGCTACCTCACCACGTAAAGTATATACCTCATCACGTCATGCACCATTGCTATCGCGTAAAGTACCGACCTCCTCACGCAAGGCATTGACCTCATCATGTAACTCCCCTAACTCATCTCATGGAGGTGGAGAACAGGGAGATAAATGTCGTGGCATCTTTGTCGGTCGCCTATCATGAGGTGATGGTGGAGAAGAGGCTCAATGATGTGACAGAATAGGTGATGGCTCTCGTTGTAGAGGTATATAATGTGGTCGATCAGGTGATGGCTCTGGGTGAGGTGATGGATCTCGAAGTGGAAGCTGCTCATCATCAGCCTCCGTGGGTGTCAGCCTCTGTAATGGAGTATTGGCCTCCTAACAATATAAAAGCTCAAACAAAGTTAAACGTGTACTAGTAATAACTTGTTTATATATGGTAGTATTTGTGTTAACTTACATCATTTATTGTCGTATACCGTAGTAACTTTTCCCAAACCAACAGCCGGGCATTTCCTCTTCCAGGAAATAGCCCTAGGAATATCATTTGAAGTTTTTAATGCATATGTCTGCATGCCGGGAAAAGCCTCAAATATCCAAATCTACAAACAATATAATACACAAACATTATTAATTGTTAAATAATTAATTATAATTTTGGAAACATTATATAGAAATTCTTACCTTAAAGTCCCAAATAAAGTCTGACAAAGTGTATTTGGAACCATCGCCACGCAAACTTTTTCGGTCATCAAAGGCAGACGACAACTTATTCCAGGTAGCTTTCCATAGATACGAACCCCACGGAAACAGGTTCCATGCATTTAGGTCCTCTACCAATAATATTAGGTCCTTAGGAATAGGTTGTCTGGCCTCTCTGCCTAAAAAGCCGGCATGCAAAAGAACTAAAAGGCATACTCGGACAACATCGACGTCATCCATCCGAGTAAAACCATCTTTCTTATTAAATAATCTCGTCAAGTCGTCGACGTGTAAATTCGGCTTCTCCATTGACAGCTCAAGAAAAACCCGGGATAACCATGATGGGCGGGTAATATGACTAGTGTATTGACCTACATCATCGTGTCTGAAGCGTAGACCAGTGATTAAGCAAAACTCCTCCCGCCCAAAACACGTATACACCGGTGGAAAATGAAACCATATCTCTTCATTACCACGTTTTATACTCTCGGGTAGATCGCTAGTCATGGTCTGAAGCCACAAATGGGTCAACATAGCATCTCCACCCGGATGTTGTACTTTTAGCCATGGCCCGAAGTAAGTATCCTCAAACAAATTTCTTTGTACAGGTGAAAGCTTCGACGCAATTGTAGTGACTAGGCTTATTTTATTCCTTAAGGTCAATTGAGCCGAAAAAAAGTTCTACAAAAATAATAAACATACCAAGTTAGATATACCAAAAACTACACTGTGAAGATATACCAAAAACAATAATAAAACATAAAGAGTAGTAGTAGTTTATTCTTCAAACTTAAATTTGCAACACTGTGAATTTCGTATTTGTCTTTGTTTTTTGGTTGAAGTAATGCAATTCATTCAAGTTTCAATTTGCAGAAGAAGAAGAGTTTATGAAACTTAAAATCGCAATACGAAAATGAAAATCGCAACACGAAAATGACTATCGCAACGAGATAATCGCAACGCGAAATGAAAATCGCAACGAGAAAATCGCAACGCGAAACTAAAATCGCATTGCGATTTTGTCGTTCCGATTTTCATTTCGCGTTGCGATTCTCGGTTTCAAATAGTCATTGTCTAAAATTGAAACTTGAATGAATTGCATTGCTTCAACCAAAAGACAAAACAAAGACAAATACTAACTTCACAGGGTTAAAGACTAAACAGTTTAGCAGTATTGGCAGCAATCGAATGAATTTAATAAGCAATCTAAGTGAAATGGTTAATCTATTATTGAAATTACCAGTAAACTTATCATCAATTTCAATATGAAAAACCTAATAATAATGCAAAAATTTCAAAATATAAAAATAATTAAAAAAACTAACCCTCGGTGGTTAATTTGGTTGATTTTCCATTTCTGACCGTGAATGATTGTGAGGGTGGCTCTGAGAGATGGAGATAGACAGATTTCACCGGAGATGGGGATGAATTTCGTCGGAGATGGGGACGGATGTCGCCGTAGAGAGTGAGAGATAAACATGGGACTGAGTTGTGATTTAGGGTTTTAGGTTATGAGTTGCAATTACGGGATATATTAATATTCGTGTTTGGAATTTAAAAATAAAATACACATTGCGATACTAATGGCGCTTTGAAAATCGCATTGCAATTTTGTATTATCGCGTTGCGATTTACATATTCGCATTGCGATTTTCTAAAATCGCAACGCGAATTTGGAAAATCGCAATGCGATAGTAAAAATCGCGTTGCGAATCTGGAAACTGATTTGCGATACTGGAGATCGCGTTGCGATTTAGAGATCGCATTGCGATTTTGTTGGTCATTTTGGCAAATCGAAAAAAAAGTTGGTCAAAATCGTATATTATCAGACATTTTCGGTCACTGAGCTTATTTTCTCTTTAAAATATTGGCCTATTAAAAGTCAATAACGATCCAATAACTAAGTCTCGAGTCAAGACACTTAATGACATTTCCTCGAATAAGAGAGGAAAAATGTTATACCTCAATCGAGTATCCTTCGTATATTATCTCCATACCTCAAAGCCTCTGGAGAACCCTTTTATAGTCAAGACCCTATAAGAACACCTCTAGAAGAAGAATCTCGAATATCTGACATCCTTCAGAAAGCTGTTACCTATGGACATGACCTCTAACAGACTCACGTGATTTACCAAAGTCAAATCTATCGTTTGTTGACCATATCCACTTAGCATTCGAACCTACGAATAGTTATAATAACCATCTACCACCAGTTCCAAGAGTTACTACAAAACCTCAAAAAATATCGCAATAAAATTTTAGGTTTATTCTTTTAACATTTATAAATGTTACATTTAAGGCTTTTTTTTAACACTAAACAACATATTTTACTGTTTCATATTTTAAACACTAAATAAATCTTTTCGAAAACTCAAATATCATATTTTTGCTATAAAACATTAGATTTTACCCAAAACAACATACTATAAAAATAACACAAATAATTTTAAAACGAATATAGTTAATAAAAACAATCGTTAACCCAAAAATTTAGTCCCATAAATTAACCCTAAACCCAATAAACAAAACTCAGTATATTAATCTTGTAAATTAACCTTAAACCCTAAAAATAATAAATAAAACCAAACGTGTTACTTTCCAAAAGCACATATTTATTCAATTAATCCCTTCCAATACACATATTTATTTTTTTCTTAATTAATTGCGTCATTTCTATTTTAAACGTGATATTAAAATTAACATAAAAACCCCATTGTCCTCCTTGGTGTTAGTTCTATACCGTAACGATTGTTGTATAGTTAATTTTTTAACGATTGATGACTTGATTGACAATAACTTTATACTTGATATTAATTTCTATTTATGCTTAATGTTTGCACATATTTTTTTTTCTTTTTAAAGAAAACCAATATACTGAAACTCACAAATAAAAATATATTGAATGAGTACGACTTAATATATATTAAATTACATTATATTCATTTATGGATAAAAATTATTTTAAGTTAAATATTTTTTATAGAAAGTATTTGGTGAATAATTATAGAAAGAATGGTAAAAGAATTATATTTAATATTTTTATTTTTTTAAAAAAGAAATAGTATGAGGTGATTAAGTAACATTTATTCAGAACATTTTTTAATCATTGATAATTCATACAATCTGCGGATACAATTATTCAACTTTAAATCCCCTCGAAAAAATAAGGTTCTCTTTATCATTGAAATCATTTAATAGATTTAAATATTAAGAATCAATTCAATTAATTTTTAATTAAATTGTGATATCAAAATTAGATATGAAATATATAAATATAGATTTTCTATCAAAATTTATAGAACGCTTCATTAAAAGCTTTTGTTGTAATTAAAGTGCAATGATCATTAGGTGATGAAAAAGCATCAAGATATAGAATCATCCAAGCCTTTGCTGACAAGTCTTTGTATATTTTTTTATTAAAAAAGTCTTTTGTATATTTTGTACGGACATACATAAAGGGGAATAATTTGTAACATAATATTATGGTATAAATTTTAAAGTCCAAGGCATGATCAATTAACAGTATTAATCTTTTATTCACAATAAATTATACTTTTTAATCAAATCATTAGCCAAACGACAATAAAAAAGGGGGCAAAGAAAGAAAAGATAGCTTAGAAACAAAGTCTAGCTACTTGTGCTCGGTTCACACATGACGCAAGAGTACAAATAGGGCTAACTATTTTCATGGGAGTCCATGTGTCAAGAGGATAGGAAAACATATAGGATTGATGGTCCAGGAAAACATAAAGTTGGGTCGAATTAATATTTTTAGGTCGAATTAATATTTATCTTAAATTTATAGCTCTAATTAAAAAGTAACCCCTACTACTAACATATCACATCATCAAACTAATACCATTTAACGACTTAGTGACCAAATCGTTATAAAACAATAATATAAATGACCAAAATTTTACTTTTTAAAATTCAATAACCAAAACTGTACACTTACGAAATGAAAGTAACCATTTTGATAATTTACCTAAAAATAAAATAAATATACAAATATTTTGAAATTTATATAATATTAATTGGCTTTATTACCTAATTATCAGTCGTTTAAAAATTATTTCATATTCTGACACCTATATTTTATTATTTCTCAGATTGACATCCTTTTGTACCACATAAGGTAAATGCGTTTTTCGTATCAAGCGCTCTTTGGAAGGCGTTTTTTGTAGGATGCATCTTATGCTGA
Source organism: Hibiscus syriacus (assembly GCF_006381635.1). Classification (NCBI taxonomy): domain Eukaryota; kingdom Viridiplantae; phylum Streptophyta; class Magnoliopsida; order Malvales; family Malvaceae; genus Hibiscus; species Hibiscus syriacus. Next base: position 280,701 of record NW_024063265.1, on the reverse strand, counting down.
TGTGGTAGCTAACAATCATAACTTTTAAAGTTTGGTTGAAATGAAAGAAAAGAAAATAAGGGCTAAACTATAGGAAAAAAATAATTATGAGTTTTATCTAAAAAAACATATATGCATGGTGTGTCAAAAGACATGTAATTGCACTAGCACAAACCAGGTGATGATGATGGCGCATGTATATTATATTTATGTTTAATCACTTAATAAATGTATGTTTAAAAAATATATATTTAAACACTTAAAAACCTGAATATCTAAACAATGTGTGATTTGAGAAGTTTATAGAGATTTTCAAATCTCACATTATTTAGGTACAAGAGAAGTGTTTATATTCTGGATAATATTTATTTTCCCCCTATTTTTGGTCCTTGTTCTCTTTGTTTTCAATTTAGCCCAACATCTGGTCGTATTGCCTTCACGTATGCAGAAAACGTGTCTGTAGGACGCACTTTCAAATGCACTTCCTACCTAAGGTATTTTTTTCCTTACATGACATAAAAAATGTCAATATGAAAAATAATCGAAAATGAGTGTCATAATAAGAGATAATTTTTAATTTTTAAACGGATGAAATTTAGTTAAAAAAGCCATGCTAATAATTAATATATAAAAATGACAAACTTATGTGAAGTTAGGTTCAAAACTTAGCATACCTTTCTCTAATTATCTACAAAGAATTATATAAATATATTAATACTTTAAATATGACTGTAATGTATAAAATTATGGATTCAACAAATTATTTGGCTTGATGTGACATCTGATTCTAAAAGGATATGATGATTGTGATTATATATTTTTACATGTTTATATGATAATTATTTTTAAAATATTATGTAATTTTATTTATTTTTATATGATTTATTATATGTAATATTAATTTTTTAATTTTTTTAAAAATTAAAAGAAATTATATATTAAAAAATAATTAATTTTATTTTATTTATTTATATTATAATAATAAGTGAATCGATCAAAATTCATTTGATATATTTTATGAGATGGTGTTGTAAAAGATGGGGATTCAAATGTCTTGAGGGCCTTTATAAGGATATATTAGGCGACCAATGGTAGTGAGGAATTGTGGGGTTTTGTTTGAATTTTATTGCCCACACCAACCGTCCAAATCTAAAGTAAGTCTCCCCTTTTGTCTGCATTTAGGCTACACAACTTTTTGTTTTTCATTGATTGCAATCCAAGTTATCATCACCATTCACCACCTTCACTTTAACTATTCATCATTGATGCATGTCACATGGCGTGTGAAACAAACATTTTTAATGTTTTTATTTAGGGTAAACTACACATTTAATGCATAAATCAATTTTGGTTCGTTTTCATATTTAAATTTTTATTTTTATTTTCAAAACCATACCTAATGTTTAATTTTTATTTCATTTTAGTATCTCGCCGTTAAAAACTTAACAGACGGGCTGACGGGGCATAACTTTGGTGGACAGACGACCAATCCGAACGGTGGACCACAAGAGAATAATGAGTCGACCAACATAGTCCAATTTCAGGCCCATCAGACAATTGACGACAGAGATCGAGGGATGAAGAAGTCAAAGAGTACATATTCGATTTGGGGAGATTGAGGCATTTTTCGGTGAAATGAAGGCCGAAATCACACTTAGAGGGTCGAAAAGGTATGGGTTGAAAAGTTTGGGCTTCATCAGTCGATAGATGCTAGGACTGATGATTTTAGACGCGACGGTCGGTGAGCCCGTCTGTTAAGTTTTTAACGGCGGGTACTAAAATGAAACAAAAATTAAATATTATGTATGATTTTAAAAAAATTGAAGGTTTAGGTACTAAAATAAAAAAGAAAACATGATAGTTTAGGTACTAAACATGCAATTTACCCTTTTATTTAATTATTAACATCATTATTGGATCTTATTAGATACAATGATCTGAGATATTATATTTTTAACGATGGAATTTATGTTCGAATCTTTAAAATAAAATTATTGAAAAAATACTAAAATATCATTAACACGAACACTAAAACATTCATGATGAATATTGGTTGTTAAAGGGGAAAAAAAAAAGAGAAGTCTGAAAAGTAGGTGAAAAATAAATGAATTCCTTATGGACTTCCATTATTTTAGGACAAGATAAAGGCATCACCGACTTTCCTAAAGCAAGTGATCGACCCGCGCCCAGTTGGGTTGCATTGTCTTTTGCTATTTGTTGGCACATAGCTTTACAATTTGAACCATCATGCTTCCGTTGTGCTTCAAATGGGAACTATTGTGGTATTAATAGAAGAGCAAACAAGGCATATTCAAATACAATTAAGGAATTGTAAGGTAATGGTCCCAAATACATTGGACAAAATTTGTTTGTCTTCTTCATATTGGTTTGAATCTACGAGCTCTCTCGCACATTGGGATGTCGACACTCGACATGTTTTGTGCTCAGCTATGGGCAATGGCTACTTTAAATGGAAATATAATGGGGGAAATGGCATCTTATTTGGCCCGTCATTTTGTAGGAATGACTTGTCGGTGATATTTTCTCTCTTTTTCCATTGGTGATTTGTTACAATTACTATAAAATCTATGAGCCTGATACGAGCCCAACCCAAGGAGGCATTTGACATCCCTTTCCACTCGAGGGCCTCATGGAACTTGGCGAAATCTATTTGTGCTACCGTAGGTAACTTCAACGATGTAGTTAGCGTTGACGAGAAGGTATGAGGTGGTAGCATCCGGGCTGTTTGATTAATGTTTTTATTCAAATGCCTTAGGGACTGTGATCTTAGAGATATTCAATAGATAGAGTACGGTTTTATGTGGGAAAGGCACAGATAGATGGGTTGGTGAGAAGCTTGATAGACCAAATTTCTCCAGTACTCACAATCCTCGGGATAGTAAACAACACCCGAACCTAAGGATCTTCTTCAAACTCAAACTCAAAGAAACCTTAATCTCAAAATACCAAAAGTCAACCTCTTTAATGACATAGGCTCTAACCCAGGCGACCCACAATGAACCATCCATGACAAGAATTTTCCTTAGCAACTGGGGACATACAAGCTTTATTCCATCTGAAGAGATATTTGATGTTAAGGCCCCCTTCTGATTTTACTAAGCAAATCTTCTCCCAGCTCACTTTGGCACCTGAAGCGGGAGTGTCCAATCCTTTTCAAAAGAACCTAGAGAAAATTTGCTCAATACGCCTCACCACTACTTTAGGGAGTAAGAGCTGTCAACACCAGTAGTTAACAACATTGAACAGGGCCGACCGAACCAACAGAAGTCGCCATGCATAACTCAACTTCCTATTAGACCATTGTTCCAACTTGGTATTGTGTTGTTCAATAAAGGCTACCAATCCTTCTTCGATTAATCTCCTCGTCACCAACGACACACCCAAGTACAAAATAGGAAGGAAGTCTAATCGGAATCTCGAATTCAACCTAATTCTCTCAAACTCAACTGCAGGAACTCCAAAAAAGAATGTCACACTTTGTCGCATTCAACCTTAATCCTGATAACTCATAAAAACACTCCAAACCACTATGAGTTCCAACAATGGATTCCAAAGAACCCTTGGAAAATATAAGGAGGCCAATGAGTCAATCCAATTTTCTTGCACTTTGGATGAAAATTAGATATTCTATAACAAGTCGCAACATCAAGCATTTTTTATAACACACTCATAGATGGAACAAAAAAGTAAGACAATAGCGGATCTCTTTGTCTAACTCCCCTCGCTCCACTAAAAAAACCCACAAAAATACCGTTAAAGGCAATTGAGAACCAAGGCAAAGTTAAACAAATGAGAATGCAATCTCTAAATTTCTCAGGCAACCCCAATGCCTTTAGAACCATCAACATAAACCCCCAACTAAGGCTGTCAAAAGCCTTTTACAGTTCCACTTTGAGCGTACATATGGGAGATAGTGATTTTCTTGCATACCCTGCAACCATTTCTTGAGCCAGCAGCGTGTTATCCACTATGCCAAAATATATGGGAATTGGACGACCAATTTCTTACAAATTCATATCTTGTATGAGTGCTATGGTCAAGGTCATCCCTTTGATATTAGTTGAGATATTCGGAGTAAATTTAGTACGGAATTATTCGAGAAAATTGTCAAAGATGAAGCTAATGAAAGGTTTGATGCCTTCTTTTTCCTTACCCTTACTTTTGCTGATGGTAACTCTTATGGGGGGGGGGGTGAAATTGTGAAGTGCAGGCGCTTTATATTCAAACCACAGCTTTGTAGAAAGCTAAATTGTGATGAGGGTGGAAGCAACTAATTAAAGAGCGAGCAAGAAGCCACCCGTGACGCTCCACGATAAGGATCTACAGACTCTGGTCATAGGCCATTTAAATCCACAATCAGACTAGGGTTGGCCGAAGGACAGTGTTTTATTTATGGACTCTTTAATGGTTAGTCTAGCTGTTCACAAATTGGAAGAAAAAAAAAAAGCTATCTAATTTTAAAAGTAATTTACACCGAACATACACCAATAGAATTTTGGTTTTACTATGTAAAACAAAATGCAGTTTAATATAAGAGAAGTTGCACGAAAAGAGCGGGTGTTTTTTGGTTCTTGTAACCACATTGTCACCGGAGCAGTCCCCTTTTGATCTTTATTATCTATAAAACAGGCCACACCAAAAAGAAAGGCCGTCACCGCCCTCCCTCGCTGGCTGCGTTTTATTCCATTCTATAGAAAATTTAAGGTATTTACACGTGTCGACGTTTCATTCGCCGCAATACATCCATCCCGCGTGAAGACCCTTCCAAAAGGGCCGTAGTGTATATATTATATACTATACGCCGATTGGGGACTTCATAGATTCAACTTTGAGGTCTCTTCTTCGACCTCATTCAACGGCTTTAACCACCGAACTGGTTCAAAATGACTATGCTGCCCACGCTGTCAGACCGTAAACACCGACGGAGTCCCCGAGCGGCTCTCCTCTCACAAAAGATCGGCTACCAAGAATTCGAGTCTCCCGAAGGCAGCTTCCATGGGGCGTCAATTTCTGGAGCCGTTTTCAACCTCTCGACTACAGTCGTTGGAGCCGGTATCATGGCGCTTCCAGCCACCGTCAACCAATTGGGCTTAATCCCCGGTCTAGTGGCGATCATATTCGTCTCTATGTTAACGGAATCATCCATCGATAAGATTCTCAGATTCAGTCGAGCCTCCAAATCCACCACGTATTCAGGCGTCGCCGCCGACACTTTTGGTAGGGCTGGCCGAAATATCCTTCAAGCTTGCATCGTCATCAACAACACGGGCATGCTTGTGGTTTACATGGTTATCATTGGTAAACTTTGAACACATAATTACGCATTACGGTTCGTGGAACGATTAATAGCCGTTTGATTAGCAGTGAATTTTGAATTGGTGGCAGGTGACGTGTTATCGGGGACATGGGAGTATGGGTTCCACCACATGGGAGTTTTGGAAGAATGGTTCGGCGAACATTGGTGGACTACTCGTTCGGCTGTGCTCTTGTTCACAACGCTTTTCGTTTTTGCCCCTCTCATCTCATTCAAACGCGTTGGTACTAGTCAAACTTTTCCCCACTCCCTGTACTTTTCGGACTTCTGAAAATTTAGTTCATCTTCTTTTACTTTCAAAAATTTAATCCTTCTATGTGTCTGATTGATTTAAAAATTAATGTCGAATAATATTGTTAATGGGCTTTTGTTAAATTTAAAAGCTCTGCTTTTAACTGATAACACATATAAAGTGTTGTTTAATTATAGTTTGATTTTTAAATCAAACTGGCAAAGAGACCAAATTCGTAAAATTAAAGCAGAGGGTTACATTTCAAAATTTCAAAATTTCAAAGAAAAAAGTGTTTTTTTTCTTATTTTTGATTGAATTGACTTGGTGATTGTAGATTCATTGAGGTACACATCGGCATTATCAGTTGGTTTCGCAGTGATGTTTGTGGCAATAACAGCAGGAGTTACCATTGTTAAGTTGATGGAAGGAAAAATTGGAATGCCTCGTTTAATGCCAATACTTGATAATCAAGCATCGTTTTGGAAGCTTTTCACCACTGTTCCTGTTCTAGTCACTGCTTATATATGCCATCATAATAGTAAGTCATTGCAGATCGATTGTTTCTATATTCTTTGGTACTTCCAAGTCCTGATATCATTTATTTACTATCATAATTTGGTTTTGTTTAATTGTTGGTTTAAGTTCATTTTCATACAATTTGCATGAAACTGGTTTATGTTTTAGTTTATACAAAGAACTCCGCGAAGATCAAGTGATCCATTTATGGTTCAACATTACATAGAATTACAAACATGCACTATCATTTAAGATTGTTAGTATTTTGATATTAGCTATCATATGGTGTATTCTTTGACATTTTTTGTTTATGAAACGATGAGAGATTCTGCTTATATCATTTAGTATGAGTTCCTTTGAAATAAATGTTCAAATTTTCAAGTACCCTGCACAGCTCCCATTCTTGCGTAGCTAAAGATTGTTAATTTCTTAATGTATGATTGCTTGGGATAACCCCCTTTTTTTTGTATTGGATACACTTGCAGTACTCCCAATAGAGAATGAACTGAAAGACCCTACACAGATGAAGTTGATTGTTAGAAAGTCGCTCATATTTTGCACTGCTATCTACATTGCTACTAGCTTTTTTGGAGTCCTTCTCTTTGGAGACCATATTTTGGATGATGTGCTTGCCAATTTCGATGCTGATCTCGGGATTCCATATAGTTCATTGCTTGATGATTTGATCAGGCTGAGCTATTGCCTTCACTTGATGCTTGTTTTCCCAATTGTGTTCTTCTCCCTTCGTCTCAACATAGATGGTCTGTTATTTCCGTATGCCATTCCTATTGCAATTTCTAAAAGAAGGTTCATCTCAACAACAGTTGCTCTAATGGGCTTCATCTTTGTGGGAGCCAACTTTATTCCTAGCATCTGGGATGCTTTCCAGTTCACCGGTGCAACTGCCGCAGTTTGTGTTAGTTATATCTTTCCAGCTGCCATCACTCTTCGGTGAGTAATAGTTATATAAGCACGTTTTGTTGAATATGAAGTTATCAATGGTAATGCTTGCTAAAGGGTAGAGGACTGTATGTTTATGTCAGAGTAGAATACATGAAATCTAGTAGTGAAGCTCATTGGCCCTAAATAGAGCTTCCTGGGGAAGATATTGGTATCGATATGATAGCACGAGTGAAACTAGAACCTGATCGAAGGAAATAACAAAACTTGCATTTAATAAACATGGGATTTTATCATCAACCTTGTTTGAAATGTGGTAATCAAGTAATTAACGGTTTCTAATATGCACTTTATGCAGGGACACCCATGGAATTGCAACAAAGAATGATAGACTAATATCATGGATGATGATCTTCCTTGCTGTCTCAACAAGCACAGTGGCTGTGACAAGTGACATTTATGGCCTTTTTAGTGTTGACAAAGGAGTTGTAACCTAATTCTATTGAAGGGACTGGTCCATGTCCGGTGTTACTGGATCATCGCATTGTCGGAAAGCCGAGCTGAAGCGCAAGGAAACAATCTGGGTTTCTTTCTTGAAGTTTATCCTCAAAGCTGACTTGAGAAAGGGGATCTGTTTTATACGAGCTTGTCGCGACATTTCCAACATCTCATTGAGGAATATGACCTTTACGATGTAATTCAGGTGATTTAGCTGTTTGTTCTTGATACTTTAGGAGAGTAAAATTAGGAGCAGTCTAAATATTTCATGAATATCAGGAGTGTTCAAAAAAATCTATAACCGTTAACCGTAATTGTTAACCGATATAATCGTTACATTTAATAAGTTAATTAATCGAACCATTAATGCTAAACAATATCGGTTAATCGAACCACTAAAAATTATGGTTAACGATTAAGATTAAGGTTACGAATTTTGATAAACGGTTAATTATTGATTAATAAGTTAAATTTATAATTATATTTTTCTGGGAAAATACTAATAGAATTAGAATAAATTTTAGCATTATTCCTAAAAATTTATTGAACAATCTTCAATTTTAGTTCCGTTTGTACAAAAATAACTTAATATATTTTTATTACTTTAATTTTTTATTTCTTTAAAAATACAAAAACATACTTACATAAAATAATTGTGTTAAGTGTCATACTTTATTTTATTCACTTACATGGGTAAAAGTATGTGTTAACTACTATATTTTTTTATAGTATGAAATATGAAACTTTAAAGTGTTTATGTTATTTTATTTTTGAAAAATAATTATAATATGTTAACTGCAGGTGAATTTGTAACCGAATAGTTAATAGCGTTTCTTAAAAGTTAAGCTATATTTACAAAAATCTCGTAATCGTTATAACAGTTAACCGATCGTTTAGATTAAAATATATGGTTAACCGTCCATGAATAGCATGATGAATATCACAAAATTATAGCCGTACATCAATGACTTGGTGTCTGAATTTAATCAATTGTTGACCCATGATTCATTGGTGGTCTACATTTACTCAAAACGTGTATCAGATTTGAATTACTTCGTAATCTCAAACAATCGGTCTAATGATATTGTATCTCGAGCTATAGGGAATAAAAAGTTATTTTAATTTTTTAATTTTTAATATTTATTAAATTAAAGCAATTGAAAAATAGCATTCCAATTAAGTTGGTGGGTCGCCCTCGTCTCGTATTACTCGATCTGAATTAGTCGGTCAATAAATCAGACACCAATGATTAATTTAAAAAAAAATTATAAGCAATCGGAAAATAGCATTCCAATTTAGTTGGCATTGATTATTTTTGACATTAAGTTGGCATAAGTTATTTAATTAAATTCAGGAAAATGGTAAATTATATAAAATTGTGAAGATATTAAAAATGGTACAATTTATCCAAATATTAAGATACATTTAAGAAAAAGGGAAATAGATGATGTCAAGTAAATATTATTTTTTATTAATTATTTCAATTTGAAGATAAAAAGACGATAAATAATTAAGAGCTAAAAATAAATTTTCTGAAAAATTAGAGGGTATGAATACACAGGAGATTGTGAAAAATCTGATAAATCGATATCACCTGGACAACGAAGCAGGTGACGTTATGAGAAAGGAGAAATAAAGTCATTTTCGAGCCAAAGATGATAGAAAATGAATCTAGTTTAGAGAAAGCGAAGAAGATGATTACTAGTGCAAGAAATACATTAACCCTTATTCATGACCTCATGCAGAAACATTGTTTAGAGAGATGACAGTCACCAGAAGCTCCATGCTGCAAAATTGACTCCGATGGTGCACGGAGAACCACCTCAGGTGATGATACATGCGGAGGAGGTATAAGGGATTACAAGTAGGGGTGCTAAAAACACTCGACCCGTCGATCAGGTTAAAAAATATCGCTTATTTATAATAAAAATATATGATTTCGTGGGTTGGGTATTTGACATGTTATTTTTCTCAGGTTTTAGGGTCAGGCCTGATCACAAAATATCCTTTAATCGGGTACATGTCGAACAAGTATCCAATTTCTTAAATATTTTTTTTATTTCCAATTCCTAAATTATTTTACCCTAACGTTTTAAATTTCTAATTTTTTAAAACTATTTAACCATATCATTCTAAATTATTAATTTCTTAAATTATTTCAACCCTGACGATCTAAATTATTTCTCAAATATTTCTTTTAACTTCAAAATATTTTAAATTTAATTGGTTTTCTTTAATTTTATTTTTAACAAGTTTTATATTTAATTATGTAATTAATTTTTTTTTAAATTTTATGAGTGGATTCAGTATTATAGACTTTTAAATTTTATATCTTTTATGTAACTCTTTTTAGAAAAATAATATAATTAAAAAAATAAAAAAATGAATCGATACTCATGATCCAAAAATACAAGTACTCGAATTTTATGTATATCCGACTTACGGATATCCAAACTTAATGAACTAGGAAACAAGCTGATATTTTAATACCCGAAAATTTCGGATACCTAATTTTGACCACCCTAATTACAAGGGTCACTAGATAATGGGGTTTGCCATATATATATATATATATATATATATATATATGTCACTTGAAGTCGAGCTTCAGGGAATATATAAGGGCCTCCAGGTTGCGAGGAAGTTGGGAACGATTTATACCTAGCTCGAGATTGGATTGTGCAAATTAAGCACACAACGAGGAACACCAATATGGTCCTTGCTAAACATGCATGGTCACCCCCGTAGGGTTTGTATGAACTCATACAATCTCTTAAAAAGATAGTACCGAGCAGGATCATAACTGAGCCTGGGCAGATGGGCCCAAAATTTAGTCTATATATAATTGAAAAGAGAATAAATTATTTATTTAATCACTATCTATTTATTTCATTTCTTTTTTGTCAACAAATTATTAGCATTATTTTTCAAAATTATTGCTATGTCATATTTTATTTTTGTTTTGGCGATCCCATCATTAATTAATGGCGATGCTTACACGGAATTGATTATTTTTTAAAATTTTCATGTAATTTTTCTTTTATTATTTTTTATAAGATAGAGATGATTAGAATGAATTTTGATCCTCTTTTATGTTTATTTTGAGTATTTAATATTTTTTTATATTTTTTATTTGAAATTTTTTGTACTTGTTAGATAGTTTGTTGAGCGTTAAAAAAAATACAATTTACAAATAAATTAATTTATTTTTCTCCCTCTTACAATTCAAATTTGAGTTTTTTCTTTAAATAATATGAGGTAAGTTCAAAGATAAATCTTAATCCTTTGACATTGAAAGTTTGTACCAACATTTCTGATGCTCAAACATGAGACCTCAAGAAATAACTACAATTTATTTACCATTAAAGTAACTGAGATTCTTGCAATTAAACTTTAAGTTATTCAAATTTTCTAATTGAATTATTTGAATTATTTACATTTTAAAGTTCGAATCCAATTAAATTTTACACCTCAAGTAAATCAGGTAAACTAAATAATAAATTAGTATAAATACTCCTTAAATCCTTATTAAATTTTAAAAATATACAAATCGGTTCCCCTCTCTCTCTCTCTATATATGTTATTTTTTCCAAAATAATAAATTCAACGTCTTAGATAAATAGATTATCAAATCAGATTTATCATATACTAAAAGATTTTATTTTTGTCTTATTTTAGTCTGTGAGAATTTTAAATAAATATGATTTTAAATTTATTTATTTATCTTAATTTATAATGTATATTTTTAACGATATCTCAATCTATATATATATTTTTTAAAAATTAACTCAGTCTATATTTTATTTCATTTGATTCAATTAGTAAATAAATTAAATTAAAAAAATTATATATAAGTATATAACTCATCAATTTAAATAACTCGTAATATTTTTCCCAATTAAATCAAAGCTCCCACCTATCCCTATCGGGTTGTAAAAAAGAATAAAATTATATTCATGTTCATTTGTTTATTTTTATATGTGTTCATGTTCGACATGTTCATTCAAAGTTTTAATATTATATTTGTGTTTATTTATTTATTTTTGAAGATGTTCGTGTTCGTTTATTTATTGTTCGCAAATATGTTCATTTAATGTACGCAAATATATTCTTTTATATGTTCGCGTAGGTGTTCGTTTATTCGTTCACAAACATGTTCATTTAGCAATAACGAACATGTTCGTTTATATGTTCAATTTTTAGTTTTCCTTCTCATTAGCAAATTAAAAAAATAGTAAATTACGTCACTAGTGCTTAAACTTCTTAAAATTCACAGTTTAAATTTCAACTTTTATCACATGTTTAATTTAGTTCTATTTTATAACTTAAACTTTATTTGAATTTTTTTAGTCGAGTCGAATTTATGAAATTTGAGTCAAGTTGTTTAAGTTTCTATTTAAATTTAATTTGTAAATATTTATAATATTCTAATACTATTAAATTCCAATTTAAACGGTTTTCTATAATCATATACAATATACATATATTTTTTATATGTAATATGTATCATGTAGAGTTAAGATACTCGATTTAAACTTAAAAATCAATTCATTAATTACAAAAATTTTTGAGTTTTCGAATTTTATTTTACAAATCAATTTAAATTTAATTTTTTTTAAATCGAATCAAATTTATAAAATTACAAATTAAATTTAATTAATCAAATATAAAAAATGTAACTTTTTTTAAATCAAGTTAAGAGTTTTGTGGTCGCAACCATCAGCCCCTTTAAATTTATCCCAGCCAATGAAACTAGGAAATTCCAATTAAGGACATTTTCAATTTAACTAGTTACTGCAGTAAAAATAGGGGACTTGTTGCTATTCTAATCCTATCCGTGGGGGATATTAATTAACGCCCATTACTCGTAACCTTTTTCAATTATCCTGTCAGAAACAAAATAATAAAGAAAGTTTTACAGGCGGTGAAAAATCTCTTCGTTTTTACCGTACTGTAAAATTTCATCCATTTTTTTTTTCAAATTTAGAGTCTTAGGGTTCACAGTATTTGTTACAGTTTAATGCCGTTGCTGATAATTATCTAAATTTAAATCAGTTGGAGAAAAAGAGAGAGAGGAGGAGGGAAGAAAGAAACCCAAAAAAATACAAAATCCGACATTGTACGAACAACACAAAGTTCTGGTTTTTTGTTTTGTTTTTGTTAAGATTTTATTGGTGAAATTATGAACATAATCCTCTGTATAAGTTTGTCAGTGGCAATGGCGTCTCCTTTACCAAGCTTAGAAGCGTCTATCCGAAACCCAAAGTGCCTCTTCGAACAAACTTTTCCTCCTTCGTTTATCATCTCATAATATCGTTAAATTTTTAGCCTTTTTTTTTTTTAAATTTGATCCCACATTTTCGCTTTTCGACAATGGCGCCGTGGTGGGGGAAGGGCAGCCATAAAGGAACCTCGGTGGTTGTCAAAATGGAAAACCCGGACTGGTCTATGGTGGAACTCGAAGCTCCATCGAAAGACCATTTCCTCATCGCCAACTCACCCACAAGTCCACGAGAAAAAGGGCGCGGCAAAAACGTCAAGCAACTCATTTGGGTCCTCCTCTTAAAAGCGCACCGTGCCGCCAGTTTCCTAACCTCCATTGGCTCCACACTGGTCAGCCTCGGCTCAGTCGTCCGTTGCCGGGTCGCCTCCGGACGAACCGACGAAAACAGAACCGTTAGAACCGATTTCTATAACTCCATTAGACGGTTTCTGGGGTTATCATTATTGCTATTGGGTTTCGAAATTGCCGCGTATTTCAAAGTTTCGCATTTCGGTACCCCGCACCATCATTTACAATATATCCTCACGTTTCTCCTTGGTGTTAAAGACGTATTGGATTGGTCGTATGCCGGTTTGGTTTTGATTGGGGTCGATTATCTCTCCCCTCCTCTTCAGTTTCTCGCCAATGTTTGCATCATTCTCTTCCTTGTACAAAGCTTGGATCGATTAATTCTCTGTTTGGGTTGTTTTTGGATCCGGTTCAAGAAAATCAAACCAATCCCCAAGCATGAAGATGTTGCAGATCTTGAATTTGGGGCAGACACTTTCTTCCCTATGGTTCTCATTCAGATCCCTATGTGTAATGAGAGAGAGGTAAACCCAAAAGAATCCCATTGTTTAATTATGACTTAAATTTAAAATTTCAAAACTTTTGTTTGCAGGTTTACCAACAATCTCTAGCTGCAGTTTGTGGTTTGGAGTGGCCAAAGTCGAAGATTTTGATTCAGGTTTTGGATGATTCCGATGATCCAATGACTCAGTTGCTTATTAAAGAGGAAGTGCATAAATGGCAACAAGTAGGTGCCCAAATTCTGTATCGGCACCGTGTGATTAGAGATGGCTATAAAGCTGGTAATCTTAAGTCTGCCATGAGTTGTAGCTACGTTAAAGACTACGAATATGTTGCCATTTTTGATGCCGATTTCCAGCCTGCCCCGATTTCCTCAAACGAACCATCCCCCATTTCAAGGTAACTGGATATAACGGCTTTTGATTGTGATCTGGTTGAAGTGAAATCTTGTTTTTGGTTATATATGTTGCAGGATAATGAGGAATTAGGATTGGTTCAGGCAAGATGGTCTTTTGTGAACAAGGATGAGAACTTGCTAACAAGATTGCAAAACATAAATTTGTCATTTCATTTTGAGGTAGAACAACAAGTGAATAGCGTTTTCTTTAATTTCTTCGGATTTAATGGGACTGCTGGAGTGTGGAGGATTAAGGCTTTGGAGGAATCCGGTGGTTGGTTGGAGAGGACTACGGTTGAAGACATGGATATCGCCGTTCGAGCTCATCTTCGAGGATGGAAGTTCATCTTCCTCAATGATGTTAAGGTATAACTCTAGTTTAATCGATAATGTCAGTTGTCGAGTTTATCTGCTGTTCGCTTTCTTGATCGGTAGTCAATGTTTTTGGTCTTTTATTATCTTTTTCAGTGTCCGTGTGAACTTCCTGAATCTTATGAAGCTTATAGAAAACAACAGCATAGATGGCACTCTGGACCAATGCAGTTGTTCCGCCTCTGTTTGCCCGATATTATCCATGCCAAGGTGAGTACATTTTCGAACCCCTCTTTGCTTAAACCAGTGATAATGAACTTTGTTCTTATTTTGTATTTTGATTGGTGCAGATTAGTGTGTGGAAGAAATTCAATATGATCTTTCTGTTCTTCCTGCTTAGAAAACTGATCCTGCCGTTTTATTCTTTCACTCTTTTCTGCATAATTCTCCCCATGACTATGTTCGTTCCAAAGGCGGAGCTTCCGGCATGGGTTGTCTGTTACATCCCTGCTATAATGTCATTCCTCAACATCCTTCCAGCCCCAAAATCGTTCCCATTCATTGTTCCATACCTTCTTTTCGAGAATACCTTGTCAGTGACCAAGTTCAAGGCCATGATCTCTGGACTTTTCCAACTTGGTAGTGCATATGAGTGGATTGTTACGAAAAAATCTGGCCGATCATCTGAAGGTGATATTGTCTCCCTGGTTGAGAAAGAGTCGCGTGGGGGATCCGAACCCGATCTCGATGAAACCAATGCAAATCTTCAGCAAGAACCAATGACTAGGAAAACGAAGCATAATAGGATATACACAAAGGAGTTAGCTCTTGCATTCCTTCTTCTGACGGCTTCAGCTAGGAGCCTCCTATCTGCACAGGGTGTCCATTTTTATTTCTTGCTATTTCAAGGGATATCGTTCCTTCTGGTTGGTCTGGACTTGATTGGTGAGTAGGTATAAGGGTCAGAGTCGGACAACGCGAATCACATGAACACAACTGACTTCGGTTGGCACCGAATCTGTGTATCGTTCCAAAACAAAATTTTTGCAGTAGATTCGAAGCACTTAGAACACTTCTCATTATCTTTATACGACCTTAGACGCTTGGTTCTGATTCCCACCCGAAAATACGAGAAGAAATCGTGTTACATGGACGGAAGAATGGCCGGAACTTTGACATAGGCACGTGTGAAAATGGTGATAATATTCAATACATGTAAGGGTATTCTGCCTTTTGCTTTTCTGTGAATTCTTTTGTAAGATAAAAGAGAGGAATTTAACTGCCATTTAAGGGCAGGGTAGAACACTGATCCCTTTTCCTTCAATTACTAATTTTCATGAGGATGGTACTTCAAAGCTAATGTTCATTTCTGTAAACTGTAACCACTTTTTGTTGTAATATTTATACAATCTAACCTTTTGCTCCACCAAATCCTGGGAAAGTAAACACACTCACACTGGTAAGAAAACTTGGGACTTTAGTAATTCTTGTTTGCATTTTTCATAATTATCATGTATGTGTTCTATATTAAAATTTTCACATATATAATCACCCATCTTACTTGGATATTTGATATGTATATATATATAAAGAATAATTTGAATTTTACTATCATAGTGCAACATATGTTGTTTTGTAGGATATATGTGTTGTCAATTGATTAAGAAAATTCTCAATAAATTATATTTGATGATCACTCTAATATATATATATGATTATATTTTAAATATAAGTATGAATTGAGATGTAAAAATGTTGTTTTTAAATAAAAAAAATTTGGCTCCGTATTTTGACAGTTTTGGGATTTATATTTAGATTCCTTCGATCTCTCTTTCATTTTAGTTAACTTGTACTAAATTTGAATCATATGCTGCTAAATCATCGTAGAATACCTATGTTCTTTCAACTTTTCTTTTTGATAACAAGGTTTTTTTTTTCAATTTAGCCTTTGAACTTTTTCATGAAGAATTTTCTTATTTTTTTATATCATTCATTTTAAGTCTGTTTTTTTGCCCAAATTTAAACCACATGCCCTTATATCATATCACTATAGAATACCTATGTAACTTCAATTCAAATTTTTTAGTAAAAATGTACTCTTCTTTTTATTTAGTCCCTTAACTTTACATTTTACTCAATTTGATCTTTTGATTACAAATTCTTTCTTCTCATCATTCTTTGACTCCTTTATACTATCATTAATATGTTATCCTAAAAATTCATTCTTCAAAATATAACATTAGATATAAATTTTATAATTTTAGATTGTATTTGATATATTAAATAATATTATGAAAAGAATACGTAGAATTATATATATTATGCTTAGAGAAAGTTAAAAGATTGGAACCAACTCGACTCTAAAAAAATTCAAGTTAAATTTGAGTCATAAAATACTACTCGTTAACTTTAATAACTCATAATTTTTTGACTGACTCAATCGAATACTCACCCTAAGGTATAGATATTAAATCCATAAAAAATACATCGCACAAGGACCTTCTATACAAGTGGAATATTCATTATCCGATGAAAGTGCTACAAACGAAACTGTTCTTTTATATATAGACTACTGATAGGTTCAGATAATAGCAAAGCAAAATTAAATTAAATTAAATTTAGAAAGTTTATCCAACCTACAAGATAATCTTCTTAACACAGTTTTCCAATCTTTCACACAAAAATACCAATAAAAAATCAAAATTCCATCAACCAAACTCTTGCTTACTTCTCTAAATATACATGACTTGCAATTCTAACAACAAACAGTTGGAAAAATAACCCATACAGCTGAAATAATTCTGGGTTCTCCTTGCAATTCTATTTTCTTTTCTATATGAGAGCTTTTCTGCATTCTACTTGAAACATTTGAAATACTTGGATAGAAGGAACTAAGCTTTTTTTTCTTCTTATGTTAGTTTCTTCCATGTATCACATCTCCGGTTTTAATCGACCTGTTGAACAATGTTGTGAGGCTTAAGGATAGATAATGGAAAACCGGGTTAGAGAATGTAACTATATTCACTTTGATGAATACCATTTGGTCCAAAATCGTCCATGTTCGAACTGGAATAAAATCCCATTTGAAAAAGATTTTGCAGCTCATTGTCTAGCATGGTCTGCTGATAGAGGGAGTAGTGCTAGAATCAGTATTCTATTGAGCAAGTGGTTAGAAAAGAATGATGCTTTGACATCCCTTTCAATACCTGAGGCAAGGGAGGGAATTGCGGATTTGTATTCGGGATGCCTGAAGTTGTTCTGGGAAAGATGCCAGGGGAGAAAGCGTGAGAGGGGTTCATCCCTAGACCAAATCCGACAGCTGCAGCACTTCCACTTCGTGTACGAAGAATCTGTATAGGAGGGAAAGGATTCATGCTGCATCCTATATATCAAATCGTAATTGATTGTATAATTTCTCGGATACATATGGAAGCATAACTTACATCTTTGGATAAAATTCTGTCTATATCAAGGTTTAGCTCTGGGTTGACAGTGGAGAGTTTCATAGATAAAAACTGCATTGCAAAAAGAAGTTAAATACAGCATTGAAATTTAGTATACTATGACCCAAGCAACAATGTCAAGCACTGATTCAAATATACATCATTGAAATCCATTAACGTTTTTAAATATGGGATAGTTCTTGAAATAAACATAGGTATGATACTGCAAAAACTGTAATCTAAAGTCCTGGAGTTCGTATTTCGTTACAAGCGGAATGCAAGATAAAGTTGCCATAAAAAGAAGTGATCAACTCATAAAAGTTTCAGTCAAGGATGAGATATACATTTCCATATCTTATTGAGGAACGGCAAAATTAAGCAGATTTTCCGAACAAAAGTTTGCAATAGATTTTGATTCGAAGTTCTCGTTTAGCTACTTGATTGCATTAGTGTAGACGAAAGAATTATACCTCAATAACATCAAAGGGAGCTCAAGTGCATGATAATTTTAAATCTAAAGGATCAATACTTGGTTCCATAGTATCATACCTCAACCTGCTGTTGCAATGACTGGACATAGTTGATAATCTCATCAAGCATTACAGCTTTCCCTGTAATCTAACACAATGAAACCACTACAAATAAACAAGATTCCCTTTCGTTTTGAAAGATCTTAATGTTATGCAATGGATTTGGGACGAGTTTTCGAAATATTTGGAAAATCATATTCGCATACCCTTGTATGAATGTGTCAAAGAAACACAGATATCATGCAACCTCTGCTTACCTTATTGCATCCGGGTACGATTTCTTGAAGCAATCTCATTCTCTCACTTATCTTCTCCCTTCTCACCTGCAAACATGAAAATTCCCAGATTCATTAGGAAGCTAAGAACACAAATATGTTCCTTCGATATCGAAACAGGAAGTTACCCTTTCTGCCAGGCTATGACTATTTGTAGCCTGACCCCTTCTGGCTCTCACATGGATGTAATTCTCTTTAGGTGCTTCTCCGGATTGTGAACCGTCTTTATCTTGTTTAGCAGCTTGCTTACCACGTGAATCACCACCTGTTCTCTGTTTCTTCCTTTCCTGTTCTTTCGGACCATCGCAGCCCTCACTAGACAGATCTATTGGAGGCTCTTCATCACCATTCTAACGCAAATAACAAAGCCGAATTAACATGTCTATGGTGTCATAGTTTATCATATTGCTTCATTTTTTGACACTATTGTAAACATAGATTCATAGCAACAAATATACCTTGCTTGGTCTTAACGGAGGTCGGATTCAGGAGCTCGTTTTCGGATGTTTCCATTAGGCAAAGAGCCCACGAGCGCTTCTTCTAAGATTCGGTGCTCATCAAGAGATCGAAAACCATTTGTCAAACCCCTTTCATTGCCACCCTTGGCGTTTAGAGCATAATTCGAGGGGAACCTGCTGTTGGCGATTTGGTTGTATTGCGGTAGGCCGAAGGGACCAGCCATTTGAGACAAATTTCCACAATCAAAGCCGGAAAGCTTCGGCACAAGCTCAACAAAGCTCGGATGGGATTGATACTGGGAAACATGGGAAGTCCCATTAATTCCCTGATTTTCCATTACAAGATGGTGATGGGAAGCCATTGAAGAACCTCCAAAGCTTTCACTTTGTGGAACATTGGATCCCAACCAGAACCGAGGAAAGGATCCGATGTATTTGAAGGCTTGTTGAACATGGATATTGAACTCATTGCCAATCCAATATCATCACCATTTTCACTAGCCATTTCCCAAGATTCCAAATCTAAAAAGAAAACCCAAATTTTAAGGAAACTCAAGTTGGTTTGACCAAATTTAGTTTGGGGGATATCTTGCAGACTGAACAAGGAACAAATAACAATGGCAGCTTTATAGAACTGAGAGAATGTTAAAGTAAAAGAAACCTCTCATCGTAGCATCTAGGAGAAACAAAGTGAAAAGTAGAAACCCAATGCATCTGGCACAAAAAATCTCAATAAAGACCAACTATTTACCTCTTGTTCCAATAAACCCTAGGATCAAATCTACTCTGCTGTAAGGCAAAAGAAAGAAAGGAAAATTCTTTCCACAGGACAAGAAACTGAACCTTTCAGAGCATAAAGTGGAACATTGACAAACAATGGCATTAGCTAAGTAACACCTTGCCAGTGTAACAAAAAAAGAAAGCAGATTCCCTTTGTATTCCTTTTAGCTTAGAGAAGAACAATAATTTTTTTTTCAGGATCAATTCGTATAGAATGAAAAGAAATCTCTAACAAAGAAAGCAACCAAATGTTTTGCAAGTTTTGAATTAACCCCAGAAAAGGGATTTTGAGAAATGGGTGTTCCAAAGAATGACCAAAAAGCATCAAATTCTAACTTGAATTATGCAACAACTGAAATGAAGCATGGTGTCAATCACAGTCCCCCTAAATTGGATGTTTGATAGTACCTCTAAAAGCATCAAATGCTAAAGCTTTTTCAAGTTGTGTAACAAGAAACCAAATTCACCAATTTGGAACTAGCACAAAAACACCAAAAGAAGCATCAAATTCCAACCCTTTTATGCTTTACACCCTAAGAAATGCAACTGAGCTATAAGGCTAGAGAGAGAAAGCACATAAGAAAGAAGGAAAGAAAAAATATTGAAACTTGAAAAAGTTGGAGGTGACACGTATGAATGTATGTTTTTAAAGCTCTTTTTCCTAAATTAGTGCATACACTGAGTAAATTACAAATATAATTACCTAAATAAATAGTTTGTTAGTGACATTACACATTTAGTTTACATTTCCATTTTTTTTCTTTTTTACTGACATTTTGCCAACTACTGTTCTGATTAAACAACAGGCCTTTCTTTGCTGTTACACACTTATGTCTCTCTCACTTGCTATCTAACCCCTCATTTTTCATTTCTTTTCAGAAAACTCTCAATTATAAACCTAAGCTTCATCATTCTCCATGGACCATTTTCCTTTTCCCATCATTTGCTTCACATTGTCCCAACAAAAATATGCCTTCTACACCATCCTATCCATTATCATCTTTTTAGAAAAATCATCTTTTGCATGCATCTATGGGTCAAAGATACTATTTTTGCTTGATGGGTTGCCAGTGTGACAGATGTCTAGTCTCCATTGGAGAAGAAAAGGTAACATTGGAGCATAATACGAATTTCCCATGTTTTTGACATAATTTTTAATTGATTAATGAATTAATTAATCCTCTTTGGAACATAAAGAATAATGGAATCTAATCATCAATTTCAGCTTATTATCCTGGTACGGTTTTCCAGCTCTAGCTGTCACACTAATTAAAAATAAAGGTAAACGACAAGTTTGGTACACCAACTATTACTTTTATTCTATTTTGGTCACCCAACTATTATTTTTTTCAAAATCATACCCAACATTACGTTTTGATTTCATTTTGATCAGCCACCGTTAAAAAATAATAGAACTATTGATGTGACTTTTTAAAAAAAATCAATAATGAGGTAATTAAAAGAATATAACCAAATAAATCAAAACGTAAGGTTAAATATAATTTTAAAACAAAAAATAGTTAAGTGACCAAAATAGAATAAAAGTGAGTTAAATACTAAACGTGTAATTACCCTAGAAAACAAAGCAACTCAACTAATCAACCTCGTCAAACTCAGATTATTTGCGATATCAACGGCTGATTTTGCTTAGAAATCCATGATTGGTGAAGTGAACTTATCAAGTGTAGAACTGAATTTCGCATGAAATATGCTGTGATTTTTTGATTTGATATTTGATGTGATTTTTTTCAACCCTTTGATGTGGAAAGGGGACCCCACTAAATATGGGATGGTATGATTGAGATGGTTCACCTAACTTATCATTGTGGGTATTCACACCAAATCATTCTTTTACGAGTGTCTTGTACAAGTGTTTAGGAGTTAAGCAGATCTTGTTAATGTATATGATTAATATATTTTATACTTATTTCAATTTAACTTAATATAAAATATGAGTTTTGATTTTATTTAAGCTTGTTTAGGTTTATAAATGGTTAATTTGAGTTTTTTTTTTGTCTTTCCATGTTATTTTTTTTAAAAAATATTTACTTTATTTGAATATTTAGTAATTTTATATATTAGCAAAAAAATATTTAGTAATTTTATATATCTTTTATTTTATTAAAATTATCTTTCACTCTGTTAATTTAATTATTTAATATTTATATTGATTTAATTAAAATGTGTATTTATCTTTATTCCTTGAATATTTTAATTTAATTAAACACAGTTTTCTCTTTTTAAAACAATTCTTGAAATACAGATAAATACACATCTTAGTATCTGTATTTGATTTAAAATTTAATATTTAAATTTTTTCAATTACATACTTAAATTTTAAATTTTGTTATACAAATTATCACAAGTACACGTTACTAAATTTTTTAGGTTTAAAGTTTAACTTGGTACATGAATTTAAGTTCTTATTTTATAATTGTTATGATAGTTTGACGTTTCTCATTTTCTTGTTAAGTTCATCACATATTCACGATTCTTCTTTTAATCAATAAAATTTGACGATCTCTAATAGCTAGATCCTCTTTTGGGTTGTTTGTCAATGTATTTAAAACGTTCGCAAAGTAATCTGTCAGATTAATTCTCTCAATCTTCATGCTACATCAATATTGTATCTAGGTTCGACTAAAAACACAAAAATTATTAATAGTTGCTAGGTTTTTGTGAAAGATGAAACATGTATTTAAGGGAATGTTTTTTATTTTATTTTTCTTCACACTCTTTGAGTTTCCATGTTAAAATTGTGCTATCTTTGGTGTATCTTACCTTTTTGTTTAATAAAAAATTAGTGTTATTTAAAAAATTAAAAAAAAAAAAAGAGTTAAGGTGTAATTTACATTCTATATAACTTAATATAATTTCAATTTTTATATTGGTAGAAAAACTTCACTTATTAAAAATTACATCATAAACTTTTTAATTTAATAAAATTATATTATTATTATTATTATTCAATTAAGTCATTTATATTAATATTGTTAAACAATTTTTAACATAAGAATTGAATTAACACTTTTATTTGATATGTTTTTATATTTTATAATAAAAAACTATTTAATTAATAACTTAAATATTTTTAAGAATTTCTAAAACCTAAAATTTCTAATTTATACGGTGAATTTTCATAAAATTATAAAAAGTTTTGTTTGGTAACTACGAAAATGTCTGAAAATAAAACAATCTCACTTCAATTTCTCGTATTTTTCCCACTTTTTGAAGAAAAAAAGATTATTGTATTTTTCTAAATATATATTATCTTATAATAACCTTATACTATTATATATATATATATATATATATATATATATATATATATTAATTCGTTTTTTTAGTCTCGTATATGTTTAAATGTTCGTAAGTTTTACTTTTATTATTCATATTTTCTGGTATAGTTTCTTATTCAGTTCAAAATTCGTTAGTGCTCTTTTTATTAGACGTATGTATTACATTGAGTTTTAGTTTTATTTCATAAGTTAATATCTTTTTCTTTTTTACTTTGTATTCTCACCCCAAAAGAAATCTATATGTTTTTAACTTTTTTAATAACTTTTCAGATATGTTAAATTTTAGTAACAACAAATTTTTAATTCTTATTTTTTAGGTTTGGTTTCATTTATGCATCAAATGTAAAGACTTGCAATTTTTTTAATCAATATTTCATACTTCTTTGCAAATTTTTATAACTATTTATTAATTTATTGCTGTATAGTTTATGATATTGTTCAAAGTTTGTTGTTGTTCATTTTATTAGCTAAGGTTGTTAATTTGTTTCAATTTTGTTCAAGTAAGTACATTCGAACGATTGGTTAAGTTGCTAAAATTTTTTCTCTTGTATCCTCTTAGGTTAGGGTTTTAGACATTAAGAGAATTGTTATATTTTCACCTAGAGTTCGCTATTCTTTTTCTCTCTAAGTATGATTATGACTGTCAACATGTGTTGGTACAATTGGTTGATATTTAAGAATTTGATCTTGTAAAGCCAAGTTTGAATCCTACCACCATCACTCTTGGTGGACAATCTGTAAATTTCTATGTAAATTCCAATTAGATTTTAGGTATGTTCTGACCCTGGACTGGGGGGCCACCCCTAACCTAAACTTTTATGCACAAAAAAAATTATGATTAAATTTAGAATTTGCCAAAAAAACAAAAGCTCCGAAATGTTAAAATAATTTTCTTTTATTATGCAAAATTAGTATACTTTTATTATTATCCATAATTAATAATATTTAAATACTCTTTCACCTATTTACATTGGATTAATATTTCAATATTATCTAGATATTATAATATCTTATATGTCCATTTATATTTGAATTTAAAACACATTTTAAAATTAAATTTACATTTAGTCTTGTAAAATTAATTTACTCAATCTCCTTGTGTATGTATTCTTCTACGGAAAATTTTACTATTATCATTCCATTTTAAAAATGTTTTTATAATTTTAATATATATATATATATGTGTGTGCGTGAATGTGTGAAAGAACAGATATTTTTTTGGATTATTCTTAAAATATTAAAAATATATCAAAAATAATTTTTTTATTATAATTAAGCAACCAAAAGAGATATAATGCATTAAGTGAATTTGAGTATCTTCCTTAAATTTATCATTTTAGTTATTTTTATAAATATTTATTTTAGTCTTTATATTTTACTTTTTTTGATTTAATCTTAAAAATATTTATATAAAATTATTCAAACAAAATCACTTGTTGTTATTGACAACTTATTAAAATTGACTTCAAATGCCAACAACTTCTACAAATACACATTTTTACTCATTTAGTAGCATATATAATAAGATTGTGACCCAAGAACACCTTGTACAGGGCTGAAATAAGGGTTGTGCCATAACATGAGAGGTCGTTTCCATGGAGCAATCTCATTATAAAAACACGTTTTTTCTCATTGAAAAGTGAAAAAGTCTGATGAAAACTATAAGTAGAGGTTTTGGGAGGCTCAAAGGCAGGTGGTGGTCCTTAGTCGGTCACCATGATTAGGACCAAAGACAGCTGATGTTTTTCACGTTACCAGGCCATGATTTGCCTTGTTCAGTTGCATTTTTATTTTAGGAAATCTTTCTTTCCTTTCATATTCAAATATTTGGTCACATGAAAAAACATGACAATAAAAGTTTCAGGCAATAGTGGATGAAATGAATAGCAACTTTCTTATGTGTAAATTTCATTTTTCACAAATATTATTGAGGGTGAGCACATATATATTAACAATACAAATTTTTTGTGTGGAATCAAAATAAACAAAATTTCATGATAAACATAATTAATAAAATAAATATATATTCAAAAAGAATTTATATTCAGTGTTTACCTCACTAAGACATGGATCCGTCAATGTCCATGAAAGGATAAATTTACATAATCGAAGATCCTAATCTTGGGTTGATTACTCAAGACAAGATGATTACAAATAAGGTATTCCCACATTATTGAGTGCAAGAGGTTGGGTCTACGAATTTTGGGTTTACAACAAAGCTAATAAGGGTTTGTAGGACTAAACATGTTGCATGAAAAGAAAAAGTAAGTAGTGTTTCTCATTTTGATATTCCTGCAGGGAGACTATGTTGTTGGATAGTTTTTCAAAAGGAAAATCTTGGAGAGCTTGAATAAGCCCAATTACAAGGTTAAGTTGCCCTTTGAGACAATGGGATTCTCTCCATGTAGAGCTTTATCTTACATGGTTGTAAACGAGTGGAGTTAAATTTGAGTATATTTGAATTTGACTTGATTCGAAAAGTTTAAAGTTGGTTTCGACATGACTTGAAAGTTTACGAGTTTAAAATTGTCAAGCTCGACAAGAACTCAAAATAAAAAATTGAAGCTCGACTCGAAAGATCACGAGTTTAAAATTTTCAAGTTCAACTCAAAATTCAAAATTGAAACTTGACTCAAGCTCTAAAAAAACTTGAATTTGAAATATTCTCAGACTTAGTTCAATTAAAGCTTGAACTCGAATTTGAAATTGAACCTTAAATACATGAAAGCTTTATATTTTATTTAAAAAATAATAACCTATATATATTAATATTATTTCTAATTTAATTTTAAAAATTATTATTTATTTTTAATTGCTTGTGAGCTTTCCGAGTCAGATATCAAATAACTCACTTTGATTATTTAAAAACTCGAGTAAAATTCAAATTAGAATCTATTCGATTCAAATATTGATTAAACTTTAATCGAATAGAAATTAAATAACTTACTATACATCTCTTGTAATTTACAACCATACTCCCTCACCTACCATACTAGACACAGAATTTAGATACATACCTAGATGTCATCGTAGCGTGGTTTTGTGAACCAAAATGATTGATAATCATGTTAAAGGTTAAAAAAGAAGATTAGGGAACAAATTTGTTGGTGTTTGATTTGACCCTCCACCGTGAAAAATACAACAAAAAAGCTGCTTTTCCTTTTGATCGTTTTTATGGGAAATAATCTTTTGGCAGCATCTTTTTATTGAAATGGGTAATCTATTTAATTATTTTTTGAAACAGTGGTTTATTTAATTTTATATAAAAATTTATTAGTGGTTAATTTTAAAATTTAATGTTAATGAGTATTATTTAAAGGGTAAAGCGTACAAATGATCTTTAGTTTATATGATTTTTTTTGAGTTTTTCGATGGGTAAAAGTTACAAAATGATTATCTGATTATTCATATATTTTAAACTCGTCTTTTTTCGTTAAAAAATCGATAACAGTCTGAACTAGACATTAACTTGTTGACTGAAATATGATAGCCGTTTAAGATTTAAAAATCATATTTTATCATATCACTGTCAGCAGACTAACTTTCAGTTCAGACTGTTGTCAATTTTTAATAGAAAATGACGAGTTTGTAACATATGAATAGTATGATGATCATTTTATAACTTTAATAGTCGAAGGGATCAACAAAGCAACACCCTCTAATCAAAGGATCGTTTCGTAACTTTTAATAGTCGATAAACTCAATAAAACAATATCTTGAACCATTTGTTTACTTTACTCTTATTTAAAATGGTATCCGTTACTAATGTCACGTATTAAAACCTGAAATGCATATTTTTTAACAAGCATATCGGTGGTGTAGCAAAACATTATTTATAGTTGATGCAGTAATACATTGTCTCCCTTTTATGCAAAGGGACGAAAAAATATTTTAATTTTTTAGTGTGATAAATTCGTTTGATTAACTTGTAGTGCATAATTGCTTTTTTTTTTATATAAAAAAAACCTTGGTAGAAATACAATATCATACTGCTTGAAATAAGGGTTTGTAAGGGTGTTAGATTTAGTTAATGTTACATTATTTTTTTATAACATAATATTTTAAAATAATATTATTTTGTTTGATTTAGTAATAGTGAAAATAATAAACGATATGATAGTAAACATATTTGAGAATACATATAAAAACTTTATTACCATTCATTTTTAAGTAATGCTATAAAAATGCTACATTTTGGACAATTTCATCCCTTATGTTTATTATTTTGTTAATTTAATATTTCGAAATAAAATTTGTTCATAGACTTGGTCACTCGCCTTACTTGAACCAAATATAATTTAAAATATTTTAAAATTTATTAAATAAATATTAATTTAAAATTATTATTTTATTATTTCTTAAATTGAGAAGGATGATTGAGGGGGTCCGATTTTAGAATTGACTTTTGCAAATCAAACTTCATCCATTGAACACTTCTGTTTCAAATAAAATGTAAAATATAAAAGTTAGTATCTTTTATGTTTTTGCACATCTTTTTGTTTAATTTGTTAGAGCCATTGTCTACTGTGATGAATATTTTGTAGTTTCTTCTTATATAGACATGATAATATAAGATATAATATAAAAAATAATATTATTTATATTAATAATATGTGCATTTATTTTTCAACATGCCTTTTACGAAGGAAATTTTTGTGCCGATGTCCTCTCGAAAATGGGTTGCACTCTTGATGAAGATCTTGTTGTCTTTGATTCTCCTCCGGAGGAGGTCTCTCCATGTTTAACCGCTAATCTTAGAGGTGTTTTGTTCCCCAGAGGCTTTATTTTGCAATAACTTGTTTTGTTCTTTCCCTTTATAACCAAAACAACATTATCGTAGATCCGGATTTTTAATTTAACTTATTATTTTAATTTTTTTTAATTTTAATTTTAGTTTTTATTTTTATTTATACAGACCCATTACAACATGGCCAAATTGGGCCCAATTACAACTCAAGGGCCAACCAACCCAAACTTAGCCCATATCAATTAGGGTTTCTAAACCCTAGGGTTTCCAGGCCATGTCATCACCGTTGCCTTCACTGTCAACCGAACAAATTCACATCACTGCCACTGTTCTGGCCACCGGTTCCCGATGATCCCGCTGTCATTTAAACCATTCATCATCTCGCATCAACAGTAAAGTAGATCAGAAGACATCACCAACTAAACCAAATACCAAAACCCATTAAAAAATTCGTATTAGATCCCATGAAATCTGGGTTTTTAAAGAATGGGTTTGGAGAAATCATTTCATTGGTCCTAGCCTCCCTGTGTTACCAAATCAACACACAAAGAGGGAGATATAAGCAGGAAATCGAAAATAAAAAAGGGGTTTCGGTTCGACTTAAAAAGAAAAGAAAAGCAGAGGGCTTTCAAAAAATCGAAGAAAAAGAAAGGAAAAACAGAAAGAAAAGAAACAAGAAAAAAGAGTGAAAGAATGATAGTTTACCTTGGTCTTCATTTCACCGACGACAGAGGGCTTTGCCGAGCAACGAAGGTAGGTTTTTTTTAACTTTTGGGTTTGATTTGGGGGAGATTTAGGTTGGGGGTTTAGTTTTAGGTGTTTAGGTGGTCATGGGTCCCTCATTGGGGCCATTCAGGTGGTGGCCAGGGGGTTGCGAGGAAAAGAAAAAAAGAAAAAAAGAGAGAAAGTTAGGAGATAGGGGGTTGAGCGGTTGAGTGAGAAAAAATAGAGATTAAGTTGTCCTAAAACCTATAACAGGGTATATAAGGGAGGTTCAAAACGACGTAGTTTTGAACTCTAAGGCAGGCACCGTTTCGTGCATGGGTAAACTAGTGGGGTCTCAGGGTTTGGGAGGTTTCGTTTTTGTCTATGTTTAAATTTTTATGAGTCTATGATTTTACCTTCTTATTTTATACATGTTATATTTTAGTCACGATCTACTATGTTAATATTTTGGGTAAATGGCACGAGAGAGGTCCCATCCTTTATATGGTTTAATTTTTTGCCTTATATATTTTATGATTTGAGCTCTTATTTTATTTATGTTTACGTTTTAATCCTTGCCTGTTTCAGATACTGTTATGAATAATATTGGTTTATTAACATGCTTAGTCCTTGTTCTTTTGCCATGTTATGATTTAATCCTCATTTTGAATGGTTTGAATTTATTTTAATCCCTATATTTTCATTGTTTTACTTTATTCTTTCATATATGCATATTTATATTTTTATGAAATACCTTATATTGTATATATATATATATATATATATTATTTAATTATTTTTTAACTACTATTTTATGTATATACATATATATGTGTGTATTTTACACTTTCTAGATATAATATAATTATTTCTATCCTAAGTTAAGAATATATATATATGTGTGTAAATAGATATGAAAACATAGAAATTTTATTTTTTGATGTATTACATTTTAGGAATTTTAAATTCATACATATGTGCTATATTATTAATCTTTGTTTACTAAGTATAATATACTTTAATAAATAATATATATATATATATATATATATATATATATATATATATTAATTGTATTATTATTTTTATGCATGTTATGTATGTAAATATGAAATTTGGTGCATATCGGTATAGGTTCTACTTTAATTAAATTGCATGAACAATATATGAAACCTCATAAGTATTACTTAACTCGAATCAAAATAATTTTATTAAGGGTAATATTCGTTCATTTTAGGATTATTGTGAAGTGACTGTCTTAACGTATACGAAAGTTACTTTCGATAATTTTAAAATGAAAGTCTATCCCATTAAGTAAAACCTTAAAAAATTGACTACACTTTAAATTTGGGGTTGATAAAAAGATTATGTTCCTTTAATTAAATTCACCGAGAAAAGACTGTTATATTAGATATCAGGTCCCATCTCGATGTATTTAAATAATTGAACGTCCTTATTCTCATTAAAGATCAGTAAAATAATTCATTAATCGTATTTGTTTGATAAATGTTTGTAATTTTTGTTTTATTATGTATGTGTTTTAATGGGATCTCAAAATAAATAGCATTTGAATTAATAATGAATTTTAGAACGAAAATAGTAATATTTCTTTATTTCGATTGGATTAAGAAATGACTGCTTTAAGGTATGAAATGTCGTTTCTTCTCGATAGAAAATAATTAAATATTGTCATTTTCCGTACTAAGATTCAAGGAATGTGTTTAAAAAAGAAGCCTTAGACTTAATTTGTATTATTTTATTTTATTGTTATTTATACATTTGAATTTGGAATTAATAATAAGCTTTAGAATGAAATTATAATATTTATTTATTTCGATTGGAGTAGGAATTGACTGCTTTAAGGCATCAGAGGTTGATTCTTCTTGATAGGAAATAATTAAATATTATTGTGTTTCGTCCTAAAATTCAAAGAATATCATTTAAAGAGATCTTGAATTAAATTAAATTCGAACTAGTAAATGTCATGGCAAATACAACTAATTAATCAACTAGGTACCGATTTAGGACGCTGTGAGGGTGCTAATCCTTCCCCACGCGTAACTGGTTCCCAAACTCAAAGTTTTTGGAAACATAGACTATAAAATTGTTGTTTCAATTAAAATTAAATTTTATTAAAATGACAACATTTTGGGTACCCAATCACACCCTAATCAAATATTGGTGGCGACTCATCTAACTATGTTTTACTATTAAAAGGAAACACCAAATTATTCGAGACAAGATATTTTAAAAATCATATTTTAAAAAATTAAAAATGTTTTTTAAGAAAAATTGTTTCAATAGCTTGGCGACTCCGCTGGGGACATTTTTTTAGAGATTCGAGTCGTTAGTAAATTAATTAATTGTCTTTGCAATGAAAATTACAAGTTTGTTCTAATTTAGTTTTTGATCCCTTGGTTGGTTTGAAAAAATGTTCTATTTTTAATTTGATTAACCACTAAGTAGTTGTACTAATTTGTTTGCTAATGTTTTTCAGATTAAATATGTCTTACAGGGATTTGAGAACTTTGTTTTGTGTTGGTTGTGTGTTTTTTTCGCTTTTCCTCACACACTGCACAACTGCATTTGCATAACATGAGCTAAACCCCCGCTCCATCCTATTTAAGTAGGACTGAGAAACTAATCCCTTATGTGGTTTTCACCTCCGTATGGGATAGTAAATCGCTTCTGGGGCTCACGTCTTATGGTCATCGTGATGATTTTCACCTCGAATGGATATAAGGAGGTGTGTTCTCTCGAATTAAACTTGATCCCAAAGCTTCTGATAGGCCAGGATTAAAGGTCTGGCAGCCTAAGGAGCACCGAAAATGACAATTCGATAACCTTTTACTTTGTAGTTGAACCCAACATATAGTGAACCTAGAACCCGAACCTAGGTAGAGCTTAACCTAAACCAAAAGAATCCCGTGAGAAGAGTACACAAGGAAAAGCCCTTTTGAGTCTTTTAATTTTTGTGGTATAATTTTACTTTCCAAATAAATGTATGAGAACTAGAGATCATACCGTTAGGTTCATTGTTTTTCAAATGAGCATGTGAACTCGATGGCATGAGGTTAAGATTTATATGTTGAACAAAGCATGGGGGTAGAAAACATGTCTGAGTAGAACTGTTATAAAAGCATGTCAGGGTAGATACCATGTGACAACTTCGTAAAAATACTCAATTTCTAGTCTTTTCACTTAAGTTATTGATCGTCTAAACAAACTATGCACAATATTTTAGTTGCATTTAAGTTATATTTGCTTGTGGTGGATAAATTTTGCTTCGGCAAGATTTATTTGGTTTAATTGATGTTGCTAAGGAGAAAAGGTTTGTGTGGATTGTGTATGTGTAGGAAATTTACTGAGGAAGAACATTTCAGTTGCGACAACGTAATTTGAAAGGGCTAATGCAATAGAGAAGTTAAAGAATGTGAGGAGCAGATTTATCTCGCCAAGGCAAGGTTTATCTGGAAAGTCTGAAGCGGATATGACGAAATCGCCTATGTCACAAGCCAGTTGTATGGCTTCCTTCACGTGCAAGCAAGCCCTCAAGATTCTGACAGCCGTTAGCCGCCTTTCTTTTTTAGTCTGGACAAGACAATAACGGGTATTTAAGGAATCTCCACTTATGCGAAACCCTAGGAGATTCCCCTCTATAAATATCCAGACATAGCTGCCAAAGAGGAAGGAAAGGAAGTTATAAGAGCTTTCCTAAAAGTGTGAGCAAGCAACTGCAATGTTTCCCCAACGTTTACCAACCGACCTTCCTTGATGTCCTGTATAGCCAGACTGTAGCAGAGCGACGGTCAGGTCCCGAGAGAGGCTGATCAAAAAGGCAAGCGCAATGTTGATCAGAATTGTCATGACAGAGCCCCCGATTTTGGGAGTCGTTCTTCCTTTTATCTTAATTTCTTTACGTATTTGGGGTTGTATTAAAACGATGATACTTGGATAACTCTTTGATAGCACCATGATTGTCCTACTTCGTGTTAATCTTTGTTTTGCCTAGACAATTATTTTCTGCTTTATGAATGATGAATTATGATTTTTCTCATGACTGTTTTGTTCATTGTTTGAGTATTTTACCTTGACACTGCAAGAGCTTCAAGAGATTGCCTGGGGTCTTGGTGAAACATGTCTTGGCAATGTAAGAGCATCGAGTGATTTCTTTTTGTCTAGATATTGATTCTTAGATTCGAGAGAATTAAGATAGATTTATGTGAACAATAGAATTAATCCGGGATGGTGATGTTCTAACTTGTCTACCTTAGAGATAAGGAGCGAGTTTCAATCGACTAAAAGGGATGGATGCTTAAGTAAGATAGACAATGACTATAGTTTACACTGAGAGGTATTGCTACAACAACAGTATGACAAACCAAGGGTTGTAGTTAACGCTGAGGAGTATTGCCATAACAATTATCTAAGAACACTTAGTAATCCTGTCAGGCAGCTTAAGC
The DNA here is from genome assembly GCF_006381635.1 of Hibiscus syriacus. Taxonomy (NCBI): domain Eukaryota; kingdom Viridiplantae; phylum Streptophyta; class Magnoliopsida; order Malvales; family Malvaceae; genus Hibiscus; species Hibiscus syriacus. The sequence goes on along the minus strand of NW_024063265.1, from coordinate 247,759 downwards.
ATGTCATAATGATTCATTCTAGACTTAGAATAATTGCTTGTCAATACAAAAGATTAGCATAAGTTCTCTGTGATATGTCTAAATATGTGAGGTTGTTTGAATTATATTTGAATCAACGTTTGTCTTTGCTTTATTTTATTTCGACAGTCTACATATTTATTGACTTTTCTGCAATCATACGTTATAGTGATTTCTTATTTTATTAATAATAGTTTTCTAGTTTGACAAGATAGTAGGAATTAGCTTGTGACAACTAGTTCTGGTTGTGGTGAAGTTTAAAAACTTTCAACCAATCCCTGAGGAGACGATAACTCACTTACCCTATATTACTTGATTCGATTGTGTATACTTGCACAAAATTGCTTGCCTTAGCATATACATTTACAAGCGATCAAGTTTTTGGCATCGTTGTCGGGGATTGGCAACTGACGAAATTTTTATTTTTCGCCATAACAAGTTTTTCCTGTTACCTTATATTTACTTAGTATAACGTATTTTATTATTTTCTTTTGTAGGTTTTTATTATTGCATGACCCTAAGATCTACTGGTAAACCATAAGAACCATTCGACCCTGAAATTAAACAGTCATTCAGATAGAGGCGACGTGACAAACGAACCAGAGAATATATAAACCAACTACAATTACAAGGAAACAACATGGGAGATCAAGGAGATCCATATGCAACAATTAATCTTCAAATTGAAAGACCGAGAGCAATACGAGATCATTTGAATCCAATTCTTGATGATCTCAATCCATGCATTGTGGCACTTGAAATACAAGCAACCCATTTTAAGCTTAAACCGGTGATGTTTAATATGCTAAATTCTATCGGTTAATTTTGTGGTTCACCTAATGAGGATGCTAGGTAGCATATTCGTGCCTTCCTTGAAGTTATAAGAGCTTTACTAAAAGTGTGAGCAAGCAACTGTAGTGTTTCCCCATCATTTACCAACCGACCTTCCTTGGTGTCTTGCATAGCCAGACTGTAGCAGAGCAGCGGTCAGGTCTCGAGAGAGGCTGATCGAAAAGGCAGGCACGGTGTTGATCATAATTGTCATGACAGAGCCCCCAGTTTTGGGAGTCGTTCTTCCTTTGATCTTAATTTCTTTATGTATTTGGGGTTGTATTAAAACGGTGATACTTGGATGACTCTTTGATAGCACCATGACTGTCCTACTTGGTGTTAATCTTTGTTTTGCCTAGACAATTATTTTATGCTTTATGAATGATGAATTATGATTTTTCTCATGACTGTTTTGTTCATTGTTTGAATATTTTACCGTGACATTGCAAGAGCTTCGAGAGATTGCTTGTGGTCTTGGTGAAACATGTCTTGGCAATGTAAGAGCACGAGAGATTGCCTTTTTTCTAGATATTGATTCTTAGATTCGAGAGAATTAAGATAGATCTACGTGAACATGGAATGAATCCGAGATGGTGATGTTCTAACTTGTCTACCTTAGAGATAAAGAGCGGGTTTCAATCAACTAAAAGGGATGGACGCTTAAGTAAGATAGACAATGACTATAGTTTACACTGAGAGGTATTGCTACAATAATAGTATGACAAACCAAGGGTTATAGTTAACGTTGAGGAGTATTGCCATAACAATTATCTAAGAACACTTAGTAATCCTGTCAGGTAGCTTAAGCATGTCATAATACTTCATTCTAGACTTAGAATAATTGCTTGTCAATACAAAAGATTAGCATAAGTGCTCGTGATAGGTCTGAATATGCGAGGTTGTTTGAATTATATTTGAATCAACGTTTGTCTTTGCTTTATTTTATTTCGATAGTCTACATATTTATTTTGTCTCGACCAAACTTTTCTGCAATCATACGTTATAGTGCTTTCTTGTTTCATTAATAATAGTTTTCTAGTTTGACAAGATAGTAGGAATTAGCTTGTGACAACTAGTTCTGGTTGTGGTGAAGTTTAAAAACTTTCAACCAATCCCTGAGGAGATGATAACTCACTTACCCTATATTACTTGATTCGATTGTATATACTTGCATAGAATTGCTTGCCTTAGCATATACATTTACAAGCGATCAAATTTTTGGCATCGTTGCCGGGGATTGGCAACTGACGAAATTTTTATTTTTTGCCATAACAAGTTTTTCCTGTCACCTTATATTTACTTAGTATAATGTATTTTATTATTTTCTTTTGTAGGTTTTTATTATTGCATAACCCTAAGATCTGCTGGTAAACCATAAGAACCATTCGAACCTGAAATTAAACAGTAATTCAGACAGAGGCGACGTGACCAATGAACCAGAGAATATATAAACCAACTACAATTACAAGGAAACAACATGGGAGATCAAGGAGATCCAGATGCAACAATTAATCTTCAAATTGAAAGACCGAGAGCAATACGAGATCATTTGAATGCAATTATTGATGATCTCAATCCATGCATCGTGGCACTTGAAATACAAGCAACCCATTTTGAACTTAAACTGGTGATGTTTAATATGCTAAATTCTATCGGTCAATTTGGTGGTTCACCTAATGAGGATGCTAGGTAGCATATTCGCGCCTTCCTTGAAGTTATAAGAGCTTTACTAAAAGTGTGAGCAAGAAACTGCAGTGTTTCCCCATCATTTACCAACCGACCTTCCTTGGTGTCCTGCATAGCCAGACTGTAGCAGAGCAACGGTCAGGTCTCGAGAGAGGCTGATAGAAAAGGCAGGCGCGGTATTGATCAGAATTGTCATGACAGATCCCCCGATTTTGGGAGTCATTCTTTCTTTGATCTTAATTTCTTTACGTATTTGGGGTTGTATTAAAATGATGATATTTGGATGACTCTTTGATAGCACCATGACTGTCCTACTTGGTGTTAATCTTTGTTTTGCCTAGAAAATTATTTTCTACTTTATGAATGATGAATTATGATTTTTCTCATGACTGTTTTGTTCATTGTTTGAATATTTTAACGTGACACTGTAAGAGCTTCAGATATTGCCTGGGGTCTTGTTGAAACATGTCTTGGCAATATAGGAGCATCGAGATATTGTCTTTTGTCTAGATATTTATTCTTAGATTCTAGAGAATTAAGATAGATCTACGTGAACAATGGAATGAATCCGGGATGGTGATGTTCTAACTTGTCTACCTTAGAGATAAGGAGCGGGTTTCAATCGAATAAAAGGGATGGACGCTTAAATAAGATAGACTATGACTATAGTTTACACTGAGAGATATTGCTACAACAACAGTATGACAAACCAAGGGTTGTAGTTAACGCAGAGGAGTATTGCCATAACAATTATCTAAGAACACTTAGTAATCCTGTCAAGCAGCTTAAGCATGTCATAACAATTCATTCTAGACTTAGAATAATTGTTTGTCAATACAAAAGATTAGCATAAGTTCTCTGTGATAGGTCTGAATATGTGAGGTTGTTTGAATTATATTTGAATCAACGTTTGTCTTTGCTTTATTTTATTTCGACAGTCTACATATTTATTTTGTCTCGACCAAACTTTTCTGTAATCATACGTTATAGTGCTTTCTTGTTTTATTAATAATAGTTTTCTAGTTTGACAAGATAGTAGGAATTAGCTTGTGACAACTAGTTCTGGTTGTGGTGAAGTTTAAAAACTTTCAACTAATCCCTGAGGAGACGATAACTCACTTACCCTATATTACTTGATTCGATTGTGTATACTTGCACAGAATTGCTTGCCTTAGCATATACATTTACAAGCGATCAAGTTTTTGGCACCGTTGCCGGGGATTGGCAACTGACGAAATTTTTATTTTTCGCCATAACAAGTTTTTCCTGTCACCTTATATTTACTTAGTATAACGTATTTTATTATTTTCTTTTGTAGGTTTTTATTATTGCATGACCCTAAGATCTACTGGTAAACCATAAGAACCATTCGACCCTAAAATTAAACAGTCATTCAGACAAAGGAGACGTGACCAGTGAACCAAAGAATATATAAACCAACTACAATTACAAGGAAACAACATGGGAGATCAAGGAGATCCAGATGCAATAATTAATCTTCAAATTGAAAGACTGAGAGAAATACGAGATCTTTTGAATCCAATTCTTAATGATCTCAATCCATGCATCTTGGCATTTGAAATACAAGCAACCCATTTTGAGCTTAAACCGGTGATGTTTAATATGCTAAATTCTATCGGTCAATTTGGTGGTTCACCTAATGAGGATGCTAGGTAGCATATTCATGCCTTCCTTGAAGTATGCGATTCATTCCGACAACAAGGAGTGCATGAAGATGTGCTTAAACTAAAATTTTTCCCTTATTCCCTACGCGATAGAGCGAGAGCTTGGCTCAGTGGAGTTCCTTCAGGCTCAATGGAATCATGGGCAGATTTATGCAAGAGTTTCTTACTTCGATACAATCCTCCCAATATGAATACACAGCTTCGCAATGATATTGCATGTTTTCGCCAAGGAGATGATGATGAATCAATGTACGAATATTGGAATAGGTATAAAAGTCTACTTCGCAAGTGTTTCAACCATGGATTTCATGACTGGACTCAAGTAGTGATGTTTTACAACGAAGTTAATGCACCTATTAGAATGATGTTGGATGCCTCAGCAAATGGCACCTTACTTGACAAATCACCTGATGAAGCCTTCGATATCCCCGACATGATAGCAAATAATGACTATCAATTCCCAAATACAAGATTAGGAACCGAAAAAAAAAAGTATGTGGAGCATATGAATTAGATGGTAAAGATTCAATAGCTGCTCAACTTTCTGACATAACTAATATGTTAAAAATTTTGCAGTGTCCTAATGAGGTAAGAGAAGTTAAGGCAACTAATAACGCCTGCATATTTTGTCACGACAACCATCATGAGAGTGAATGTCCAGAAAACCATGAGTCCACAAATTTTGTGGGCAATTACAATCGAATCAACAATAACCCCTATTCAAATACGTACAATCCTGGCTGGAGACAACATCTGAATTTTTCATGGGGTAATCAAGGAAACAATAACAATCAAGCAGCAAATTACAATAGGACATAACAGAGTAACTCAAACCATCAACATTTCCAGAATCAACATCATCATCTGCCCTGGTAAAACACTAAAGGTATAGCTTCTTCCTATAATACTAGTTCCAATACTAACTCTTTGGAAGTTTCATTGCATGAATTTATGGCCTCAACAAAAGATTTTATGTCCTCAACAAAAACCTTGATGCACGACCATTCTTTAAAAATAAAAAACCAAGGAAAATTGTTGCAAAGCCAAGCTGTACTGTTGCAAAGCCATAGTTCATCTTTAAGAGCATTGGAGAACCAAGTGGGCCAAATTGCCACGACATTACATTCTCGCCCACAAGAAAATCTCCCTAGTGATACTGAAATCACTAAGCATCGTGGAAAGGAGCAATGCAATGTACTTATACTAAGGAGTGGAACACAGGTTAACCAAAACGACAAGTCTAGGGGAGAACACACAGCTAAATAATTCTCGCCATGGCATAATACAACCACAAGATCAAGCTGAAAATGAGACACATGATGAATCATCTGAAGAGAAAGAAAATGATGAAGGTTCAGAAAAACATTATCCAGATAACGGGAAATTTATGGCCAAGGCCAGAGATTCCTCAACTCTAATGCAGAAAATGTGAGACCTCCACCACCGTTCCCTCAACAATTGAAAAAACATAACGATGACATCCAGTTCAAGAAATTTTTTGATGTTCTGGATCAGTTGTATATCAACGTGCCCTTACTTGAAGCCATCGAGTAAATACCTTCATATGCCAAGTTTCTAAAAGACATCGTCACAAAGAAAAGGAAGGTAGAAAATGTGGCCACGGCAACAGAAATCTGCTCTGCAGTAAGCAAACTCCCACCAAAACAAAAAGACCTTGGCAATTTCATAATACTATGTTCAATTGGTAATAACTTTGTAGGACGAGCTATCGTTGATTAAGGATCAAGTGTAAACCTGATACCAAAGTCCATATTTCTAAAACTAGAGCGGTATCATGCTTGTCCAACCACAGTTATCCTACAATTGACCGATCGGTCTTATGTGCGGCCTGAGGGCAGAATAGAAGACGTCATAGTAAAAGGTGGAAAAATTTGTATTTCCAGTTGATTTCCTCATCTTGAACTGCGAAGCCGATGAAAACGCACATATCATCTTGGGATGACCCTTTTTAGCCACTGGAAGAATCCTAATAGATTGTGAAAAGGGAGAATTGACAATGCGAGTAGGATAGTAAAGCGTCACAATCAATGTATTTAACTCCATAAAATATGTGGACGACTCAGAAGAATGCGAATGCATTAGAGAAGTGGACTCAACAGACGAGGAAGAAAAGGTAATTCTTAGCCACGATGAATTTTTAAAGCTAGATGAATACAATGCTTTGTGCCACGACTCAATAACCATGACACATAAATAAGAAAATCATGGCCCAGGTGAACTATTTTCAAAAGATAATTATGAGAATTATGACTCTGACAACAACAGTCTGAATAAAGCACACAATGGGTTCCCTAAAAATGACACCAAGACAGAATATGAAGAAAAGTCATAGGAATAATCGAGTCTCTTTCATACTATATCAGGTACGAAATTCAAACCCTTAGATTTTAATGAAGTTAATTCTCCAGAATCCTCTTTACACCATCCATCTAAATTAGAACTCAAAACCTTTCCATCACAGTTGAAATATGCTTACGTAGGTAGTAATGAAACTTTACCAGTGATAATTTTTGCCAATCTAACCTCCGAACAGGAGAATATTTTGTTAAATATTTTGTCACAGTACGAAAAGGCTCTTGGATTGACAATGATAGACTTGAAGGGAATCAACCCTACCATATGCATGCACAAGATCAATTTAGAAAACAACCATAACACTTCGATAAAACCCTAAAGAAAACTCAACCTGATCATGAAAAAGGTAGTCATGAAGGAAATTATAAAATGACTGGATGCGGGAGTGATTTACCCTGTATCTAATAGTTCATGGGTTAGTTCGGTGCAGTGTGTACCAAAGAAGGGTGGTGTGATCGTGGTTAAAAAGCGAACATGACGAGCTTCTAACTAATAAAACAGTCACGGGCTGGTGCATATGTATGGATTACATGAAGCTCAATAAAGCCACAAAGAAAAACCACTTTCCCATCCCTTTTATCGACCAAAATGCTTGACAGGCTAGCAGGAAAAACATTTTACTGCTTCCTTGATGGATACTCAGGATATAATCAAATAGTCATAGCACCGAAGGATCAAGAGAAGACTACTTTCACATGCCCATATGGTACCTATGCATTTAGACGAATGTCATTTGGGCTATGTAATGCTCCAGCTACCTTCCAAATATGCATGATGGTCATCTTTTCAGATATGGTGGAAGAGTGCGTGGAAATATTTATGGATGATTTCTCTGTCTCAGGTGACGATTTCAATCGATGTCTCGGTAATTTATCCAAAGTAATGAAACGATGTGAAGAAGCCAACCTAGTACTAAATTGGGAGAAATGCCATTTTATGGTTACCGAGGAAATAGTTTTGGGTCACAAAATTTCATTTCAAGGCATTGAAGTCGATAAAGCCAAGGTGTAAGTAATTGCAAACCTTCCCCCACCCACCAACGTGAGAGGTGTAGGCAGTTTCCTTGGACATGTAGGCTTCTACAAGCGGTTCATAAAATATTTTTCTCAAATGTCAAAACCCTTGTGTCTTTGACTTCAACAAAATCATCCATTTGAGTTTACTAATGATTGTCTGAATGCCTTTACAGATTTGAAGAAAAAACTTTCAGTAACACCAATTGTTGTCCCATCTGACTGGAACGAACCTTTTGAGCTCATGTACGATGCTAGTGATTACGAAGTTGGAGCAATGCTAGGGCAACAGAAAAGTAAAATCTTTCATGTTATCTACTATGCGAGCCGTACTCTTAATGATGCACAAGTAAACTATATCACCATTGAAAAAGAGCTTTTAGCAGTAGTATTTGCATTTGATAAGTTTAAGCCATATCTCATAGGCACTAAAGTAATTGTGCATACAGATCATTTTGCCATTAAATATTTGATCAATAAAAAAGATGCAAAGCGTAGGCTAATCAAATGGATATTATTACTACAAGAGTTCGATTTAGAGGTCAAGGATAGAAAGGGTACAAAAAATCAAGTAGCAAATCATTTGTCTAGACTAGATAACAAAATTAATTGCCATGACATAACAAAAATTCAAGAGGATTTCCATAATGAGAAAATTTATTTGTCACAGCTGTGCCGTGGTATGCTGACATAGTTAACTTTCTTGTTAGTGGTATTGTTCCTCCTAATTTATCTAGCCAAGGTCAAAAAAAAGTTTTGACATGATGTACGACACTACTATTGGGATGAACCATTCTTATTCAATCAATGTGGAGACCAAATAATATGAAGATGCATCCCAGAAGAAGAGCACAAAGAAATTCTACTTCAATGTCACTCGTCACCGTATGGAGGGCATTTTGGTGGCATGAGAACAACAACGAAAGTCCTTCAATCTGGATTCTATTGGCTAACCTTGTTCAAAGATGTGCATGAATTCTACAAGTCATGTGATAGATGCCAACGAACATGAAACATATCAAAACGACATGAGATGCCATGGCAAAACATTCTGGAGGTTGAACTTTTCGACGTATGGGGAATAGACTTCATGGGAGCCTTTCCCACATCCTTTGGAGATTTGTACATCCTATTGGCAATGAATTATGTATCAAGCGGGTTGAAGCCATTGCAACACCTAAAAATGATTCCAAGACCATGCTCAAATTTTTGTACAAGAATATATTTACACGTTTTGGAACACCATGATCTATTATTAGTGATGAAGGCACACATTTTGATAACAAATTAATTGCCAAGGCATTGAAACGATATGGAGTGTGACATAGGATCGTTATGGGATATCACCCTCAGACTAATTGACAAGCTGAAGTGTCTAACTGAGAAATCAAACAGATCCTTAAGAAGGTGGTTAACCCAAGTCGAAAGAACTGGTCGCCAAAGCTAGATGAAGCACTATGGGCTTATCGCACAATATTCAAGACACTGCTAGGAATGTCCCCATTCAAACTTTTCTACGGTAAAGAATTCCATTTGCCTATGGAACTTGAACATAAAGCTTACTGGGCCATCAAGAAATTAAACATGGATGCTCAGCTTGCAGGAGAAAGAAGACTCTTGGAGCTGAACGAAATGGATGAATTCAGAGCACATGTATATAAAAATGCTCACCTATACAAAGAGAAAAAAACGATGGCATGACAGAAAAATATTGCCTAGGTAAATTTACTCCGAACAACAAGTACTGCTCTACAATTCACAATTCAAGTTATTTTCAGGCAAGCTAAAATCATGATGGTCAGGACCGTTCATCGTACATCAAGTTCATAACAATGGAGCAATAAAAATCAAGAACCGAGACGATGGATCCATTTTCAAGGTGAACGGACATAGACTAAAGGAATACAAAGGAGAACCAGTCATGCGGAATAAAACGACATCAAAGGCACATGATGCCCAAGAGTTTTTCTTACTTACTTGAACAAAACTTGTTGCTTAGGCAACGAAAATCTTAATTCTGTACATAAATAAATTAAGTTATTTTATGCACCCATTATCCTTTTTGCTTTATTTTAGTTTTCTTTATTTATTTTAGGCATACAGAGTACATGTGGCAGCATGGGGAGATAGTTCACGCATAAAAGGAAGAGAAACCCTAGGGAAAGGAAAATTTGGACGATAGAATTAAAGAGGGAAAGTATCTTTCCCCCCACTTTACGTTCAATCAAATAGCAAGCAATCAATGCAAAATCTTTTCCCTTCTTGTTTTGACCGAATTTCCCTAAAGAAAGCACCCATTAACTTTCTAGAAAAATCAATCTCTCCTCCATCTTCTTCATCGTGCTTCACTCTCTCTCTACAGTAAGACATTTTTTAACAAAACTTCCCTCATTCCCGCCGCTAAACTCACTGTACTAAATAGGTATCATGGCCAGATCGAAGAAAAACCCAACCCCAACACCAAGCTTTGAGCATTTCCAAACAGCCGAGGCATGCTTCAATCACCTCTAAAATTGCAAGTGTATTTGGAAGATGGTTTTGTTTTTCCATCAGAAAATGAAGAGCCATTTGGACCGGGGATCATGGACATGATTCGAAACAATAACTGGGAGAAGTTTGCTAACCACCCCAAAGCCGTAGCACCAACGATGGTCAGAGAGTTCTATGCTTATCTCGAAGACCCTTCTAACCACATAGTGTATGTCTGATAGAAGCTCCTTCGATTTTCCGCTTCAACACTCAATAAATATTTCAAGTTAGGGAAAGTGGAGGAGCAACATAAGAGATTTATGACTGAGTCAGACCAAGAAACTTACGACGGAGTACTCGAAGATCTTTGTTTTGGGTGGGATAAGTTTGAAGGGAATGCACCAACAAGGAAGTGAGTCAATCGCCGAGCCCTTAAGCCAGTTGTAAAGTTGTGAAATCATTTTCTCAAGGGAAAACTTATGCCAACACCTCATAACACAACCGTTCTCGTGAAAAGACTGATGCTTTTACATTCAATAATATACGGGAGAAAAATTAATGTTAGAGAACTCATCTTCGAGCAAATCCATGAGTGCGCCAAATGAAACCGGGGTAATCTCTTATTTCCTAACATGATAACTGCTCTGTGCTGGAAAAAAAAGGTCCCCGATGAGCCTTTTGAGGATTTCATCAAATCCAAGGAGGGAATCACCAAAAAGAAAATACCATAATTGATGAGTTTTCATGACAACACCATATATGAAGGTTTGGAGAGAGGAGCAAAATCTGTTGCCGCGGCCATAATGGCAGCAGTGGTTACATACATGCAAGAAACGCGTGAGAAGATCGAGCACCTTGATAATCACATGGAGATATTCTTTGGGTACGTCAAGGTACGAGATACACAACTCAACACATTTTTCAAGGAGTTGCTCCCGATCACAACCGATAATGTACTGCCTTTCCCCAACGTCATTCTGAAGCACACACTACTGGCGGTAGAAAATTCCAAGACTCAACATCAAATGTTCCCCCAGAGGTACCCATAGACGTTCCACCACTAGCCACCCATGTTTTGCCTATACCAAAGGAAGACCATGGCGACACAGACGAGTTCCTCAGTTCATCCTCCTTCTCAACCTCAGAAAGCACTCAAGAGATTCCACCCAACTTCTTCACCGATGAAGACGTAACCTGAGCAAGCTCTTGTACAGTTCCCCATCCGTTAAGAAACGCCAGTCCCTAAAACAGCTCAAAGCCAAGCTCCAGTTCCTGCACAACCCACTCCTACTGAAGACCAACCAACACCAGCATGAGCCCCGAGCAGTAAGAGATGCATCAAGCGAATGGTAGGCCGTGTCCTTCAGCCATCACCCTCGACGATAGCAACAGTAGATTCGAGATCAGAGAGTCCCTCTCCTCCTAAACGACTCCGAGCAAGGACGTCCAGTCCAGCCACTCTACCACATTAAGCTCGCATTTTAAATCTTTTTTTCTTTTCATTTCACATTTGAATATAGATTTATGTAGTTTAATTTATCATGCATTGAGGATAATGCATCCCTCAAGTTTGGAAGAGGTATTGTACCATACTTTGTTAAAAAACAATTGATGATATTTGGTTAAAAATTTTGGTTGTCATGGCATAAGAATGTTAAGTTTATTGTTTGGAATAGATTAAGGATGCCCAATGATGAATGCATAATTTGATTGCCTATGCCATAATTATTGTTAAGACTATCTAAAGAAGAGAACTAACCATAGGCTTGATTCTTTAAAATTTACAAACACGATTGTAGGCTGTCTGTACTTAAGGTAATCAATAAAATTTTTAAGAAAGAACTTTCTGCTTACCGAGACATTGAAAAGTTTTAAGGTTAAGGTTGAACTCCTTAGTGTTTAAAACTTGAAGAATAAAAGGGACACTCCTCTATGCAATGGAATAATTAGAAAAACTCCATAAAAAAGAATGGTCGAGGCATATGAGTGAATGGAAGTAGTCACAAGATGACTCTACTCGACTAGCTTGAGGTGGAAGGTATGCTCCCTTTCACCTAGAGTATAGGAGGGTAGGTGTGATGAGCTGACTCCCAAAAAAATTTGATAAATAACTAGGAGAAGAAATTAAGCCTGACAAATAATTTGATGCCTTGACAAACTAGAAGCACTGTTTAAGTTTTCTAATTACTTTAATGCATAGACTGATTACAATCACGCACACACAATAACAAGGAATCTTGGCTAGGGAAGAGACTTAACTGATATGACCGTCAAACATGTTGAGGCCAACCTTTTTGCTGAGGGCTGAAATCTCAAACCATATGATTTTCTTAACACTACTTTGCCATGACAATTTTAATTTTTTATAACTATGGTACATTGCTTGAGGACAAGTAATAGCTTAAGTTTGGGGGTATGACAACACCGTAAAAAGACTCAATTTCTAGTCTTTTCACTTAAGTTATTGATCGTCTAAACAAAGTATGCACATTATTTTAGTTGCATTTAGGTTATATTTGCTTGTGGTGGATAAATTTTGCTTCGGCAAGATTTATTTGGTTTAACTGATACTGTTGAGGAGAAAGGGTTTGTGTTGAAACATTTTAATATTTCGATATAACAAATTAAGTTAAATGGATTTTAAGATTTTTCAAATGATTTTCTAAGTATATTCGATATAACTATTCGAATATCAAAACATTACTCCAAATATTTCAAAAATCATTTTTGATCCTTACTTAAGTGTAAAATTAAGTTTTAATCATAAAAGAATTTCAAAATAATTTTACAAAGTATTTCGAACCAATTCAAAGCCAAAAATTCCAGATTGCTCAGAGGGAACCGATTCCCCCCCATAAGAGGAACCGATTCCCCCCTGAATGGTTTGGCTCCGAGATTTCCAGAATGCTCGGAGGGAACCGATTCCCCCCAAGGGGGTACCGATTCCCCCCTGTTCAACGGTCGAAATATTTGAATTTTACACTTAGGGAACCGATTCCCTATGAGAGGGAACCGATTCCCCCCACGCTCCAAGCTGTTTTATTAAATGTTTTCACACTAAAACGGCTATAATATCTTCTCTAATTATTCCCAACGTTCAGAAGTGATCCAAGGTGTATTTAAGCAAGCTTAGAAGCCATTGATCAATAACAAGAAACATCAAGCAACTAGAATCAAGAGAGAATCAAAGAGAAAGCATCAAACCTCAAGTTTGAGCATTTCAAGCCTATTTTCATTCAATATTCATTTTGCTTTCAAGAACACTTTTGTGCTCAATTGTATTCATCTTTGAGTGTTCTTTTCTTTGTTCTAGAATTGTGCAAACATCTTACCTTGTGAGGTTTTCTTGTAAGTTTGCAAATTTGTAATCTTCTCTTTGAGAAAAGAGTGTTCTCAAGAGTTGGGGTATACTCTTGAGGGAATTGTAAGGTTATCTCTTTGGCCTCAAAAGAAAGAACAAATTAGTGAATTTGTTGGAAAATCCTTAGTGTGGATAGCTAAGGTAGTGGACGTAGACTTTGTTTGAGAAAGTCGAACCACTGTAAATCGCTGTGCAATTACTTTCAATTTTCTGCAAAAGCTTCCACAAAATTTTTATTGCCAATTCACCCCCCTCTTGGCCAATTTCGTCATTCGATTAACTCAACAATTGGCATCAGAGCCTAACTCATTTGAAGGTTTTATCGCCTCTTGAGTCGATTCGGGAAGAGTTATATCGATTATTAAAGTCATCAATGGCCTCCGCTTCAAACTTCGACTCCGGTCTCGATTCGATGCCCGTCAACAAACCTCCTTTCTTCAATAGAGCTAACTACGCCTATTGGAAGAATAGAATGATGTACTTCATTCAAGCAAGTGACATGGGAGCATGGAATGCCGTAGAAGAAGGATACATTAAGCCTATCACTCATCCAAGGTTGTGGAGTGAAGTAGATACAAAAATGTTCCAGCTCAACTCCAAAGCCATCCATATTATCTTTTGTGCTCTTGGACCAGATGAATACGGAAGAGTTTCATCGTGTACAACCGCCAAAGAAATATGGGACAAGCTTCAAGTCACACATGAAGGTACCGATGAGGTAAAGAAATCAAAAATTAGTATTCTAACGCATAGCTATGAAAATTTCAGGATGAAACCAAATGAAGACATCAAAGCTATGACGAATAGATTTTCAACGATTTTCAATATCTCAAATCATATGGAGAGATCATCTCAAATGAAAAGCTTGTGAGGAAGTTAGTCTACTCCCTCCCAAAATCATGGCAATCAAAGAAGACGGCAATCATCGAGTCTAAGGACCTATCGTCCTTAACTCTTGAAGAACTTATCGGTTCACTCCTCACTCATGAGATGATGCTTGAAGATGAGGTGGACCTTGATAAAGTTGAAGAGACACCAAAGGAGAAGGAGAAGAAGAAAAACATTGGAGTTGCTCTCAAATCCACAAAAGATGAGAGTGATTCTAATGATGATGATGATGACGAGGAAATGGCATTGTTTGCCAAACGGTTTAGAAAAATGATGAGACCTTACCAAGGAAGAAAATTCAAACGAAACGAAGGCCTCAAAAATGAACCAAAAGAGAAGGACCCAATCATTGCTATGAATGCAAAAAGCCGGGGCATGTCAAATATGATTGCCCACAATTGAAGAAAAAGGGTCAATCAAAGAATAAGCACAAGGCTCATGTGGCTACATGGAGTGATGAAGAAGGTTCCGATGAAGAGGAACAAGAAGTAGCAAACTTGTGCTTGATGGCATTCGGGGAAGATTCTAAGGTAACCACTAACTCATCCGATTTTGATGATTTATCTTATGATGAGTTATTTGAGGAGTACAATGGGTTGGCTTCGGATTATGAGAAATTGTTTTTAAAATATAAAAATGATGTTTCAAAATTGAAAAATGAAAACAAACTCATATCCAAAACCAACAACGATCTTGAAAGTAAAATCAAAAATTTGCAAATCAAACTAGAAGAGTTTGAAAAGAAAAATTTAGATTTGTAAAATTTACTTTCAAAGATCAATGATGATCATCAAAAGAAAATTGATGATCTTAAAACTTCTTTTGATAAAGTTGGAACAAAACATTTTGAAAAAGGTGGAAATTCAAAATCCAACTTTGTTAGAAAAAGTTTTATAAACTACAATCATAGAGGTCCCCAAAGAACCTCTAATGGAAAAATCATTAGAAGTGTGTGGGTTCCTAAAGAACTCATTACTACTAAAGATAAAAATATCCTACACAAATGGATACCTAAGGGGACTAGGATTTTGGAAACTAATGAATATGGACCCAAAAGAATTTGGGTACCAAAAATCAAAAATAATCTATGTTTGTAGGGAAAGGAGCATTGCTACAAGGCACGGGAAACAAATTCAAACTCATGGTACCTTGATAGTGGATGCTCAAGACATATGACCGGAGACAAAAGCCGGTTCATTGAGCTTAACGGCAAAAATGGAGGAGAAGTGACTTTTGGTGATAATTCAAAAGGTCACATTGAAGGTATTGGTACAATAGGTAATACCTCTTCCATACAAATTAAAAATGTTTTATATGTGAATGGATTAAAGCAATCTATTGAGTATTAGTCAATTATGCGATAAAGGATTCAATGTCTTATTTGAAATTAATGGTTGTAAAGTCATTGACATTGCATCTAATCGGATTATGCTTGTTGGTTATAGAATAGGAAACATTTACATGGTGCATTTAGATTCTATTGATATGACTAATTTGTGCCTAGTTGCTAAGGATGAACATGATAGTTGGTTATGGCATAGGAGACTAGGTCATGCTAGTATGAGTGTTTTGCAACGGTTAATTCAAGGAGACTTAGTAAGAGGGTTGCCCAAGCTTAAATTTGATAATGATAAAATCTGTGATGCT
This sequence comes from Hibiscus syriacus, assembly GCF_006381635.1. Taxonomy (NCBI): domain Eukaryota; kingdom Viridiplantae; phylum Streptophyta; class Magnoliopsida; order Malvales; family Malvaceae; genus Hibiscus; species Hibiscus syriacus. Next base: position 231,785 of record NW_024063265.1, on the reverse strand, counting down.
TGTGCTAAAGGAAAACAAAAACGAGTTTCTTTTAAATCTATTAATGATGTATCAACTAGTAGAGTATTACAATTGATTCATTTAGATCTTTTTGGGCCAACTAGAACTACTAGCTTGGGAGGAAAACAATATGCATTTGTCTTGGTAGATGACTATTCTAGATACACTTGGGTTATATTCTTAAGTACTAAAGATGAAGCATTAGAAAATTTCATCACATTTTCAAAAATAATCCAAAATGAAAAAGGTTACTCTATCACTAGTGTTAGAAGTGATCATGGAACTGAATTTGAAAATCTTGGATTTATTGAGTTTTGTAATTCTAATGGTATTAGCCACAATTTTTCAGCACCTAGAACCCCTCAACAAATGGAGTTGTTGAGAGGAAAAATCGAACTTTAGAAGAAATGGCTAGAACCATGCTTTGTGAAAATAATTTGCCAAAATATTTTTGGGCGAAGCCACAAATACCGCTTGTTATGTTGTAAATCGAGTAATGATTAGGCCAATTTTAAAGAAAACTCCATATGAAATTCTCAAAAATAAAAAGCCTAACATTAGCTATTTTCATCCTTTTGGATGTAAATGTTTTGTTTTAAACAACGGTAAAGAAAATCTTGGTAAATTTGATGCTAAAAGTGATGAAGGAATTTTTCTGGGTTATTCCTTAAATTCTAAAGCTTATCGTGTATTTAATAAAAGAACTTTAGTTGTAGAAGAGTCTATACATGTTGTTTTCGATGATAATTCCCTTCCGAGGAAGGATTCTTCTGTTAATGATGATGTAGGTATTGTACAAGCAAATGACGTTAGACATGACGTTGAAGAATCATCATCAAAGGAAAAAACAAAAGATGAGGAAACTCATGATCCCCTCGAGAATCCAACCATTGAAGAAAGGGAAGTATCTTTTCCAAGAGAGTACAACTATGTCAAGGATGGTGAAATTATAGGTGATCCATCAAAAGGGGTAACTACTCGATCTTCTCTTAGAAATATCTGTAATTATGTTGCATTTATTTCATGCATAGAGCCTAAGAACATCAAAGAAGCATTAAAAGATGAACATTGGATTATGGCTATGCAAGAAGAATTAAATCAATTTGAGAGAAGTAAAGTATGGACATTAGTTGAAAGGCCTAGTAATAAATCTACTGTAGGTACTAGATGGGTTTTTAGAAATAAACTTGATGAAAGTGGTAATATAGTGAGGAACAAGGCTAGACTTGTTGCTCAAGGCTATACTCAAGAAGAAGGCATAGACTATGATGAAACATACGCTCCCGTAGCTAGGATGGAAGCAATTAGAATGTTATTAGCATTTGCATGTTTCAATGAATTTAAATTATATCAAATGGATGTTAAAAGTGCATTTTTAAATGGTTTTATAAAAGAAGAAGTGTACGTGGAACAACCTCCAGGTTTTGAAGATTCAAATTTTCTGGATCATGTTTTAAAATTGACAAAAGCTCTTTATGGTTTAAAACAAGCTCCTAGAGCTTGGTATGAAAGATTGTCAAATTTTTTAATTGAAAAAGGTTTTTTTTTAAAAGGAAAGGTTGACACTACATTGTTTTTAAAAAGGAAAGGTTAAGATTTATTTGTAGTTCAAATTTATGTTGATGATATAATATTTGGTTCTACTAATGATGTTCTTTGTCAAGAATTTTCTAAGCTAATGCAAAGTGAGTTTGAGATGAGCATGATGGGGGAGCTCTCATTTTTCTTGGGACTCCAAATCAAGCAAAGAAAAGATGGCATCTTCATTAATCAAGCTAAGTACGTCAAAGATATGCTCAAGAAGTTTGGACTGGAAAATGGGAAACCTCATAACACTCCAATGAGCTCTTCAACAAAGCTTGACTTAGATGAAGGAGGTAAATGTGTGGATGTTAAATTATATAGATCCATGATTGGCTTATTGCTTTATCTAACCGCAAGTAGACCGGATATTATGTTTAGTGTTTGCTTGTGTGCTAGGTTTCAATCATGTCCTAAAGAATCACACTTACTAGCTGTTAAGAGAATCTTTAGATACCTTAAGGACACTCCTAGTTTAGGACTTTGGTATCCTAGAGACTCTAGTTTTAGCTTGCATGCTTTTTCTGATGCGGATTATGGAGGATGCAAATTAGATAGGAAAAGCACCTCCGGTACTTGCCAATTCCTTGGAAACATGTTGATTTCTTGGTTTTCAAAGAAACAAAATTGTGTTGCATTATCTACCACTGAAGCCGAATACATTTCAGCTGGTAGTTGTTGTGCACAAGTTTTATGGATGAAACAACAACTTTTTGATTATGGAATTGAAGTAGGTACTATTCCTATCAAGTGTGACAATACTAGTGCTATTTGTCTCACTAAAAATCCCATCCAACACTCTAGAACTAAGCACATTGAAATAAGACATCACTTCATTAGAGACCATGTCACTAAGGAAGATGTAGTTCTAGAATTTGTTGATACTTTACACCAATTAGCGGATATCTTTACAAAACCCTTAGACAAGGAAAGATTTTGGACACTTAGGAGAGAATTAGGTTTGACCAACCTATCTTCACTTAGTGTTTAAAATAATTTTAGCACTTTTAATAAATCTTGAAAAATGCTTATAATAATAATTTTTGATTGCATTCTTGCTATTAGTTAGGGGGAGTTTGTGATTCTTAGTGAAAATTAATTTTATGTTCAAAAATCGATTAAAGATTAATTTAATTGTTTGAACATAATTAATTTTTGATATATGAGTTGCCAATACCACTAGAAAAGATTAATTTAGCATTTTGTGCTTAAAAAAAAATCGGATTTTAGCATTTTGGTGCAGAGGGAATCGATCCCCCCCTGAGGGAACCGATTCCCCCTTTGAAGGGGAACCGATTCCCCCCATAGGGGAATCGATACCCCCCTGGGGTTCTGTTAAAATCGACAGAACACCCCCAAAATCCCAAACCCTCATTTTCTTCTCTCTTCCGCCGTTCTTCACCTCCTACACCCTCAAATCTCCATTTTTGTCTCAAATCGACGATATTAATCGAAATTTACTTCATATATCATCTTCTAAACCTGTTGAAATCATTAAAGTCGTGCAAACAACATCTAAATCCCCTCAATCTTCATCTTTCAAGGTAATTTTTCTAAACTCTTTATTTCATTATTTTTGAACATATGATTAGTTTTAATTAGTTCTAGGTTGAAATAGTGACCGGGCATTGATTATTTAGTGATTAGAAACTAGATGTTACAACTAATTTCATCAAAAACACAAGAATTTTTCAATTTTTTTTAATTTTCGAAATAAAAAAAATTGTTATTTTTCAAATTATTGTGTTTTGATTAAATTATGTTGTTATTATGAAAACTATACATATATTGTTTCTCAAAACCATATTTTTCAAAAGTTTCTCAAAAACTTTGCCCATTAGGATTGATTTAGAGAACCTTGAAATATTGAGGACTCAATTGAGTTTTAAGATTAATTGAGTTGCATACATTTGTTTTAAAATTGCAGGTTATTCTATCTATTCCGATTTCCTTCACCATGTCAAATCCTAAACGTCCTAGGTCTTCATCTAGTCGTTCTAGTCGTCAACCAAATCCACCTCCAAATCCTCCTTCTATTCCAATTTCTAATCCCAATCCCACTGATCCTAACTTGACTATTCAAAATTCGTGTTTTAATCATCCTGGGTCTAGAAATCACCGATTTTGGTATTATCAATATTTCGATTCTTACAAAATCCGGGAAGAACGTATTCCTTCTCGTCAAGCTATGTTAGCTATCGATTTTAAATATCTTCCCATTTTACAAGAATGGAAATTTGATAAACTATTTGATCTTGAACTCATCGTTTACCATCAACTTGTTCGTATATTCTACTCTAATGCCGTATGTGTTAAAAACCAAGCTGAAACCGAAACCATAGGAATTCGTTCCTACCTCCTAGGACAATTCTTATATATTGACCCGACATATATAGCCAATATATTTGGATTAGATAATGATGGTATTTCGAATGAAAAACAAATTTTAGGTTCTCGTTATAAAAGAAGAGATAGTGCGAGTGTCTTAGACCTACATGAGCGTTTTCTTCATCTAATGATTTCTTGGTGGTTTCGACCATCCGGAGGTCGTTATTCTACTCTTAGAGCTTTGGATCTTTGGTGGTTACATTGTTTCGAAAACCGTATTAAAATTAAACTACCTCAGATTATTTTGCTGAAATTGTTGAAACCGTAAATCTTGTTCCTAACAAGAAACACTGTTCATCTCTAGTTTACGGTTGCTTTTTGAGTAATCTGTTTTCCAAAGCTGGGCTTAGAGTCGGTCTAGATGCCGTTTTTCCTCTTAAGAAACAAATAAATCTTCTTTCCTTAACGAGAGCGGGATGGGTAAAGGACAAAGAAACCGGTGAATGGGTTCGATCTTCTACTCCGGGAGCTAGTTCTTCACAAGCTCCACCTGAAGCTAACGAAGATCCCAAGCTTGAGCAATTAATGCAAGATATCGATGAAGCCGAAGATGAGCCTGATCAGCCCGAAGAGCAGCCCGAGGAGCAAGCACAACAAACGCATCAAATGCCTCCATATTTTCAATCCTTTATGGAGACATTCGATTTCCGATACGCTACCATGGACTCGCGCTTTTCCTCTATAGAGTCTCATTTATCCACAATGGGAGCTCAACAATTAGAGATTCTTCGGGAGATGCGTGCAAACAATGAATCAACCAACGCTCGTATCAATGAACTCACACACGAGATGGCCGCTATGCGAGCCCGTTTTCCTCCTACCGATCCGGATGCTTGATTTTATGTTTATCTTTAAAACTTTGAACAAAATGAATATTGTTTCAACATTTTGAATTGTTTGATTTTGTGGATTGTTGGATTTTGGATTTATGAATGGTGTGAACTTATATGTTTGGTGTTTTATTCATTTTTGCATCATTTACATTATCATTAGCAATATGACCAATTTTGCCATATCACATTATTTATGAATATTGATTTATGAAACTAATGGCTAACCTCTCTTTTGATTGTGATCTTAGCAGCTTAAGCTTATAATTAATAAATCAATTGGCTAAATGATTTTCAAAACCTTGTTTTACAATGTCTTTTTGATTTAACAAAAGGGGGAGAAGAATAAGTGTTAAATGTTTTACATGATAAATTGAAGAAGTGTTAAAGTAAGGGGGAGTAATTTCAAAACTTGATTTCAAAAATCTTAAAATTACTAAAATGTTTTGTTATATCAAAAAGGGGGAGATTGTTGAAACATTTTAATATTTCGATATAACAAATTAAGTTAAATGGATTTTAAGATTTTCCAAATGATTTTCTAAGTATATTCGATATAACTATTCGAATATCAAAACATTACTCCAAATATTTCAAAAATCATTTTTGATCCTTACTTAAGTGTAAAATTAAGTTTTAATCATAAAACAATTTCAAAATAATTTTACAAAGTATTTCGAACCAATTCAAAGCCAAAAATTCCAGATTGCTCAGAGGGAACCGATTCCCCCCATAAGAGGAACCGATTCCCCCCTGAATGGTTTGGCTCCGAGATTTCCAGAATGCTCGGAGGGAACCGATTCCCCCCAAGGGGGTACCGATTCCCCCCTATTCAACGGTCGAAATATTTGAATTTTACACTTAGGGAACCGATTCCCTATGAGAGGGAACCGATTCCCCCCACGCTCCAAGCTGTTTTATTAAATGTTTTCACACTAAAACGGCTATAATATATTCTCTAATTATTCCCAACGTTCAGAAGTGATCCAAGGTGTATTTAAGCAAGCTTAGAAGCCATTGATCAATAACAAGAAACATCAAGCAACTAGAATCAAGAGAGAATCAAAGAGAAAGCATCAAACCTCAAGTTTGAGCATTTCAAGCCTATTTTCATTCAATATTCATTTTGCTTTCAAGAACACTTTTTGTGCTCAATTGTATTCATCTTTGAGTGTTCTTTTCTTTGTTCTAGAATTGTGCAAACATCTTACCTTGTGAGGTTTTCTTGTAAGTTTGCAAATTTGTAATCTTCTCTTTGAGAAAAGAGTGTTCTCAAGAGTTGGGGTATACTCTTGAGGGAATTGTAAGGTTATCTCTTTGGCCTCAAAAGAAAGAACAAATTAATGAATTTGTTGGAAAATCCTTAGTGTGGATAGCTAAGGTAGTGGACGTAGACTTTGTTTGAGAAAGTCGAACCACTGTAAATCGCTGTGCAATTACTTTCAATTTTCTGCAAAAGCTTCCACAAAATTTTTATTGCCAATTCACCCCCCTCTTGGCCAATTTCGTCATTCGATTAACTCAACAGTTTGTGTGGATTTGTGTATGTGCGAGAAATTTACTGAGGAAGAACATTTCAGTCACAACAATGTAATTTGAAAGGGCTAATGGAATAGAGAAGTTAAAGAACGTGAGGAATAGATTTATCTCGCCAAGGCAAGGTTTATCTGGAAGCCTGAAGCGGATATGAAGAAATCGCCTATGTTACAAGCCAGTTGTATGACTTTCTTCACGTGCAACCAAGCCCTCAAGATTCTGACAGCCGCCGGCTGTCTTTCCTTTTTAGTCTGAACAAGACAATAATGGGTATTTAAGGAATCTCCATTTAAGGCATTAGAGGTTGATTCTTCTTGATAGGAAATAATTAAATATTATTTTGTTTCGTCCTAAAATTCAAAGAATATCATTTAAAGGGATCTTGAATTAAATTAAATTCAAACTAGTAAATGTCATTGCAAAGACAACTAATTAATTGACTAGGTACCGATTTAGGATGCTATAAGGGTGTTAATCCTTCCTCACGCGTAACTAGTTCTAGAACTCAAATTTTTTGGTAACATAGACTATAAAATTGTTATTTCAATTAAAATTAATTTTTATTAAAATGAAAAAACATTTTGGGTACCCAATCACACCCTAATCAAATATTGGTGGTGACTCACCTAACTATGTTTGACTATTAAAAGGAAACACCAAATTATTCGAGACGAGATCTTTTAAAAATCATATTTTAAAAAATTAAAAATGTTTTTTAAGAAAAATTGTTTCGATAGCTTGACGACTCTGCTGGGGACATTTTTTAGAGACTCGAGTCGTTAGTCAATTAATTAATTCTATTTGCAATAAAAATTACAAGTTTGTTCTAATTTAGTTTTTGATCCATTGGTTGGTTTGAAAAAATGTTCTATTTTTAATTTGATTAACCACTAAATAGTTGTACTAATTTGTTTGCTAATGTTTTCAGATTAAATATGTCTTACAGGGATTTGAGAACTTTGTTTTGTGTTGGTTGAGTGTTTTTTTTTGGTTTTCCTCACACACTGCACAACCTTATTTGCATAACATGAGCTAAACCCCCGCTCATCCTATTTAAGTAGGACTGAGAAACTAATCCCTTATGTGGTTTTCATCTCCGTATGGGATAATGGATCGCTTCTGGGGCTCACACCTTATGGTCATCGTGATGATTTTCACCTCGAATGGGTATAAGGCGGTGTGTTCCCTCGAATTGAACTTGATCCCAAAGCTTGTGATAGGCTAGGATTAAGGGTCTGGCAGCTTAAGGGGCATCGACAATGACAATTCGATAACCTTTTACTTTATAGTCGAACCTAGCATATAGTGAACCTAGAACCCGAACCTAGGTAGAGCTTAACCTAAACCAAAAGAATCCCGTGATGAGAGTACACAAGGAAAAGCCCTTTTGAGTCTTTTAATTTTTGTGGAATAATTTTACTTTCAGAATAAATGTATGAGAACTAGTGATCATACTATTAGGTTCATTTTTTTTCAAACGAGCATGTGAACTCGATGGCATGAGGTTAATATTTATATGTTGAACAAAGCATGGGGGTAGAAAACATGTCTGTGTAGAACTGTTATAAAAGTATGTCAGGGTAGATACCATGTGATAAATCCGTAAAAAGACTCAATTTCTAGTCTTTTCACTTAAGTTATTGCTTGTCTAAACAAAGTATGCACAATATTTTAGTTGCATTTAGGTTAGATTTGCTTGTGGTGGATAAATTTTGCTGCTAAGAAGAAAGGGTTTGTATGGATTATGTATGTGCAGGAAATTTACTGAGGAAGAACATTTCAGTCACGACAGCGTAATTTGAAAGGGCCAATAGAATAGAGAAGTTAAAGAATGTGAGGAGCATATTTATCTCGCCAAGGCAAGGTTTATCTGGAAAGTCTGAAGCGGATATGAAGAAATCGCCTATGTCACAAGGCAGTTGTATGACTTCCTTCACATGAAAACAAGTCCTCAAGATTCTGACAGCCACCAGTCGCCTTTCTTTTTTAGTCTGGACAAGACAATAACGAGTATTTAAGGAATCTCCACTTATGCGAAACCCTATGAGATTCCCCTCTGAAAATATCCAACCATAACCGCCAAAGGGGAAGGCAAGGAAGTTAGAAGAGCTTTACTGAAAGTGTGAGCATGCAACAGCAGTGATTCCCCACCGTTTACCAACCAAGCTTCCTTGGTGTCCTCCATAGCCAGACTGTAGCAGAGCGGCGGTCAGGTCTCGAGAGAGGCTGATCGCCAAGGCAGGCGCGGTGTTGATCAGAATTGTCATGGCAGAGCCCCCGGTTTTGGGAGTCATTCTTCCTTTGATCTTAATTTCTTTACGTATTTGGGGTTGTGTTAAAACAATGATACTTGGATGACTTTTTGATAGCACCATGATTGTCTTACTTGGTGTTAATCTTTGTTTTGCCTAGACAATTATTTTCTGCTTTATGAATGATGAATTATGATTTTGCTCATGACTATTTTGTTCATTGTTTGAATATTTTACCTTGACACTGTAAAAGCTTCGAGAGATTACCTGGGTCTTGGTGAAACATGTCTTGGCAACGTAAGTGCGTCGAGAGATTGCCTTTTGTCTTTATATTGATTCTTAGATTCGAGAGAATTAAGATAGATCTACGTCAACAATGAAATGGATTCGGGATGGTGATGTTCTAACTTATCTACCTTAGAGATAAGGAGCGGGTTTCAATCGACTAAAAGGGATGTACGCTTAAGTAGGATAGACAATGACTATAGTTTACGTTGAGAGGTATTACTACGACAATAGTCTGACAAACCAAGGGTTGTAGTTAACGTTAAGGACTATTGCCATAGAAATCGTCTAAGAACACTTAGTAATCATGTCGTGCATCTTAAGCATGCCATAATAATCCATTCTAGACTTAGAATAATTGTTTGTCAATACAAAAGATTAGCATAAGTGCTCTGTGATAGGTTTGAATATGCGAGGTTGTTTGAATTATATTTGAATCAACGTTTGTCTTTGCTTTATTTTATTTCGACAATCTACATATTTATTTTTTCACGACCAAACTTTTCTGCAATCATACGTTATAGTGTTTTCTTGTTTTATTAATAATATTTTTCTAGTTTGACAAGATAGTAGGAATTAGCTTGTGACAACTAGTTCTGGTTGTGGTGAAGTTTAAAAACTTTCGACCAATCCCTGAGGAGACGATAACTCACTTACCCTATATTACTTGATTTGATTGTGTATACTTGCATAGAATTACTTGCCTTAGCATATACATTTACAAGCGATCACCATGTTGGGTAGGATATTTTCTTTTTATAAATATTTTTTCTGTTTTTTTTTGTTGAGTGGTACTAACAGTTTCTTTTTGTTTTATCTTATTTTTATATTTCTTTTGTTTGCATTTACATTTTCACAGCATAACCAAACAAAGTGTTAATTCGCAAGTGATTGACCAAATTAGAAGGTTTTCATATCGACATAAGAGTTCCATAACTAGGTAGTCAAATTCAAAAGGGCGATGACTTACAAACAAATTTGATCGACGAGAGATGATCTTAAAGTTGATCGAAGGCTCTTATTAACAAAGATCGAGATGGTACCAAATAGCCAGATGCTAGTTGAGTCAAGAATGAGGAGATCCTTCAGGAGATATCAAGGCCGCTTTTTCTCTTGGAGAATCTTATGGAAATAGAGGTCCAGAGATCCAACAATAAAAGTAGGTGAATTAAAATGAAGATAGGCGGATCAACACTTTGAGAAGTCCAACAACGACTATAAAGAAAACATCAAATCATGAGAAAGACCTAGATCAAGTAAATGAAGAAAATGAAGCTCATATGTCTAGTGTAAGGAGGACTTACGGTCTGATGAAGGTTGTTTTATGGTGGTCGCTTTTGGAATTAACACCTTATGTATTTGCATTTGCATTCTTATTTTGCATTAGCGTATTGATTTATTTATTTGTTATTATCGCTTTTATAATAATTATTTTCATTTTGTTATCTTATTTGTACTAACTTATTTTTATGTTGTTTTTTTTGCTTGCATCGCATGATCATGACATAATCAAAAGGTGTTGATTTGTGAGTAGTCATCAGAGTAAAATGTTTTCATGATGAACAAATGGTTTCATGATCAAGTAGACTATAACACAGCTAGGGAATGACATCTTGAGGAAGCTTCGAGAATAATTGAGATCTATGCACCCAAAGATTGTATGTCCAACGAATAGCAAAAGGAGATAAGAGATATGAGAGAGAAAACGTCCAAGATGATCGATAAAATAGATTTTTTGGCCAAAGAAAAAGAGACTTCTGTAAAAGAAAGAAATGAGCTCGATGAAAACAATTTCGTGATGTCAAATGCACAAGGGACTACTTTAGAACAAGCTGATCCTAGCTAATCTGAACAATCACTATTCGTATTAACAAGTTGTATAGAGACATCAAGGAAATGGTGACAACTATAGAAGTTCAGAAAGATAAAAAATCCATGCAATCAAAACTCGTTGGTATTTGAGAGTCTACTCTCAACGTTAGGAGAAATAAACCTGATGACTCCAGTTCAATCCAAGCTGAGAGATGGCTCTCATTTTGATTCTATCATTATATCATATAAGGAGTTGTATAATAAGCTTTTAGAAGATCGAGAGGTGGCCCCGCATTATATGAAACCTTGGTAACCTCTATTTCCAAATTTGTATGACGTCAATGTTCGTTGTGAATATCATGCCAAAGCTCAAGGATATTAAAAATTATGGTATAGAAAATGCCCCTGAAAAGTGGGTAAAAGGGGTCACTAAACTGAAAAACGGTGTTAAACAATGGAGAAAGAATTGCAAGGTGCATGAAGGTCGAGCCAAGAAGTTCTCTTATGATTTACAGATTGCAGAAAAAAAGGTGCAATATAGCCTTTAATGATTTGGGAACATGTCAAGCCGAAAATCAGATGTTGAATATGTACATAGTCAATATGAAAGCTTCAAATCAGTGCCACAAGTGTGAGAATGATACTGAGCTAAAAGCCACTAGGGCCAAGAACAGAACATTGTTGAAGCTTGTAGATAATTATGGAGATCTTGTACAAAAACTTCGTAACAACAAAGACTTTCTTATAAGAAAAAATGAACAATATTATCTACAGCTCTGAGAATTGACACATAAGATGGATGAAAGATGATGTCATGAAAGAAGCTATGATCCAATCAAATAGTGTGGCTCACAAATTGGTTGATTTAGCTGGCTTTGCAAGAGAATTGAAGCATATTGACAACTCAACATCCGAGAATGAGTGGAAGTTAACTTGGCTTTTGAGAGAGATAGGGAAGTTAGGAGTTAAAGGTATCCCTTATATGTAAATTTTGTTTAATGTACCAAAACCTTTGTGTTCAATGAAAGTTGTTTCAAGATGGTCACTCTGGAATGACACCTTTTGTATACACACATTTGTATCACATTTGTTTATTTAAGCATTTTACATGCATTAGTTATGAAAACATGAAAATAATTTATGGAGGGTTATGTGACAGTAATGCCAAGATCATTCATTCATACTACTTTCTCATCATCATGAACAAATAAATGATAACAATGGAGTAATCTCATGAGGAATCACAAGATCGATTGCAAGAGCAGTTGACTAGGTTACAACAAGATATAAGGAATCAAACATCAAGTTCTCTACAAGATATATCGAATCAAATCATTATGGTGCTGGCAATCAAGGCTTCTGATATAGAGAAAATAACTGCTAAAGGATACTAGTGTTATCAGACTAAAGCGTTGAGAATGACAACCTACCCTGAAGCATTCCACTCAAACCTAGAGAAGAGCCTCATTAATCATAAGCAATTTGAAGATAAATTCAAGTGGTTAAAGGAAGCAATTGGAGCTATGAAAAGTGTTAATGCCTCCTACAAAGAGCTAGAAGCGAGAGAACTTAGCTTGGTCCCTAATTTGATCATCCCACATGATTTTAAGTTGCCTAATTTTGAGAAATATGATGGCACCAGTTGTCCCCTAATTCATATAAAAATATTTTGTAGAAAGATGGAAGGGTATTTAAATGATGATAATATGCTGATTCATTACTTCCATGATAGTCTTGTTGGGCCAACTGTAGTATGGTATAACCGTTTGAACATATATCAGATCAAGACATGGGTCAATCTAGTTGATGCCTTTTTGTGGTAATATCAATATATTAAAGGCTTTGCCCCAAAATATCAAGATCTTCAAAGAATAAGGATGAAAGCTTCTGAAAGCTTTAAAGAATATGCCCTAAGATGGATATGGGTGGAAGCACAAGTTTAACCTCTAATGTTAGAAGAAAAATATCATACATGTTTCATAATTATCTCTCATCTCCTTTTTTCAAGTTAATGTTGACAAACTCAACAAAGAACTTCGAGGATCTTGTGATAGATGGGGAGTTAATTGAAAATGTAATCAGTAAAGGAAACTTGAAAGTCACTTCCAAAAGCCCAAATGATCAAGAAGTGAAAGCTGATAACCCCACAACCGCAAAAGAAAATGAGCAACTAGTCGTTCGAACAGACCAAAAAAAAGTTTCATGATCAAGAAGTAATTTATAGGTGTTCCAAACTTCTATCTCAGATATGTACCCTCATTTGATTAAAGGTCAATACCTCACACTAAGGCCAACGAAAGAGCCACCAAACCCTTCTGCCCATAACTATGATCAAGATAGTGTCTGTGATTTTCACTTAGGGGAATTTAGGCATTATACGGGGAATTGTAGGTCGTTGTTTAAGGAAATAGAAATGCTTGTTGAAAATAGAACATTGACATAAGATTTGGTAGAGCAGTGGATGACGAACTTAAGTAGGGCATTAAAGCGCAATATATAGCATCCGATTGAGTTAAGTTCCACACGTTAGATGAATAATATGGGGCATTCTAATTATGAAGAGATCATTTCATCCATCATGAAGCTTGGTTTCACTTTCATTGTCTTGTTTGAGTTTGTTTTTGTTCTTTCTTTATCTAAATATTTTGTAAAAATGTTTGGTGATTAAACTTATGCTACTTTTTAGGGTTATAAGTAATGAAAGAAGTTTTAACCTTGAAGTTCTTTGAGTATCAAATGAATTAAAGATTCTTTTAATTTTTCAAGAATTATAGATCTTTGACAAGTGGCGAAATTAGACCTTTCATATCCCGTCCTAAGCCAAAAGCACAATTACTTGATTCTTTACCTTAAATAATTCATGGTCACTACCAAAACCAAATGTTGACACTACATCTATCTGAGTCACCAAATTCATACCCTTACCTCTATTTGAGGCAATAAAGTCACATCATCATCTTCTCAGACACATCATTTTTTATGCCAATAAAACCTGAAGGCCTTAAGTGCAAAACTTTCATTCGTCCATGAATCTTACTGCAAGAAGAATGAGATGGGGCATCATATATCAACTTTCTGAAGATAAGCTCAAATAATCGGGACATACTCGAAGAAAGAAGAAGAAGAGGAAATAAAAAAGAATGATTGAAATAATTCTATCATTAATTAATTACATTGTTTTCATGTAAATAAAAGTTAATCCTGAATATTCATCCCCTTGGGGATACCTCTTTTCGCGAGGACTTTTATGTATGAAATGATGAACGACTTTATTTAAATATCCATTAACAAAAGGAGAAAAAGATATATCCCTTATTGTCCCCATTTGAGCATGAATTATTTTCCTTATGATTCAACCCTAACCAAGGATCACTCTCCACACTGGGGGCAAAGGTGAAGGAAATCTGCTTGTAGGAGTGAAGACCATCAATTCATGTCAAGTGAGAAATAATAAGAAACCACAAGGTAGATCAAATGCAAAGTGCAAAGATCAAATCCAATTATGAACAACAAAAGAAGTTCCAAATATAAGAAATAAAGAGAACAAGAAGGTTCTCAAAGCAATTGAAGTCCTAAACTCACCTAATAAATTCATATTTAAGATAGAAACAATAAAAAAGAAAAAAAAAGAGAAGAAAAAGAAGAAGAAGAAAGAGAACATATCAAGTACTTCAAGATGAATGACTCATTAAGCCTAAAGCCATAAGGATAATCAAGTACAATCGTTTCAAAGATCCATATTCAACAAGAAGAACGAGAAATGTCGAAGATATAGGAAAATGAAGATGATCTCTAGGGTGAAAACCCAAAAATGGGTTGTCTAGAGGGATCCAAAAAATAAATGAAAATAAAAGACAAGTGACAAGTAGTTTCAAATTTGATAAGACAAGATTGAAGGCATCAAAATGAATTGATCCTTGGTTTGACCACCTTTAAACACTTGTTTGGATATTATCCATTTCTTTCGTAACCGTGAACCGTAGCCTATATTACATGCCTAAAAAATCATTTCTAATCATACATAGAGTTCTAAGCAGAAGAGACTATCTTCATATTTCATTCCGTCTCTCATAATTTTTTATTTACAGAAGGTTTTTAAAATCTTTAATTTTTGATAGGAAAAATAACAAAGAGGGGTTCAAGATGTAAAATTTTGAAAGACGTCTTAAAGCCAAAGGGGGATTCAAGTTGAAAACCTGAAAGGGTGACTCAAATATTAAATTGAACAACTACGACATACGAGGTGGTCTCACAAATCTCTTGATGAAGCACCCCGCATCCCAAATGTGTTCCTGAGAGCTTGGAACCGGTGAGTGTCTCTAGAAGATGAACAAAACAACCCCTTCCTCTCATATATGATATAATAAAAAGGCCAACATGAAACACTATACCTCCCTGAATTTAACCTAAGTTTCAAAATTAGCCTCAATCTTGACACTTGTCAATGGGCTATGATTTTTGAAAGATTAAAAGAGTAGCTGATTTGTTTGATACACAATAAAATCTTGTTTTATAATTTGTTTCAATTGCAAGCCCATTGCATGGGGCACCAGTTTTCAAAAATTCTTCATCAAACATTTTCATATTTTGAAAAATTGAAAGATGAAGAAAAACATTTTCAAATAGGAAAATCTCTCGAGAATAAAGGAGGTCTTTGAAGATGATGAGACTTGTTCTGCCTCAAATGAAGAAGTGAGAGGAAATAATAAGAGCCAAAGTAAGAAGAATAAACGACATAGGAGAAATGAAGACATTATTCGTTTTCTTTCGAAGCAATGAAGTTTGAAAGATCAAAAGTCTCAAGAACAAAACTACTCATACTTTTTTGTGACATCATCAACATCAGTATTAGATCATAAAGCAGACAATCTCCTTAATAAGAAGGGCTTGTGATTTTTTATAAATGATTAAATTTTTGGCACCCAAATAGGGATGAGTCATGAAAGTACCCATATTGGGGCATGACCAAAGACCCAGATAATGTTGAGATAACAAGGTTCAGACCAAAAAGACATTGAGAATGAGCCTTACAACTTGGATTATCAGGGGTAGAACATGAATTTGAGAAGATCTTACCTTATAGAGCAAATCAGTCGAACACCAATTAGCTGTAGAGTCATGGAAAAACAACTCTGATAGCGCAATTGAGTCAAAAATAAAAAGGGGCATCAAAGTTATATTTCTGACCGTAGTAAGAATGAAACATTTTTCTGAGACTTTAATGTAGATAAGAGGCAAAGAAGACACAAAGAAAAAAGATAACCAGATGGCTCTTCAAAAATGCAAGCTTGAAATTTTAAGTTGCTACACTAATATCCTAGTAAACCCTAGAGAAGAGTGATCAAGTGCAAAAAGATCGAGTTCTCCACTTTGGAGCAAAGGAAAATTGAATTAATATTTATGCATTCAAGAGAACATCATTTGCATAAAAAATGAATTACATTGATACATTTAATTGCATTCGCGTTTCACACATAAACACATGGTTTTTATATATCTTCCAATAAAAAGAAAAGATTCATGATGTCAAAATCCTAACAAGTGAAAGCTATAATTCAAACCCCAAATGCAAGGAATCATGTTTAGAAAGGTAAAACCTGAAGAACAGAGGGGCCCAATCCACAGAAGAAGCATTACTTTGAAGTGAGGCATGTTACCCGACCATTAAGTTGTTTTTATATAATTTGAAAAATGAGAAAGCGATTTTCAAAGTTTCTCATTTAGTATTTTAGAAGATGAAGATTTTGAAAAGTAAGAAAGTGATTTCAAAAGTTTCTTACATAGTAAACTAATTCCAAAATTGTAAGTCCTTCGGGCCATCAGTAAGTCTTTCGAGCATGATGATTAAATCTTTTGGGTCATCTGTCAGTCTTTCGAGCAAGATGATAAGTCCTTCGAGCCATCTATAAGTCCTTTGGGCAAGATGCTTTCATATGATAATTTGAAAAATGAGAAAGCGATTTTCAAAGTTTCTCATTTAGTATTTTTAGAAAATGAATTTTTTGAAAAGTAAGAAAGCGATTTCTAAAGTTTCTTGCCTAATAAACTATTTCCAAAATTGGTAAGACCTTTGAGCCATCAGTAAGTCTTTCAAGCACGATGATTAAATCTTCATGCCATCTATCAGTTTTTCGAGCAAGATGATAAGTCCTTCAGGCCATCTATAAGACCCTTGGGCAAGAAACTTTCATATGATAATTTGAAAAATGAGAAAGCGATTTTCAAAGTTTCTTTTGAAAAATGAGAAAGCGATGGTAAGTCCTTCGGGCCATCAGTAAGTCTTTCGAGCATGATGATTAAATATTTTGGGTCATCTGGCAGTCTCACTTAAGACAACATCAGGATGAAACTAGACAAAAAACGCGTTGTCTTTTTTATCTTTGCCCTATTCTTGTTAACATAAGCATGGGGCAAAGAGGGACAACTATGGACACCCGTTTTGTCCAAGGTTTTAATTAACTTACTATTATCATTATTATTATTATTATTATAATTTTTTAATTTTTATTTTTATAGGCCCATTACAACATACTCAAATTAGGCCCAATTACAACTCAAGGGCCAACCGGCCTAAGACCTAGCTCAAATACTAGTTTATATTAATTAGGGTTTTTGAACCCTAGGGTTTCCAGGCTATGCCATCGTCGTTGCCTCCACTGTCAGCTGAATAAATTCACACCGCTGCCACTGCTCCGGCCACTCGTTCCTGACAATCTCGATGCCATTTCAACAAATCATCTCGCATCAATAGTAAAGCAAATCAGAAAACATCACCAACTAAACCAATTATGAGAAACCATTAAAAAATTCGGATTAGATCTCGTGAAATATGGGTTTTTCAAGAATGGGTTTAGGGAAATAATCGACACTGTTTTTTGCCTGGGTGGGGGAAGACTGATACCGACTAGGGGATTTTATTTTTTAAAGGAATTTTTGAAATGTGAGGAGTCGTCACCAATCATTTAAGGTGCAAATGGGACACCATAAAAAACCGAATGATTTTTATAAAACATTTTATTTTTATCAAAATATCGAGTTTTAAGGTTTGTGAAAATCCAGAAATCAGGTTCGTGAGTCAGTTATTAGTGGAGAATGATTAATACACCCACAAGTACCCAAATATTGGTACCTAGTTGTACCCTATATTTAAAATCAAAAATTTTGAGTTCGATCTTTATTTAATTTGAAAATCATTACGAATGCAAAGTTGAAAAGGGTATTCATTTATTGAAATCAATAGCATTTGCTCCCAAGCATAAATGCAAAAGATAAACTATTGTGCCTAATAACCGGACATTGCCTTAATTTTAGAAAACATGATGTGGTTTTGAAAATGATGTCAACCTATTTCGGAAATCACCAGTAGTCACCCCCTGAGCATACTTGCAGGAGATATACCATCAATTTACAAATAAGTGAATACTGCCATAGGTTTAAAAAATAAAATGCAAATCGAACAAATTTTTATTCATCTCAATTAAGCTAAGGGTAAATTAATGATTTTTATAACTTAAAGTTTCAAATTATGAAAAATAAGAAACCTAGGGGAATAAACATAAAAATGTAGGCTCTTATATTAATCATATTTGATTTTAATCAATTATCGAATTGAATAACTGAGATGGTCCCTCGAGCATTTAGGCGAGGGCCAATTCGTATTATTCCCTAAATTAAATTACTAGTCTGAAATCTAATCTAAAATAGAGGTTATAATATTATCCTAAATTAATCTTAAGATTCGAATAATTAAATTGGAACCTCGAGCAAAAGCGATGACTAAATTAAGAATCCTCTTAATTTAAGGACTAAATCTAAAATAAAAGTAATCTAGACGGGCAATAAAAAGATACAAATATTAAAGACAAATAAAATATATAAAAGTACTAAAATTAAAGTACTAAAAAATAAAGGGAAAAAATAAAATAAAAATAAATTAAATGACTAAACTGCATAAAATAAAATAGCATTAGTTAATTCCAAAATAAAAAGTGACTAAATTAAAATAAAATAAAATAGAATGATAAAAGTGCAAAAAATCAGAAAATGGAGGTCCAGTGACCAAAATGCGAAAACATGGCAAATACGGAGGACTAAAACACTAATAACCCAAAAAAAGACATGCAAGAAAAAGGGAAAATATCAATTTTGGTCCCTACATGTGACCAAACTGAAAAAATTGCTAAAAGTGGGGGACTAAAATGTAACTATACAAAAAAATTCAAAGCACAAACAAAAAATGGAAAATTATGAAAACAGTCCCTTCCAATGACCATTTTGTAAAAACACAGGTAAGTTAGGGGACCTAAGTGTAATTTCCCCTAACTCGTTTTATAAATACAACTTTTTTCTTTTTTTATTTTTTCTTTTTTTAAAAAAAGATAGAGAGAGAGAGACTCTCCCTTCTCTCTAGAAACATCGGTTATCTTCAGTGGTCGCTTCTTCTCCGGTCGCCATCTCTGTTGTCGTCGCGCTGCTGCCGTTGCTGTGGCCATTGGCACCAAAATTTCAGGGATCGTTCGTCTCGTCGCGGTGGTCACAGATCGGGCCTACGTTTTGTGAGAATCGGCTCCAAGCTCCACTATAACGGCTAAGAAGGTCTCGGTTTCCATCGTCCCAGTCTCCGTTGTTGGATGGCCTCAAGTTTCAAGTATGTTGCTCGCTAACTCCTCTTCTCCCTTTCGACCTTTCAGATTAGGCAACGGAGACCCCAACCCGTCAGCAGGGATCCGACTGAATGGTAAAACCCCTATTTTTTCTTCTTCTTTTTTTATCGAAAGCTAAAAAATAAAATAATAAAAAACAGTAAAGAATGCCTTGGAAATTTTTGTTTTTTATTTTTCTTCTTTTTATTGATTTTTGAACAAAAAAATGGAACCCCGATTATAAGATTTATTCGGGTATTTATGCCCATGATTTTACAGTTTTTTTTTATAGTATTTGATATGAAATGATTACATGTAAATGATTTTGCGTGTGGTGCTTGGTTGCTTGCTGACTTGGTTGTCTGACATGGCAGGGGCCTTGGTTGGTGGAATCCTTGGTGGCCAGGGGTTAGTACAGCAATGCGACAAATCTGATAGGGGAAAGGGATAGCGATGGCGGCTAAGTTAGATTAGGGTTTCAAAAACCCTAACTAGGTAGGGTTGTATACTTGGCTCTGGGTTTGGGCTTTGTTTGGGTATTTGGTACTGGGTTGGTTTAGGTTTTATTTTGTAATGGGTTGGGTTTGACTTTGGTTTGGGGGCTTGAGGCCCGAATGGAAAAATAGTGATCACAGCTACCCCTCATTGCTCATTGTTGTGAAATAGGAATGAAGCAAAGATAATAAAGCGTCATTTTTCAATGTGACCTCTTCTTGTCAAGCTGCGAACTCTTCGCTGTCTCTTTCTATGACATCGTTGAGTCCTTGCTGCAAATGATGTCATCTTTCTTCGTTCTCTTGGCTAAGTTCATTATAAGTTCTTCAAGCTGCGGGTTCTTCTCATCATGATCTTTCCATTGGAAATGTTGGTCCCTCGAGTGAGACGTCGCTGATTCGAAGTGTTATAAATCGAGAAAAGAAAATATTGATCCCTCAAATGAGGCATTACTGATTCGAAGTGTTGTGAATCAAGCAAAGGAAATATTGATCCCTCGAGTGAGGTATTACTGATTCGAAGTGTTGTGAATCGAGCAAAAGAAATATTGATCCCTCAAGTGAGGTATTGCTAATTCGAAGTATTGTTAATCAAGCAAAGGAAATGTTGATCCCTCAAGTGAGACATTACTAATTCGAAGTGGTTTGAATCAAGCAAAGGAAATGTTGATCCCTCAAGTGAGGCATTGCTGATTCGAAGTGTTGTGAATCAAGCAAAAGAAATGTTGATCCCTCAAGTGAGGCGTTGCTGATTCGAAGCATTATGAATCGAGCAAATAAAATGTTGATCCCTCAAGCGAGGCATAGTTTGTTTTAAGAAAAACAATATCAAGTGAGATAAATCTTTTGTTTCTTGTGAAACTATCTCAAGCGAGATAAAATCTTATGTTTTGAGTGAAACTATTGCAAGCGAGATAAAATATTATGTTTCGAGTGAAACTATCTCAAGCGATAAAATCTTATGTTTCGAGTAAAACTATCTCAAGCGAGATAAAATTTTCTATTTTGAGTGAAACTATCTCATGTGAGATAAAATCTTCTGTTTTGAGTGAAACTATCTCAAGCGAGATAAAAATCTTCTGTTTCGAGTGAAACAATCTCAACCGAGATAAAATCTTGTTTTAAAACAATCTCAAGTGAGATGAATCTTCTGTTTCGAGTGAAACTATCTCAAGCGAGATAAAATCTTCTGTTTTGAGTTAAACTATCTCAAGCTAGATAAAATCTTTTTTTTCGAGTGAAACTATCTCAACCGAGATAAAATCTTCTGTTTCGAGTGAAACTATCTCAAGCGAGATAAAATCTTTTGTTTCGAGTGAAACAATCTCAAGACAGATAAAATCTTCTATTTCGAGTAAAACTATCTCAAGCGAGATAAAATCTTATGTTTCGAGTGAAACAATCTTAAGCGAGATAAAAATCTTTTGTTTCGAGTGAAACAATCTCAAGTAAGATAAAATCTTTTTTTAAAATAATCTCAAGTGAGATGAATCTTCTGTTTCGAGTGAAACTATCTCAAGCGAGATAAAATCTTCTGTTTTGAGTTAAACTATCTCAAGCGAGATAAAATCTTTTGTTTCGAGTGAAACTATCTCAAGCGAGATAAAATCTTTTATTTCGAGTGAAACTATCTCAAGCGAGATAAAATCTTTTGTTTCGAGTGAAACAATCTCAAATGAGATAAAATCTTCTGTTTCGAGTGAAACAATCTCAAGCGAGATAAAATCTTTTGTTTCGAGTGAAACTCTTTCACGCAAGATAAAATCTTCTGTTTCGAGTGAAACTATCTCAAGCGAGATAAATCTAGTTTTAAGACAAATAATCTCAAGTGAGATAAATCTTCTATTTCAAGTGAAACTATCTCACACGAGATGAATCTTGGTTTAAGAAATACAATCTGTAGTGAAATGAAATGTCTTATTTCGAGTCAAAAAACTATCTCAAGCGAGATGAATCTTGTTTTAAGAAAAACAATCTTAAGTGAAATGAATCTTCTTGTTTCAAGTAGAAACTGTCTCAAGCGAGACAAATCTTGTTTTAAGAAAAACAATCTCAAGAGAGATAAATCTTCTTGTATTAAATAAGATTGTCTCAAGCGAGACAATTTTTTTTGAAAATGTTGTATCTGAGGATGATTCCTCCCTCTTGCTAAGGACGTCTTGTTATTTTTTAATCTCATTATTTCCTGAAAGTTATGTAAAAATATGTATCTCAATGCAACTATCCTGAATGTCCTCATGAGAAGAGAAAATTTCCTTGAAAAAGACAAGATTTCAAGAGAAATTTTAATGGTACCCTTGTGAGAGGGAAAAATTAAAGTTTTCATTGCATGATAATGGATGTTTGATGCAATGATGAAAAATCATGTATGTGTATGCCGATGCATATTTTCTCGACTAAGGACAATGAAGAGGTGCTCAAGCAATCTTGGTTCTCTTCTTGATCTATTCGTCGTCATTCTCCTCCCACACCAAGGTATACCATTGCATTTTTTTGCAAAAATTTGCTTTTCTGGCTCCATAGCATTCAAATTCTTTACCCCAATTTCTAATTCTAAATTTATAAATCTGAGGGACCTTTGTCAATTTCTAATATACACTCTCCAGAGAGATTGTCCTGTTTGAAAATGTTTTATTTCTTTTTATTTTCAAAAATATGGAAAGTTCGTTTAAGAAAAATATACTTGTTTTAGGCTCACAATTGGAGCAAATCACAGAATATGAGTTCATTAAATATCAAAAGAATCAACAACTCTTTTAATATTTCAAAGTTATACCTCTTTGATAAGTGTCAAAATTGAGGGTTGGTTTTAGGTTAGCTCCTTAAAGTTTCTAAGGTTTCAGTCATCAAATATGCCCTTTCTTTTTCAGTCCCTGTGAACTTTACAACATGCCCCTCTTTTTTTGGCTTGTCATTTCAATCAAATGTGGACAAAATGACGCAACTAGCATAATTAATCATTAGACTTTTTAGAACACTTTTATTTCGATTCTATAAAATCTTTCATTTGTTCAAGCTTCATTGACTTCCCTTAGCAGAGGTGCGCAGGGACATCAGTCTAAAATATTGAGTGCTTGTGTGAAGTCGACTATAACAGGTGTTCCTCAATTCCCTTAGTCTACTTTCATCGGAACTCGTTATTAGATCAACCTGATTTAATTTACCTTTGTTTGACTAGCTGAATTCAACTTTATTGTATATATATATATATTATAATTGCCTTCATTGGGCTAGCTGAAAGGGTTCATCTTATCACAAAATCTTTGACTTGACAATCGCAGTGGAGAAAACAATGAACTACCGAGTATCCGAGTAATGTTATGGTTTGCATACAATCTATTCATAAAGCCAGGGCTTTTTAGTTTCCTCTATAACCAATTGCTTTAGTGGAATAGCTCAGATTTATTGTATAATCTATAGTAATAATAATAATTATTAACCTTTTGAGTATTCGAATTTAGAATTTATTAAGCTCATCGAGAAGAACCTGTTATAGTCTAGGTGTCTTTGATGGTTAGGAAATTCCACATTTAGAGTTCAGTTCCCAAACAACTGACCTAAACTAAATTCGTCTACACCACTATTCCATTTTTGAATATTAGGATCATCATTGAACATCGTCAACAGAAGTGTAGTCGAGGCAGTTTTGCAATGTCATACACAAGAGATGCTCCATGTTGTCCACTCCTATTGATACCTAAATGCCAAGCCTCTTGATCTTTTCCTCATGATAGGAGAAGGCTATAATAGTCCCTGTAAGAGAAGGGTATGGGGTTCAAATGTATGATCTGGGATAAGGTCAAGGGTCATTGTTTTATCAGTTTTCAATCTTGTCATTTTGTCAAAGATCTATGACTCTGGTTTTTTGAAAGAGCTTTTAATCTAGTGGATACTTAAAGAATTTCGAGTCTGAAAATTACTCATTGCTCATAACCTTATAATGTTGCATTTTATTTAAAATGTTCGATTTGTCAAGTGACTTACAAACCTTTTAACGAAAAGAGAAAGAAAAGAAATTCAAACAAGACAAAATACGAGTGCGTCAAAAGTTCATAGTGGCTGCAATGATTTTTCTCAGTTTGCATCAGAATGCCCCATCATTCATCAAATGTCCATACCCCTGAATCAATTAAATTCTAAACCTTACGCTTAAATGCCTCACCATTATCAGTGATGTACCTTGAACTTCACGTCCATAGCTCTAATCATTTTTTGGTACAAATGGGGTGACTTCATCTTACCTCAAAACTTTTATCACATGATTCTCCGCGAGTTACTCTCGGGATCTGTGATTAATGTATGATGAGATGCAATGTATACCACGTAATGTACGATGTATATATATTAATGAAAAAATGCAAAGATGCACATGCAAATGCAAAGATGCAAAAATAGGAGTGCAAAATACGAGATGCAAATGCAATAAGGAATTGATCCCAAAAATAATTGTTCCTTGAATAATTCTTTAAAAATCGACAATGTCTCGGTACACTAGGGAAGTGAAAATCTAATTCATCTGTAAGTTGTCCAGCTCCTGCGAGCATCTGGGTACTACATCATCTTCAAAGCTTTTACTTCATCTTCGACTTTCAGAAATCTTTTCGATATGGTTCATGATCTTTAACTGTGGGCTTCAACGTTGAATCTTCTCGAGTCCAACTTGTTACCTCAGCATGCATACGTCTGGCTCGTCTCCTTAGTAGGTAGACTCTCTCTTGAAACTACTCGATTTATGTAGAGCATCTTTGAAATTCTTTCGATCCCAGTGAAAGGTATTGTTGTGGGCATTGTTTTTCAAGAACCTTCTAAACGATCAGTTATTTCAGGGATTAATACCTTTGAAGGATATGTAATGTTCATGCAAAAATGCAACAAGACTAGACAAAAGAAAATCGATGTTAGTAGAAACAAGATAAAAAGAATCAAGTTAGTTGAAATGATTAGTCAAAGAAATGTAATCTTAGCAAAAATAATTAAATATGACTCAAAGTTGATACTAAAATATAAAGCATACAAAGGAAATTAATAATCCCAATCGCATGCACTCTAGTTTTCCTAGGTTATCCACATGGCTCTAGCAGGGTAGGTTTACTAAATTCTCTACATGAGGTTGGGTTGTAGTAATGGGTTCTCAAGCCATCTTTATAACCTGCTAAGGTTGACTACGATTCTGAACCATTACAGACTTGCGAATCGAATTCGGCTCAGGGGATCACACCACTAAAAGCGTACATCGAATCTGATATCCGGATAGGCAACTTAGGATGTTTTCCAGAGGTAGTTTATCAGACCCACACAAGGAAGCCCAATGCTCCTCATGAGGAGTGACGTTTCTCCCTACTTAGGTAAATCAGGTTTGAGCTCGAGTTTAGAGCTATGATATGCAACATCCGTAAATAAATTCACAAAAGTGTAAGTATTAACGAGAGAGAAAATATTTTTCTTTGATTTGAAATAACATAATGAACTGTAAATTAAATAAGATCGAACTCGTAATTTCCAAAATCATAAATATAAGGCAATCAACTCGTGGTTCGACTCTCAAGTTGTTTTAAAAACAAAATGTCCCCAACAAAGTCGACACCATTTTTCACCCGGGCGCGAGGGAAGACCGATATCGACTCAGGGGTTTTCTTTTTGAAAGGAATTTTTTGAAATGTGAGGAGTCGCCACCATTCATTTAAGGTGAAATTGGGACACCATAAAAAATCGGGTGATTTTAATAAAATATTTTATATTTATCAAAATATCGAGTTTTAAGGTCTGTGAAAATCCAAAAATCGGTTCAGGAGTCAGTTACGTGTGGGGAAGGATTAACACCCCCACAAGCGCCCAAAAATTGGTACCTAGTTGATTAACATATATTTAAAATAAAAAATTTTGAGTTCGATTTTTATTTAATTTGAAAATCATTATGGATGCAAAGTTGAAAAGGGTATCCATTTATTAAGACCAATAACATTCACTCCCAAGCATAAATGCGGAAGATCAACTATTGTGCCTAATAACCGGACATTGCCTTAATTTTAGAAACATGATGTGGTTTTGAAAAGGATCTTGACCTATTTCAGGAATCACCAATAGTCACCCCCTGAGCATACTTGCGGGAGATATACCATTAATTTCATAATAAGTGAACATTGCCTTAGGTTTAAAAAAAATACAATCAAACAAATTTTTATTCATCCTAATTAAGCTAAGGGTAAATTAAGGTTTTTCTAGCTTAAAGTGTCAAATTATGAAAATTAAGGAACCTAGGGGCATAAACCTAAAAAATGTAGGGTTTAATATTAATCCTATTTGATTTTAATCAAGTATCGAATCGAATAACCGAGATGGTCCTTCGAGCATTTAGGCGAGAGCCAACTCGTACTATTCCCTAAATTAAAAGACTAGTCTGAAATCTAATCTAAAATAGAGGATATAATATTAACCTGAATTAATTTTAAGATTCGAATAATTAAATTGGAACCTCGAGCAAAAGCGAGGACTAAATTAAGAATCCTCCTAATTAAATGACTAAATCTAAAATAAAAGTAATCTAAACAGGGACTACAAGGATACAAATATTAAAGACAAATAAAATATATAAAAGTACTAAAATTAAAGTACTAAAAATGGAAGGCAAAAAATAAAATAAAATAAAAATAAATTAAAGTACTAAAGTACTAAATTGCATAAAATAAAATAACAGTAGCTAAATCAGAAATAAATAGTGACTAAATTAAAATAAAATAAAACATAAAGATAAAAGTGCAATAAAATAGAAAAGTGAGGTCCAAAGACCAAAATGCGAAACACGACAAATACAGGGGGACTAAAATGTGAATAACCCAAAAAATAAAAACACGTAAAGAAAAGAAAAATATCAGTTTTGGTCCCTACAGGTGACCAAACTGCAAAATCATGCTAAAAGTAGGGGACTAAAAAGTAATTATACCAAAAATTTTAAAGCACAAATAGAAAAGGAAAAATTATGAAAACAGTCCCTTCTAGTGACAATTTTTTAAAAACATAGGTGAATTAGGGGGACTTAAGTGCAATTTCCCCTAACGCGTCTTATAAATACAACTTATTTTTTTATAATTTTTCATTTTTTCATTTTTTTAAAAAATGTTAGAGAGAGAGGCTCTTCCCTCTCTAGAAAAATTAACTGTCGTCGGTGGTCGCTCATCCTCCAACCGCCGTTAGCTACCAAAATTTCAGGTCTCGTTCGTCTCATCATAGTGGTCACGGATCGGGGCTCCGTTTTGTGAGAATCGACCCTAAACTCCACAAAAACGGGCAAGAACGTATCGACTTCCATCGACTTGATCTCCGCTATCCTTTGTTGGATCGCCTCGATTTTTAAGTATGTTGCTCGCTGACTTCTCTTCTCTCTTTCTACTGTTCGGATTGGGCAACAAAGACCCTGTTCGTTGGAGAAGATCCGACCGAATGGTAAAACCCTACATTTTCTTCTTATTTTTTTATCGAAAGTTAAAAAAGTAAAATAATAAAAAATAAGTAAATAATACCTTGGAAATTCCTATTTTTTCATTTTTTCTTTTTATTGATTTCGATTGGAAAAATGAAACCCCGATTACAAGATTTGTTCAAGTATTTATACCCATGATTTTACAGGTTTTTATAGTATTTGATATGAAATGATTACATGTAAATGATTTTGCGTGTGGTGCTTGCTTGCTGACATGGTTGTCTGACAGTGGAAGGGGCCTTGGTTGGTGGAATCCTCAGTGGCTGGGGTTTTGTACAGCAAGACGGCAAATCTGATAGGGGAAAGGGGTAGCGGCTGTTAAGTTAGATTAGGGTTTTAAAAACCCTAATTAGGTAGGGGTTATGTATTGGGCTCCGGGTTTGGGTATTTTTACTGGGTTGGTTTAGTTTTTATTTTGTAATAGGTTGGGTTTGAATATGGTTTGGGGGCTTGAGGCCTGATTGGAAAAATAATGATCACATAAATCATTCCCTCGATCGTAGCCTCCTTGTGTCACCAAATCAATACGCAAAGGGGATATATAAGCAAGAAATCGAAAATAAAAAAAGGGGTTTTAGTTCGACTTAATAAGAAAAGAAAAAGTAGAGGGGTTTTTTTCTTCAAAAAATCAAAGAAAAAAGAAAGGAAAAAAGAAAGAAAAGAAACAAGAAAAAAAGCGTGAAATTGAGATAGTTTACATTGGTCTTCATTTCGCTAGCGACGGAGGGCTTTGCCGAGCAACGAAGGTAGATTTTTTTTTATTTTTGGGTTCGATTTGGAGGAGATTTAGGTTAGGGGGTTTAGATTTAGGTGTTTAGGTGGTTACTGGCCCCTCATCGGGGTCGTTCAAGTGGTGGCAGAGGTGGTTGCAAGGAAAATAAAAAGAAAAAATAAAGAGAAAGTTGGGAGATGGGAGGTTATGCGACCGAGTGAGAAAAAATGGGGATTAGGTTTTTCCAAAACCTATTACATGGTATATAAAGAGGGTTCAAAATGATATAGTTTTGAACTTTAGGGCAACCACCGTTTCGCGTATGAGTAAACTACTCAAGTGGGGTCTTAGGGGTTAGGAGGTTTCATTTTAGTCACTGATTAAAGTTTTCTAGGTTTATGATTTTACCTTCTTATTTTACACATGTTATGTTTTAGTCACGATCTACTCTGTTAATATTCTAGGTAAATGGCACGAGAGGGGTCCCATCCTTTGTATGGTTTACTTTTTTATCTCTAAATGAAATTTATATATTTTATGATTTGAGCTCTTATTTTATTTATGTTTACGTTTTAATCCTTGCTTGTTTCAGATATTGTTATGAATAATATTGGTTTATTAGCATGTGTAGTCCTTGTTCTTTTGCCATGTTATGATTTAATCCTCATTTCAAATGGTTTGAATTTATTTTAATCCCTATACTTTTCATTGTTTTACTTTATTCTTTTATATATGCATATTTATATATTTATGAAATAGTTTATATTGTATATATATTTATTTCATTTATTTTATTTTATTATTTTTAACTACTATTTTTATGTATATACATATATGTGTGTGTGTTTTGCACTTTCTAGATATAATATATTATTTCTATCCTAAGTTAAGAATATATATGTAAATAGATATGAAAACATAGAAATTTTATTTTTTGATGTATTACGTTTTAGGAATTTTAAATTCATACATATGTTTTATATTATTAATCTTTGTTTACTAAGTATAATATACTTTAATAAATAATAGTTTATATATATTAATTGTATTATTATTTTTATGCATGCTAAGTATGTAAATATGAAATTTGGTGCATATAAGTCTAGGTTATATTTTAATTAAATTGCATGAACAATATATGAAACCTCATAAGCATGATTTGACTCGAATCGAAATAATTTGATTAAGAATAATATTCATTCATTTTAGGATTATTGTGAAGTGACTGTCTTAACGTATAAGAAAGTTGCTTTCAATAATTTTAAAATGAAAGTAAATCCCATTAAGTAAAACCTTAAAAATTTGACTACAATTAAAATTTGGGATTGAGAAAAAGATTACTAGATTGCATCTAAGGTCTCGTCTCGATGTATTTAAATAATTGAATGTTCTTATTCTCATTAAAGGCCGGTAAAATAATTCATTAATCGTATTTGTTTGATATATGTCGTAACCGTTTTTCTGCGGGAACAATCGTTTAATGTTTTAAAAATAGTTACAATTTTTAATTTTGGAAAATTAGATGATTTTGGATTGAATTGGATAAAATTGAAAAGAGTCGCCATCAACCTTTGGGTTAGGTAGGTCGAATACCTAAAAACGTCTTTTAAAAACAATTTTAAGAAAAATCATTTTTAAGAAAAAAAATTGGTATGTGTTTACCAAAAATTCGATTAAAATAGGTTCGGGAGTCGGTTACGCGTAGGGAAGGATTAACACCCCACAATGCCCAAAACTGGTACTGTGCGCTTATACGTTGTCGTAAATGGTGAAAATTATGAATCGAATATAAAATTAAAATATGATCCATTTATTGAAATTTAATTAATTTACTTCAAATTTATAGCTTAAAGGAGGAAATTTAAAGGATACAAATAGCAAAAATATGTATTTAAATTTATAAAGACCAAAATAGATAAAAACAAAAACTTTAAGTATTAAAATAACGAAAATAGAAAATTAAAGGATTAAAATAGCACAAACAGAAATTTAAAAAACTAGAATAGTAAAAATAGAAAATTTAAAGACCAAATATCACAAACTGAAATTTAAAAGACCAAAATGGCAAAAACATGAACTTTAAATCCTAAAATAGTAATTACATAAACTTAAAGGCCAAAATAGTAAAAACAAAGAATTAAGGGACTAAATAGAAAAAATAAACATTTGAAAGACAAATTACAAAAAATCGGAAAATAAAAGGACTAAACAATAATTACCAAATAAACCAACATTCAAATTGTAAATGTTAAATATTTAGGACTAGAATAACATATACATAATATTTAAGACTAACATAAAATAACCTAAAACATGGAGGACCAAATTAAAATAAAACAAGGCAATGACTAAAATGATATATTTTCAAATGTTATAGCTTAAATCTAAACATCCATAAAATACACAAAACACTAAATTAGTGACCAAACTAAAACCTTTATAAATACCATAGCCAAAATCAAATACTTACATTAATAATAAAATAAACCGAAAATAGGACTAAAATGAATTATAATGAAAACAATATGACCTGAAACTAAATAACCTGAAACATTATAATATAAAACTGGGAAAATAACGAAATCAAAACAAGTACATAAGACTAAATTAGAAAGCAATCATGAAAGTGCCTAATTTACAAAAGGGTATTCAAGTTTAGGGACTATAACTTAATTTACCCAAAATATTTAATATGAAACATAAATTTAACAAAACTTAAACCAAACTCTCGCACACAATTAAATTACACCATTTCATCAAAAAGATAAAACATGAATATTAAATTAAACCTTATAACTAAACCAATTAAAGTGTACCCTGCCACATCACTCTTCTCTCTACTCACAACATCATTTTAATAAATTAATATTTATATTATTTTAAACATTAAGCCTAACCTAGATTGAAAGTAAACCCCATGGACGCATCTCTCTATTCCTTCCCAATTCTCTGCCTCCTCCTTCATTCCATTTCCTCAGCTAGGAAACCAAAGAAATGCACATGGTCACCGTTTAGCACCAACGGTGAAAAGGTAAACACAAAACACCCTCTTTCCTATTTATTTTGCTATTTATTTCAAAACAGATCACACACACCACACACATCAATAATCGAAAATGAATTTTTTTAAAAAATACCTCAAGAAAATTGCTTAGTATTCTGATCTTTGGTTATTATTTGCTTTGCTTTTGTTACAGAGAAAAATCAGGAAATAAACTCCTGATATACAGCTTTTCCGAAACAAAGATGGAGAAAATTTAAAACCCCATTTTACAGTATATTTCCCTCTCCTGTTGTCAATGAACTATGTTCCCTCATTTTTTTCTTTGCTTGCTCCTCCACTCTAATAATCAATCCCCATGTTTGTTGTTTTTTCTCATAACCGAGATATCTCCCTTCCTTACTTTCAACTGATTACATTTATAACAAAATTTTGATGGGTTTTTCACTAATTTTTGGATAGTGGTAGGATATATTAGGTAAGAATACCTAATTTCTGAAATTTTAAAATTTGTTTAGTGGATCTATGATTTGGTTTTGATTTTGGTTGCTACTTGACATATGTAATGACGCAGCATCTTCAGTGGTCCGGTGGCTCGTCGGTGATGGCTTCGCTCGGTGGTCGGCGACGTGCTTGGCAGCGTGAGCAGTGGACTGTTACAGTTGGATGTTGGTTGGCTAGCGGTGGTAATGGATTAGGGGATTAGGGTTAGAAAACCCTAATATGAAATAGATCATATCTGGGTTCTTAAAGTCTGGGTCGGATCCGAGTTGAACTCGGGTCAGGCTTCAACTAGGTTAGAACATTGTATGGACTTATTTATTGGATTTGGAGGCCTGGTAAGTTTTGTAATTTGTAATTGGGCTGCTGAGTTGTTGGACCTGCAAACATGTATCATAATTCTATTAATAATAATAAATATAATAATAATACATAATATAATATATATTTTTTAATCCAGATCAAAAAATGGGTGTCTACAGCTGCCCCTCTTTGCACATTCTTGTGTTAACAAGAATAGGGCAAAGATGAAAAAGACAACTAGTTTTTGTCCGTTTTTTTTAGATTCGTCGCTCAAATTCGAAATATCGTGAATCAATCAATGGAAATGTTGAAAGCATCTTGCCCGAAGGTCTTATAGATGGCCCAAAGGTCTTATTATCTTGCTCGAAAGGCTTATAGATGACCCGAATGATTTAAAAATCAAGAAACCCCCGAAGGCTTAGTTTCTTAAAATCTCATTTGAAAACATCATGCACTGAAGGTCTTATGGATGGCCTGAAGGACTTAGAAATCAAGAAACCCCCGAAGGCTTAGTTTCTAAAATCTCATTTGAAAACATCTTGCACTGAAGGTCTTATGGATGGCCCGAAGGACTTAAAAATCAAGAAACCCCCGAAGGCTCAGTTTCTTATTGTCACCAAGGAATCACTGCATATCACGATGGTCCCTTAAACTTGTCATCAAGAAACCCCTACATATCACGATGGTTTCTCAAGCTTGTCATCAAAGAACCCATACATATCATGATGGTCCTTCAAGCTTGTCATCAAGGAACCCCTACATATCACGATGGTCCTTCAAGCTTATCATCAAGAAACCCCTACATATCGATGGTCCTTCAAGCTTTTCTTCAAGAAACCCCTGAAAAGCAGGCTTAGTTTCTAAAAATATTGTGTTTCGAGCGAAACTATCTCAGCGAGATAAAATCTTTTGTTTCAAGGAAAAACAATCTTGAACAAGATAAAATCTTATGTTTCAAGGAAAAACAATCTTGAGTGAGATAAAATCTTCTGTTTCAAGGAAAAAAAATCTTGAATGAGATAAAATCTTCTGTTTCAAGGAAAAACAATCTTGAATGAGATAAAATCTTCTGTTTCAAGGAAAAAACAATCTTGAATGAGATAAAATCTTCTGTTTCAAGGAAAATCAATCTTGAGTGATATAAAATCTTATGTTTCAAGGAAAAACAATCTTGAATGAGATAAAATCTTCTGTTTCATGGAAAAACAATCTTGAGCGAGATAAAATCTTCTGTTTCAAGGAAAAACAATCTTGAGTGAGATAAAATCTTCTGTTTCAAGGAAAAACAATCTTGAATGAGATAAAATCTTCTGTTTCATGGAAAAACAATCTTGAGCGAGATAAAATCTTCTGTTTCAAGGAAAAACAATCTTGAGTGAGATAAAATCTTATGTTTTAAGGAAAAACAATCTTGAGTGAGATAAAATCTTCTGTTTCAATAAAACATGTCTCCATCGAGACAAATCTTGTTTTGAGAAAAACAATATTGAGTCAAATGAAATTTCTTCTTTCAAGTAAAACAGTCACAAGTGAGACGACTTTGTTTCAAATGAAACAGACTAAAAGATTTTTTTTCAAAAGAAATTGCCTCAAGAGAGACAAATTTGTTCAAAATAAACGATCTTACAGATGGGTGTTTCAAAGAAACTGACTCAAGGATTATAAAATTTGTTTCAAGTGAAACAAACTCGAAATTTGTATCTCAGAGAAAAATTATCTCAAGCGAGACGGAATTTGTTTTGAGAAATTGTCTCAAGCGAGACGAAATTTATTTTGAGAAATTGTCTCAAGTGAGACAGAATTTATTTTGAGAAATTATCTCAAGTGAGACAAAAAAAATCTTTTTTAAAAGAAACAACATCAGAGGATACTGATAATTTGCTTGTTCCTGCTGGTGGAGGAAATGCCTTCAGAAGATCAGATCGTTTACTTCAGGACGTTGAATCTCTAAAGATGCCCCAACATTTTGATGTTGAATCTCCAAAGACGCCCCAACATTTGATGTTGAATCTCCAAATATGCCCCAACATTTGATGTTGAATTTCCAAAGATGCCCTCTATTGCTTCAGCACTGATTCTAGCGTGAGCTTTGTGTCTGAGAGTCACATGTCAAATACCAAGATCCACTCTAGAGAGATTGTCTTGTTTTAAAAGTGTTTTTCTTCTTCTTTTATTTTCAAAAGTTTTGAAAATATCAATTAGAAGAGTTTTGAAAAATGTTTAATCAAAAGTTTTGAAAATATTGCCCCCCTCTAAGTTTTATAATTGTGACAAATCAAAAAACTAGAGTTCATTGGATATCAAAGAATTAATTACACTGTTAATCCTTCAATAAATTATAACTTTTTGACAAGTGTCAAGATCAAAGCTATCTTTGGGAAATGGTTCAGGTTATTGTGTTTGGTCAATGGTTTGAATGTCTCAGGTTGTTTTTGGTCAATGGTTTGAATGTCTCAGGTTGGTTTTGGTCAATGGTTTAGCCTTCTTATTTCTTTGATGTTCACTGATTTGATAGGGGTAGCATGTATGCTCCTTTACTGGAAGCGTTCTCCAACTCCCAACTCTCATGGTCACACTCAGATTGTGCAATGCCTTATCAAGGAATTTGTGCGATCGCCTCAACTGCATAATTTTTACATTCAAACCGTCTTTTCAGGTTTTCAACTCGAATCCACCTTTGGTTTCGAAACGTCATTCAAAATTTACGTCTTGAACCCCCCTTTATCATTTTTCCTATCATGCATTAAAGATTTTAGAAAACGTTTTTCAAATAAAGATTAATCCCGATGAGCGGGATGAAATCTGAAGATAGCCTCTTCTGTCTAGAAATCCATGTATGATTAAAGGGACTTTTTAAGGCGTGTAATGTAGGCCATAGTTCATGGTTACGAAAGAAAAGGATAAGTAGGCCCAAACAAGTATTTGAGGTATTGAACCAAAGATCAATTCATTCTGATGGCTTCAATCCTATCTTGCTCAATTTGAATATGTTCATATGTGTCTCTCTCTTGATGCTCTCTGGATACTCCATGTTCTTCTAGAATAATTGTGCTTGATCAATTCATAGTTTGAAGTTTGATGCGCCATTTGAGTTGATTCTCGTCCCCTTTATCTTTATTTTTTTATTTTTTTTTTTTTTTCTTTGTTTTTTTCACTCTTTGTTTTTTTAGCTCTTTATTTTTCTTTTTTTTTCTTTGTTTTTTCTCTTTATTTTCTCTTTATTATCCTTGCTTTAATTTTTTTTTTTTTTTTATTTTTTCCTCTTTTTCTCTGATTGGATCTTCGCACTTGACATTTGGTTCACCTTTTGGTATCTCCTTTGGATTGATGTCTACACTCATGTGAGCAGATCTCCACCTTGCCCCCCAGTGTGGGGGTGATCCTTGGTTAGGGTTGAGTCAGAATAAAAATACTATAGGCTCAAAAGGGGACAACAAAGGATATATATATATATATATATATATATATATATATATATACATATATGGATAAATGAAACAAAGCCGTTCATATCTCATACACAGAAGTCCTTGAAAAGAGGTATCATCAGGAGATAGATTTTCAGAATTAATTTTATTCACATGAAAAAATGTAATTAATGCATGATAGATTTATTTTGAATTCATTCTCCTTTCTGCTTCTTGCTCCCAACATGTTTCAAATGTTTAGGCTCAACTTCAGAAAATTGATACGAAATGCCCCAAGTTGTGTCTTCTGATAGGAGGTTCATGCTCAAGTGAACATCTTGAACTCAATGTCTGCATGTTTTATTGGTAGAAAAATGTTGTTTTGCGGTGTGACTTTATTAACTCAGAGGTATCGGTATGACTCTTTGTATCTCCATGAATTATTCTGGGTAAAAATCGAGGGATTTTTTTTGGACAGGATAAGAAAGGTCTGATCTTGCTATATGTCAAAAATCTATAATTCTTGAAGAATTAAAAGAATCATGAATTCATTCGATATTCGAAGAACTAAAGATTAAAATTTGCTCAATTATTCAACCTTAGAAGGTAGCATAAGTTCAGTCACTTAAAAGATTAAGCAAGTATAAAAGATAAAACAAAAATGATTTCAAACAAAACAATGCTCTCAATGCAATGGTAGATGCAATACCCCCATTATTTTTTCGATTATCCATGCCCCTGAATCAATCAAGTTCTGGATCTTGCGCTTCAGTGCCTCACAATTCTCGGAGAAATGTCATGAGCTTCCTATGTGGTAACTATGCACGATATCAAAATCGTAACCCTCGGGATATAGGGACTCTTTTCTCATATATTTCGTAACCCTCGGGATATGGAGACTCTTTTCTCAGATCATTCTGGAAGGCTCAGTCCTACAATCAGCTGAACAAGCTCCAACTGTACTGATTTCAGCTTCTTGATTTTATGTGGTGTCATGTGGTAGGACCCTTTATAGAATCCTCTATGATTTAGCTCTATGTTTTTTTTATGAATTATGCATGTAAAAATGATTAAATGAATGTTATGCAGAATGTAAATGCAGATGCCAAATGCAAATGCAAAAGGTGTCATTCTAGAGTGTCCATCTTAAAACAACTTTCATTGAACACAAAGGTCTCGGTACATCAAATAAACTTTACAGATAATGGACAGCTTTCACTCCTAGCTTTTTATCTCCTTCAGAAGCCAGGTTATCTTCCAAGCATGATCCGGTGATGAGCCATCAATCTGCATCAAATCTCTTGTAAAGACAGCTAACTCGACCAACTTATGAGCCATTTTGCTTGCTTGAGTAACCACCTCATTAATAGCATTGTTTTTTCTCCACTTTACATTTCAACCTTTGAATTTGTAAATATTAACCATTCTCTCTAGTAGAGACTCGATGCGGTCATGAAGTTCTCGTGCAAGATTTCTATAATCATGTACCAACTCTGTCATTGTTTTATTGTTGGCTCTACTTGTTTCAAGTTCAATATCTTTCTTACGATTTTGGTTTTGAAACGAGGCTTCTGCATCAGTAAGGGTTGTTCTCAATATTTCGTTCTTTGTTTTCCATATCCTTAACTCTTGTAAGGCTTTTTTACGTTCATTTTTTTTGCAATCTGCAAATCATGATAGCACCTCTTAGCTCGTTCTTCATGCATTTTACAATTTCTTTTTCATTGCTCGATACTACTCTTCAATTTAAAGGCTTCTTTTGCCCACTCTTCTGGAGTATTGCCTAACCCAACACTTTGAAAGGTTTGATTGATTCTTTGAAAACCATCTTGCATGGCTTCCAATTCTCTGTTCAGAATGTCCTTTTTGTTTTACAATTGAAGTATTTGAGCTTAATATTTCAATAGACGCTCTTCGTTTTGGATACCTTTACTGATGCTTTTGTCCTTGGACTCACTCAGTTTCGCCTCAACCAGATGTTTGACTATTGAACCTGGTTGACCCTCATTCTCAATTTCAATACTCCATGCTCTATTAAGCAATTAATTCAACGGTTGAAGGCAACACAAGTCTTAATATGATGTCCTTGAGCTCCTGCGTGATATTCACAGTTGGCATTGGCATCGTACCA
This sequence comes from Hibiscus syriacus, assembly GCF_006381635.1. Lineage (NCBI taxonomy): Eukaryota > Viridiplantae > Streptophyta > Magnoliopsida > Malvales > Malvaceae > Hibiscus > Hibiscus syriacus. The sequence continues at coordinate 194,433 of NW_024063265.1, read as the reverse complement.
CTCCGGATATGGAAATTGTAAAGGCTTCACATACTGCGGGGACACCTCTTGTGCTTCTAACAACTTATCATACAACTCCTTATATGATATAGGGATAGAATCAAAATGAGAACCACCTCTCGACTTGGATGAAACTAGAGTCTTCAGGTTTATTTCTCCTGATGCTGTAAGTATATTCTCAAATGCCCACGAGTTTTGATTGCATGGTTTCTTTTCATCCTTATGGATTTCTACAGTTTCCACTATTTCTTTGGTGTTTCCAAACAACTTGTTGATACGAATAATGATTGTGCATGGCTTCTCATACTGGCTACAATCAGTAGGTTCTAAAGTAGTCCCTTGTGTATTTGAAAACTCAATGTTACTTTCGTCGAGCTCTTTCTTTCTTGTTGTAGAAGTCTCACTTCATTTGGACAAAACATCTATCATATCCATCATCCTGGACATTTGCTCTTTTATCTCTCTTATCTCATTTCACTCTTCCTCAACCATATGATCTTTAGGCGCAAATCTCACCACTATTCTTGACGCTTTCTTAGGATGTCACTTCTCAGCTGTATTATCACCTACTTGATCATGAAACCCCTTGTCCATCATGAAAGCCTTCTACTATGCTGACCACTAACAAATCGACACCTTTTGATTACATCATGATCATGCAATGCAGATAAAGAAAAAAACCATATAAAAAAACAAGGTAGTACAAATAGGATAACAAAATAACAAAAACCAACAATACCAAAATAAATAAGCCAATGCAAAAATAAGAATGCAAATGCACGAGGTGTTAACTCCGAAAGTGAACACTTATAGAACAACCTTCATTTAGACGATAAGAATTCAGTAAGTACACCATGTAATCAATATACAATTACAACTCTTCATTTTCTTGAGTCGTACTCTTCATGGAATCTAACATTGAATCCAAAAATTGTCGATGTATTTCATCACCTTTGATGACGTCGGATGTCCTTAAATTGAATCTTGAAATCTTCATTCTTACCTCCAATGCGAAGTGGTCTTCATGTCTTTATGAAGGGTCTTCTCTTCCTTGGTATGACTGTATCTATCTCCTGATGGAGCATCGTGGCCTTTATACCTTTAAAGGAAGTCTTCAATCAGCTTTAGATTTCTTCATTCATCGGATAACCTTCTTCATGGATCATTTGAACATTTTTGGATCTCCCGATTTTGACTACATCGTTAAGAATTTCTTGTCTCATTATGACCAGCTTTCTTATTAGTCAATCACTTGCAAATTAACACATTTGGATGACATGAAGATGCAAATGCAATAAATGCAAAATAAAATAAACATAAAACCAAAATGGGTTATTACACATAATATAAACAAAATAATAAGTAAATAAAACCTACCCTCACATGCTGACTACCCAATCATGCTTTAGTAAATCCTACCCAACATGATATATACCCCCATGCTTTGGCATTTACAAAAAATCCTAACCGCATGATATCTAATTCGTATACTTGTTTGAAAAGAACAAATATATTCTATGAACATAAAGCAAAAAGGTAAATGTTCAAAAACACTCCTCCTTTGTGTACACTTATTTGGGAACCTATTGACATACAGAGTTTCGGTACATCTATACATAAGGTGACAATTCTACAGTTCACTATATGCATAGTTTTGGCTCTATCAGGAAAAGGTACTCAAAGTGTCTTTGATGCCAATGCCCCCTTGGGCTGCCAAACCCTCGATCCTCACCCATTATAGGTTTCGAGCAAAACGAATTCAATTCGAGAGGATATATTTCCTTATGCCTATGCGGAGAATAAATTCCCTCGAAGACATAAGGTATATGAATCCCGAAGGTTATTTGCTAGGCCTGCACGGAGAATAAATTCTCACGAAGGCGTCGCTTTCGCCCCCACTTAAAAAGGTTTGGAGCTCAGGTATAGAGCTTATGTTATGCAAATGAACATGATGTGTGTGAGGAAGAACATTCAGCCCTTTAACTCAAAAGAAAAACGAAACCTCTTGACAAAAACTTGGACAAATCTGAAAGCAAAAATAAAATGTTAGTAAGACAATAATAAAATGAAGCAATTAAAAACTTCAATAAAAGGATCATAAGTTAACCAAAGATTTGAACTCATAATTTCCACCACAACAACAATGTATAAGCAACTTATAGCCTGACTCTCTAAAAAAAATCCCCAGCAGAGTCGCCAAGCTGCCGTAACTGTTTTTCCGCGGGAACAGTTTAATGTTTTAAAATAGTTACAATTTTTAATTTTGGAAAATTGGATGATTTTGGATTGAATTGGATAAAATTGAAAAGAGTCGCCATCAACCTTTGGGTTAGGTAGGTCGAATACCTAAAAAAATCTTTTAAAAACAATTTTAAGAAAAATCATTTTTTAAGACAAAAATTGGTATGCGTTTACCGAAAATTCGGTTAAAATAGGTTCGGGAGTCGGTTACGCGTGGGGAATGATTAGCACCCCCACAGCGTCCAAAACTGGTACTGTGCGCTTATACGTTGCCGTAAATGGTGAAAATCATGAATCGAATATAAAATTAAATTATGATCCATTTATTAAAATTTAATTAATTTGCTTCAAATTAATAACTTAAAGGATGAAATTTAAAGGATACAAATAGCAAAAATATGTATTTAAATTTATAAAGACCAAAATAGATAAAACAAAAACTTTAAGTATTAAAATAACGAAAATAGAAATTAAAGGATTAAAATAGCACAAACAGAAATTTAAAAAGCTAGAATAGTAAAAATAGAAAATTTGAAGACCAAATATCACAAACTGAAATTTAAAAGTCCAAAATGGAAAAAACATGAACTTTAAATCCTAAAATAGTAATTACAGAAACTTAAAGGCCAAAATAGTAAAAACAAAGAATTAAGGGACTAAATAGCAAAAATAAACATTTGAAAGACAAGTTACAAAAATCGGAAAATAAAAGAACTAAACAATAATTACCAAATAAACCAACATTCAAATTGTAAATGTTAAATATTTAGGACTAGAATAACATATACATAATATTTAAGACTAACATAAAATAACCTAAAACATGGAGGACCAAATTAAAATAAAACAAGGCAATGACTAAAATGATATATTTTCAAATGTTATAGCTTAAATCTAAATATCCATAAAATACACAAAACACTAAATTAGTGACCAAATTAAAACCTTTATAAATACCATAGCCAAAATCGAATACTCACATTAATAATACAATAAACCGAAAATAGGACTAAAATGAATTATAATGAAAACAAGATGACCAGAAACTAAATAACCTAAAACATTATAATATAAAACTGGGAAAATAACGAAATCAAAACAAGTACATAAGACTAAATTAAAAAGCAATCCTGAAAGTGCCTACTTTACAAAAGGGTATTCAAGTTTAGGGACTATAACTTAATTTACCCAAAATATTTAATATGAAACATAAATTTAACAAAATTAAACTAAACTCACGCACACAACTAAACTACACCATTTCATCAAAAAGATAAAACATGAATATTAAATTAAACCTAATAACTAAACCAATTAAAGTGTACCCTGCCACATCACTCTTCTTTCCACTCACAACACCATTTTAATAAATTAATATTTATATTATTTTAAACATTAAGCCTAACCTAGATTGAAAGTAAGCCCCATGGACGCATCTCTCTATTCCTTCCCAATTCTCTGCCTTATTCTTCATTCCATTTCCTCAGCTAGGAAACCAAAGAAATGCACATGGTCACCGTTGAGCACCAACGGTGAAAAGGTAAACACAAAACACCCTCTTTCCTATTTATTTTGCTATTTATTTCAAAATAGATCACACACACCACACACATCAATAATCGAAAATGGATTTTTTTTAAAAATACCTAAAGAAAATTGCTTAGTATTCTCATCTTTGGTTATTATTTGCTTTGCTTTTGTTACAGAGAAAAATCAGGAAATAAACTCCCTGATATACAGCTTTTCGAAACAAAGATGTAGAAAATTTGAAACCCCTTTTTACAGTATGTTTCCCTCTCCTGTTGTCAATAAACCATGTTCCCTCATTTTTTTCTTTACTTGCTCCTCCACTCTAATAATCAATCCCCATGTTTGCTGTTTTTTCTCTTGACCGAGATCTCCCCCTTCCTTACTTTCAACCGATTACATTTATAACAAAATTTTGATGGGTTTTCCACTAATTTTTGGATAGTGGTAGGATATATTAGGTAAGAATACCTAATTTCTGAAATTTTAAAATCCGTTTAGTGGATCTATGATTTGGTTCTGATTTTGGTTGCTGCTTGACGTATGTAATGACGCAGCATCTTCAGTGGTCCGGTGGCTCGTCCGTGATGGTTTCGTTCGGTGGTCGACGACGTGCTTGGTAGCGTGAGCAGTGGACTGTTACAGCTGGATGTTGGTTGGCTAGCGGCGGTAATGGATTAGGGGATTAGGGTTAGAAAACCCTAATATGAAATGGATCAGATATCTGGGTCTAATCCGGGTTGAACTCGGGTCAGGCTTCAGCTGGGTTAGAACATTGTAGTAGACTGATTTATTGGATCTGGAGGCCTGCTAAGTTTTGTAATTTGTAATTGGGCTGCTGAGTTGTTGGACCTGCAAACATGTATTATAATTCTATTAATAATAATAAATATAATAATAATACATAATATAATATATATTTTTTAATCCCGATCAAAAAATGGGTGTCTTCAATATATGTTTGTAATTTTTGTTTTGTTTTGTATGTGTTTTAGTGGGATCTCAAAATAAATAGCATTCGAATTAATAATAAATTTTAGAACGAAAATAGTAATATTTCTTTATTTCAATTGGAGTAAGAAATGATTGTTTTAAGGTATGAGAGGTTGATTCTTAAAAAGAAGCGTTAGACTTAATTTGTTTTATTTTATTTTATTGTTATTTATGCATTTGAATTTGGAATTAATAATAAGCTTTAGAATGAATTTATAATATTTATTTATTTTAATTGTAGTAGGAATTGACTGCTTTAAGGCATAAAAGGTTGATTCTTCTTGATATGAAATAATTAAATATTATTGTGTTTCATACTAAAATTCAAAGAATATCATTTAAAGAGATCTTGAATTAAATTAAATTCGAGTTCGTAAAAGACATTGCAAAGACAATTAATTAATCGAGTATGTACCAATTTAGGGCGTTGTGGGGGTGCTAATCCTTCTACACCAAGTAATCGACTCTCGAACTCAAAATTTTTGGTAACGTAAACTGTAAAATTTTTGTTTTAATTAAAATTACATTTTATTAAAATAACAAAACATTTTGGGTGCCCAATCACACCCTAATCAAAGAGTGGTGGCAACTCCTCTAACCATGTTTTACTATTAAAAGGAAACATCAAATTATTCGATACGAGATCTTTTAAAAATCATATTTTAAAAAAAATTAAGAAAAATCGTTTCGACAATTATATTACATGTAATTTTTTGATTAATCTATTCAATTCAATATTTTAAACGAACTAATGATATATCAAAATATTTACTTTTCAAATATACATTAATTATAATGTACTTAATAGTAGATGGACTAGAATATATTTTTGATAGAATACAAGGGGTTTCAGTGAACTTTAATGAGGGATGGCAATAGTCTTAGTTCAGAATTTATAAAGTCTGAATTGATCTAATTAACAATCGGGCTTTCAGGTCAATTCAAGTTCAAATCCAAGTCTGAATACACAAATTAAAGTCCGATCTAAATAAAATATCCAAAATTCAAATTCAAATCTAAAAGTTCGAAATTAAATTGATATTTTCTCTTTTGTAAAGGGGCACAATACCCGCCAAAATTTGTAATAAAAAAACACACAATCAAAGCCTCCATTAAGAAAAAAAACCAAGCTAAAGATTCAACCACAAGATTTCATACATAAATTTAACATAAAAGTTAACTAAAATTTAAAATAAACTGAACATAAAATCCAAGTAGATTAGTAAGAAAAAACACATTTAAAAAAAATAAATAGAATATATCGAACGTAAATAAAAAGATTCGCAAAATATACCTAATAATATAAAGCTTATGAGCTAAAGCATCCAAGTAAATGGAGAAAAGCAAACACATTCTCATTAAACGAAAAACACAGTAGCTAAATAATATGAAAAAAGGACATGAATTTATGAGTAGAAACAAGTTCAAATAAAGGTTTAAGAATCTTAAACGTATACAAAATATGGGCAATGGTACTTGAAGAAAATAAAGGTTAGAGTTAAGGTTTCATATGTTTGATGAATTATTAAATGTTTTAATTCGGATTCGAATATTGATCAAACTCGGATAGGACTCAAATTGAGTATGGAATTGGACTCGAATTGAACTTGATTGAATCCTGGTAGTATCCATATCCGATCAATCTCCTATTAGGACTCAATTTTTTTTTTAAAATTTGATTCGAAATTTTTCTAATTGAATTTGTATCAAATTTTTTTCTTCATATCAACTCGACTCATATCAAATTCTGACTAAATTGTCATCCCAAACTTTAACCAAATATAAATTCTGAACATAAAAAGAAAATCCACTTGGGATACCTTAGGAGGATTAGGAGAAAATTGAAAAGACGCAAAAAGTGACCAACTTTGTCCAACAAACCAACAAACATCATCACGAAATATATACCCAAAATGCCACACATCATTCAAAATCATGGACCAACCTCGGTTTTTAATATAAATACCACCACTACCTTTACTTTACTTCCTGTTTTTGCTCTTTGTATTTTTCTAAAGCAAATAAAATATCAGCTAATTAGCATGCTTTCCATAATTAGTGCTCTTGCTTCTTTTTTTTTCCTTTCAATAAAGGCAAATGTTGAAAAGTCTAGAAAAATATAGATATAGTTTTTATGAATCTTAAAAGACATATGTTATTAAAATTGAGGTAAATACAAAAATAATCCCCTTATTATAGGGTGTTGTTTTGATGAGTCTCTCGACTATTAAAAGTTAAAAAATGATTCTCTAATTATATGACGTTACTTTGTTGAGTCTCCCGACTATTAAAAGTTATAAAATGGTCACATGACTATTCATATATTCCAAACTCGTCTTTTTCTATTAAAAAATTGATGGTCGTCTGAGTTGGACGTTAACAACCTGACTTTGATATGATAAAATCATATTTTTAATGATGTCTACTGACATCGTCATTGCTTTCAAGTACTGACTCGACGACATAATATAAACAAATACTCAATTAAAAAAAACAACTCAAACGGTTTCGAGGTCAGATTTTATCATATCCTAATGAGCATGTTAACTTCTAGCTTAGACGGTCACCAATATTTTAATGAAAAATGATGAGTTTGGAACATATGAATAGTCATGTGACTATTTTGTAATTTTTAATAGTTGGAAAACTCAACAAAACAATTCCTTATAGCCAAGGATCATTTTATAACCTTCAAAAAATAACATCCAATAGTCATATGACCATTTGTATATTTTACCTAAAAATTTGTTAATGTAAAATAATTAAAAGTGAGGTCAATAAAAAATAAATTGTGTATAAAATAAAAAAATTTAAAGTCATTTTGTCTTATCTATATTCATTAATTAGAGAAACAAAAATTATTATAAACATATATATATCATAAAAAATACAAATACATAACTTTTTTTCTGTATTTAATAATCATTTATATATATAATCAGGTATATTTCAAAACATTTTCTCAATAGCATATGATATCCATCTCTACAATATAGATCTCATTATAAATAAAAGTATATCTTTACAAAATAATTTTTTTAACAAACCTTTCAAGTGACTTCTATATGAAAGGGAATGATGTTCTTCCTAAAGGTAATGAGTTCTAGTAACTACGTCCGTAGGAATATTGTCAATAAGGTGTGTATGGATTGTTAATAGTCTTAATATCTTTTTTTCCTAAATTTGATCATCAAGAATTCTTATTCCATATAAATTCTTAAATTTTAATTTAATGGTCAAATAAATTTAAATTAACATTAATATTAAAATAAAATTTAGTTTAATTACCCATTAAATTTTATGTCACCTTATAACTGTTATTAATTATACAAAAGAAAAGACTAAGTTTCTTAGATTTACTTTAGATTTTGATTATCTTAAAAAATATTTTTTTATTGAATGCTATTTAATTCTTATTAATCATGGGATTTACATGCAATGAAACTTCTGAACTATACAGGCTGGTAATAATGAGTTTAAGTGAGGAACTTGAATTATTTGCATGAATCTCAACACTTTCACGTGCTATATGATTTGGCACCATGTGCCAATGAAACATCCAAGAATTAATCAACATGAAAAATAAATTTTCTTCCATGAATAATTCAGAAACTTTTGTCATTTTCTTTCCACTTGTAAAACTATTTATTATATATTATAAAATTGAAAATTTGACATTTTTGTTAATTTTTTCTTCTTATTTTTCTTGTCATATTCATCACTGATTGAAACAAGAGTGAAATTTTCCATTAAAACTTTTACAAAATCTCCAGATCCCCCCCTCCCCGTATCATGTTTAAGTAATAAACAAAGAAAAATATATTTCCAAACACCTGTATCTTCAAGAAATGATCTTCCTCCTCCTCCGGCTAACTGTTCCAGCATCACGCCTCGCGTAATTCCCATCACTATGAATCAACGGCACGTCGTTGGCTTCCTCGCCGTCCTCCTCCTCCACCGTGGCTATACGGATGCACGAGCATCGTTGTAGAGATGCAAAGAATGCAGTCGCTACGCCGTTGATGAACCACATGGCGACACCATTGAACTTCCCGCACCCGCCTGCAGTCGATGTGGATCGGACTACCCTCGGCTCATCGTTATTCGATCGGAGGTTGAAGAAGCCGGGGCAGCTACTCGTAGTTGAGGTAGTTGCTGCCATGAATTTGGTATAGAAAATGAAAACAGAGAAAAGAGAGAGGGGAAGGGGAAATGTTTGGTTAAGTTCAGTTCTTCATGGTGTGCCTTAAGGCCTTGAGTTATTAAAGAGATTGGAATTATAGTTGCTGTACTATATGCTAAGTTTAATTCCTACATTTGCCCTTCATCCATTGCGGAATTACAAATGAGTCCTAAAATGTGATCATGACTTATTCGCGTGAATGTATCTAAAATGATCTATGATCTTTTTTAATTTCTATAAATTATATTATAAGATTAAGTTATAATCAAATTATATTTTACTGCAATTAAAATTTAAATATTATTAAACGTAATTTAATTATATATCAACTTTGTGAGTTCTTTAACTATTTTCAGTTAAATTTATTTAGAAGGTTTTAGTTATAAAGAAATTGATAAGAATAAAAGCAAAGAAGAAAATGGAAATGAAGAGAGAACTATTATTAATGAAAATTTACCTACGGCCAGCTTGCAGGGTTATGTGTGGTGCACAATCACTTTTCCTTTCACGATACTTCATTTCTTCATATTTTTTTATATACTTTTTGATATTTTACTTCATTCCTTTATTATTAGCAAACGGCTAACAACAGCCTATATAAAATATTAATCAAACCAATCTATTACACCACTTAAATTACTTTTATCCTTTAAAATTCAATATTTAACTCACATTAAATATATTCTATTTTAAAGATAAATATATATTTTAGTGCTTAAATTTGGTTTCAATATTTCATTTGATTTCTAAACTTTTATTATCCAATTAGATATTTAACTCACATTAATTTGATTTCATGATTTAACTTACATTTTACCGACACAATTATTTGAACTCAAAATTTTTATAAAAAATAATATTTTCTTTAACCACTGAACTTCTCAATACCAATTTATTTAAATTTTAATAAGAAACACAAAGATGATTTTCATAATATATACGGAAATACACACAAGTGTAAGTTATGTGGTGATCACCCTTAAAGTTTTAGTAATAATAATAGTGGGTCGAATTGGGTCAAGAGTTTTAGCATTTAATGATTGGCGCACTAAACCATTGACCCCAATGCCACCAACCATATGGGGGTGTTTTCTAATTCAGGATAAAGAAATAGTAAAGATGATAATATTTTATTGGTTCTCTTCATATTTAGTTTAGTTTTGATTTATTCGATCTACAATTAGTGAAAGGATGAAACATTGTCTATATATGATATGATTAATATTTCATAAAACAATCGGCATGAATAGGTGGAGACTGCGAATGCCATAATGATGAGTCGTCCCAAAGGAGAGAGTGATTGTAATCATAGTTTACACCCCATTCTGTGATTTAATTGTGTGTTAGAAACTATTAAGCAATTTTAATGATAAAAAAAAAGAGTGTTTTCTTTTTAAAAGTTTTAAGTTCGAGCATTTATGTTTTTATAAGGTGTACACCGAAACACATCACTAATATAGCATACCGATGTACACCACTAATGAATTTGTCCTAATTAAATAAATATTAAAAAGCTTAATGATCTATAGAAAATTAATCATTTATTAAAATTTAGTTTTAATTTTAATAAAAATATAATTAGATCATGATTTTTTATTAAAAATTGTAATTAATTTAGAATTTTATTTGTTTAAGATTCAAACGATTAATTTATTAAATTTATAGATTCATCGCCAACAATAATATCAAGAACCAACCGTCGACTATCATTATTCATCGTAGAAAAACCGTTTTCATTTCCGAAAAACCTCCCAAGTAGATCGGCAACGAGGGCCCCCGGGAAGATACATGCATTATTTATTGACGAAGCTATAAAGAAATATGCATCCGTCCTTGCTCTACAAGTCGATTGTGTCCGAAGTATTAATCTCCACAAGTATGAAAGCCTCGAGTAGAGATGTAAGATCGTATAACATTAGTGATAAACCAGTAGAACTCTCTAAAACATCATCACCCTCCATCAACAATTCGATGCCCAAAAATGCTATCATAATGCATAGGGAATCACCCGTGACCATTTTAAAGATCTAGTCAAGTACACAAATGGTCTCTTAGGATACTGTTTTGTTGAATCCACGGTTATTAAAAGTTTTAAAATGGTCAATTGATTATATGTAATTATTTTGTTGAGTTCCTCGACTATTAAAAGATATAAAATAGTCATATGACTATTCATATATTCCAAACTCGTCTTTTTTTTATAAAAAATTGACAATCGTCTGAGTTGGATGTTAACATGTTGACTAAGATATGATAGTTGTTTGAGATTCTGAAATCGAATTTTAATATATCTCAGTCAGCAGGTTAAAATCCAACTCAAATTGTCGTCAATTTTTTAACGGAGAAGGATGAGCTTGGAACTTATGAATAGTCGGATGACCATTTTGTTACTTTTAATAGTCGGGTGACTCAACAAAACGATACTCTATAATTGAAGAACCATTTTATAATTTTTAATAACCGAAGGATTCACTAAAATAACCCTATAGTCGAGAGACCATCAATGTACTTTACCCTTAGGGGGTGTTTGGTTCAAGGATTGTGGGATTCTCATCCCATGGGAATCCCACATTCCCATGGGAATCCCACATTCCCATGGGAATCCCACATTCCCATGTTTGGTTGGCCGGGAATCTCATTCCCGGTAATGTTTTATTACCAATAGTAGATTTTTTGGGGTATATTGTCGGGAATGTCATTATCTCCCTTTCCTTAAGTATTGTAACATTACCGACGTTTTGGACTAAAATGCCCTTAAATTTTTATTTTTTTCAAAAATATCATTCTTATATCATTGAATAATAAAAATTCTACGAAGGTTAAATTACAAATTTATCCTTAAATTATTTTAGATTTACCAAAAAAAAGTCTATAATTAAAATTTTATATGAAGTTCAGAGATTAAATTTTTTTTTACCCTTTCATTAAACCTTTTTTATATTTTTAATTTTGTAAAAAAAATTATATAAATATTATGAATTTAATTTTTTTAAAGAAAATATATAAAATTTTACAATTTGTAATATTATACAAATATATAATAAGGACAATTTGATCAAATATACATTCTAATAATCTTTTATTCTTTTAATCAAACAAGATAATCTTACATTCCTGCTAAACCAACCAAACACAAAATACAATATTCTCAGTAATCCTATTCCCTGGTAATCTTTTATTCCCACTGATAATCTTATATTCCGTGAACCAAACGCACCCTTAAAGATTTTAGAACTCAAAGGAGAGGGGGAAAAACATTGTAAAAGAAACAAAAGGGAAGATAAAATTTGCAGATTGAAAATTAAACTATGAAGATTAACCTAATCCAAGCATGCTAGTCTTTTGGATCGCAATATGGCCAGCTTTTGATCTCTTGATTGTTGGTCAAAGACAGCAGCCAGGGGGGCTGCTAAGGGAAGAAAAATGGGGGGCTGCTAAAACAAATTGGGGAGGGGGGCTGCCCAAAATATTTTTATTTTTAATTACAATATTAGTCCCTAAGTTTTAACTATAAATACCCTAGCTCATTTAGTTTCAAAATCATCCCAAAAATCATTTCTTTCTCCCAATACTAGAGAGCTTTCTTGTGAGTAGTGAGTGTTTTGTAAACACTTGTAAAATTTCTCTCTTAGTAAAAGATCTGCAGCAGTCCGGAGACGTAAGCATAAATTGGCTGAACTCCGTTATCAAATTTCGGGTATTATTTTTCCGCTTTTATTTCGCATTCTCACTAATCTGGTTATAGGGAAATTACTTGTTCTCGTTATATTTCCTAACAACTGGTAATCAGAGCTTTTGGTTGTGAATTTTGTCAATTTTATGCGAGGTTACTATTCATTACTATTCACGTGAATAGTGAATTTCGTGAATAGTGAAATTCGGTCGGCGATACGAGTTTGTCGACGGAGGTGTTCTAATACACGACGGTTCGCAGAAATGTCAGAAACGATCCAAACGAAGCCAGATTCGAGTGGGAGCGATGGCTGCAGACGAAGGGAAGGTGAAAATTGAAAAGTTCGATGGTGCGGACTTTGGCTTTTGGAAAATGCAGATCGAAGATTTTCTGTACCAGAAAAATCTATATCAACCCCTCTCAGGAAAGCAACCAGAGGGCATGAAGGATGAAGATTGGGCTCTTCTCGACAGACAAGCCCTCGGAGTTATCCGACTGACGTTATCCCGAAATGTTGCTTTCAACATAGCAAAGGAAAAGACCACGGCAGGTCTTATGGCAGCTCTCTCCAGTATGTATGAGAAGCCATCGGCCTCAAACAAAGTTCACTTGATGAGGCGATTATTCAATTTGCGGATGACGGAAGGGGCATCAGTGGCTCAACACCTGAATGAACTCAACACAATCACAACCCAGTTGAGTTCTGTAGAAATTGAATTCGATGATGAAGTTCGAGCTTTAATTCTCTTATCATCTCTACCAGACAGTTGGAATGCTACTGTTACAGCAGTTAGCAGCTCGTCGGGAAATAGTAAATTGAAATTCGACGATGTTCGGGATCTGGTACTGAGCGAAGAAATTCGACGGAGAGAATCGGGTGAAGCATCAACCTCCTCAGCCTTGCACACGGAGTCCAGAGGGAGAACTTCAGAAAGAAATTCAAATCGTGGCAGATCCAAATCCAGACGGGAAAAATCCAGAACGGGAAAGAAAGATTTTACCTGTTATAATTGTGGCAAGAAAGGTCACTTTAAAAGAGATTGCCGAGCACTGAAGAAAGATACCGGTGCACAGGAATCTGCCAACGTGACAGAGGAGACAGGTGATGCCATGATTCTAAGCGTCAACAGTCCGATTGAATCATGGATCTTGGATTCAGGGGCATCTTTCCACTCCACCCCATGCCAAGAAATCATGGAGAACTATATCAGTGGTGATTTTGGGAAGGTTCATCTTGCTGATGATGAAACCTTGAAGATCGTCGGAAAAGGAGATATCCGACTAAAGCTGCCAAACCAGACCACCTGGAAGCTGACAGGAGTGAGACATATTCCTGGCCTCAAAAGAAATCTGATTTCTGTTGGACAGCTTGATGGAGAAGGATATAGTACAACCTTTTCAGGTTGTGAATGGAAGATTACCAAAGGAGCACTCGTCATTGCTCGTGGTAAGAAGACTGGTACTCTCTATGTAACCTCAAATTTAGAGAATATCATTGCAGTAGCAGATGCTGATGGAAAATCAAACCTATGGCACCAAAGGCTTGGCCATATGAGCGAGAAAGGAATGAAGATACTTCTGTCAAAAGGGAAGCTGCCGGATCTAAAGAATGTGGATGTCGGACTATGCGAGGATTGCATCTTTGGAAAACAAAAGAAAGTCAGTTTTGCAAAGATTGGCAAGGCACCCAAGGCAGAAAGGTTAGAATTGATTCATACTGATGTATGGGGACCATCCCCAGTTCCATCTCTTGCAGGCTCACTATATTATGTCACCTTCATCGATGATTCAACAAGGAAGGTGTGGGTTTATTTTCTGAAGAAGAAATCAGAAGTCTTTGATACCTTCAGAAAATGGAAGGCCATGGTGGAAAATGACACTGGTTTGAAAGTCAAGCGGTTGAGGTCTGACAATGGAGGAGAGTACAGAGACAGTAGATTCAGAGATTTCTGCGCAAACAATGGGATCAAAATGGAGACAACAGTTCCCAAGACACCGCAACATAATGGTGTAGCAGAGCGCATGAACAGAACTCTGAATGAACGTGCCAGAAGTATGAGGATACATGCCGGCTTGCCCAAATTTCTATGGGCTGAAGCAATCAACACTGCAGCTTACTTGATCAACCGTGGGCCCTCAGTTCCTTTGGATGGAAGAATACCAGAGGAAGTTTGGAGCAAGAAAGAAATAAACCTTTCACACTTAAGAGTGTTTGGTTGTATTTCTTATGTACACATAGACTCTGCTGAAAGAAGTAAGCTTGATGCTAAGTCCAACAAATGTGCCTTTGTTGGTTATGGCGGTGATGAGTTTGGTTACCGGTTTTGGGACTACGAAAATCGAAAGATCATCAGAAGCAGAGACGTCATTTTCAATGAAAATGTGATGTACAAAGACAGGTCAACCGCAAAATCAAGTAATACCGAGGCTGAAACAAAGGAATTTGCTGAGTTCGAGGAGATTTCTGAAAATGATGTTCAGATCAGTCCTGAAGCAGTTCAAGAGGAAGAACCAGGCACACCAGAACTGAGACGCTCCTCCAGAATTCCTAAACCAACCCAACGGTATTCACCTTCTTTACACTACTTGTTGCTGACTGACAATGGTGAACCAGAGTGTTATGATGAAGCAATGCAAGTGGAGGATTCAGTCAAGTGGGAGTCTTCCATGAAAGATGAGATGGACTCGCTTATGTCAAATCAGACGTGGGAATTAGCTGAATTACCACTAGGCAAGAGAGCGCTCCATAACAAGTGGATTTACAGGATCAAAGAAGAGCACGATGGGAGCAAACGTTACAAAGCAAGATTGGTTGTCAAAGGCTTTCAGCAAAAAGAAGGTATTGATTACAATGAAATTTTCTCTCCAGTCGTAAAACTGTCTACAATCAGACTGGTGTTGAAAATTGTAGCTGCAGAGAATTTACATCTTGAGCAGTTAGATGTAAAGACAGCTTTCCTTCATGGTGATTTGGAGGAAGAAATCTATATGAGGCAACCAGAAGGCTTCATAAAAGCAGACAAGAAAAACCTGGTATGCAGGTTAAAGAAGAGCTTGTATGGTTTAAAACAAGCTCCAAGACAGTGGTACAAGAAGTTCGATAGTTTCATGAGTAGCAGTGGTTTTACCAGATGCCAAGCAGATCATTGTTGCTACATCAAGAGGTTCGACAACAGCTTCATTATTTTATTATTGTACGTTGATGATATGCTCGTTGCAGGCTCAGATATGCAAGAGATTATAAACTTGAAGCAAAAATTGTCGAAGCAGTTTGCTATGAAGGATCTCGGCGCTGCAAAGCAGATTCTTGGGATGAGGATCAAAAGAGACACAAAGTCGGGGACTTTGATGTTATCACAGGCTGAGTACATCAACAAAGTACTCTCCAGGTTCAACATGCAAGATGCTAAACCAGTAAGTACACCTTTAGGTGTTCATTTCAGACTCTCCAAAGACCAATCACCAAAGACGGAGGAAGAACGTGCACACATGGTGAAGGTGCCGTATGCCTCAGCAATTGGAAGTCTGATGTATGCCATGGTTTGTACCAGACCAGATATTGCTCATGCAGTGGGAGCTGTTAGCAGGTACATGAATAATCCGGGCAAGGTACACTGGGAAGCAGTCAAATGGATCCTCAGATATCTGCGGGGTACCACAAACAAAGCACTTTGTTTCAAAAGTGGAGATACGATACTGACAGGCTATGTAGATGCTGACTTAGCCGGAAATATTGACATCAGAAGGAGCACTACAGGGTATGTCTACACTCTAGGAGGTACTGCAGTGAGTTGGGTTTCTCAACTACAGAAGATAGTTGCTCTCTCCACAACTGAAGCAGAATATGTCGCTGTTACGGAAGCCAGCAAGGAGATGGTTTGGCTCCAAAGTTTCTTGGACGAGTTAGGTAAGAAACAAGAAAACAATGTCTTGTATTGCGACAGTCAAAGTGCTATCCATCTAGCGAAGAATCCGTCTTTTCATTCCAGGACGAAGCACATACAATTGAGATATCATTTATCCGGTCTCTTCTGGAAGATGGGATTTTGAAACTTGAAAAGATTAGTGGAGCTCAAAATCCGGCAGACATGTTAACAAAGACGGTGACCACGGACAAACTGAAGTTGTGTTCAACTTCAGTTGGCATGCTAGAATAAAAGACCAAAAATACTGCTGCATCGATCGAGGTGTGAAGACAGATTGAAATTAGTCTTCAAGTGGGAGATTGTTGGTCAAAGACAGCAGCCAGGGGGGCTGCTAAGGGAAGAAAAATGGGGGCTGCTAAAACAAATTGGGGAGGGGGGCTGCCCAAAATATTTTATTTTTAATTACAATATTAGTCCCTAAGTTTTAACTATAAATACCCTAGCTCATTTAGTTTCAAAATCATCCCAAAAATCATTTCTTTCTCCCAATACTAGAGAGCTTTCTTGTGAGTAGTGAGTGTTTTGTAAACACTTGTAAAATTTCTCTCTTAGTAAAAGATCTGCAGCAGTCCGGAGACGTAAGCATAAATTGGCTGAACTCCGTTATCAAATTTCGGGTATTATTTTTCCGCTTTTATTTCGCATTCTCACTAATCTGGTTATAGGGAAATTACTTGTACTTGGTTTATTTCCTAACATTGATATGTCTCATAGCCGGGGTATCCTCCTCCTTCCGTTTAAATTCCAGAAATTCGCCAACATACTTGCTTCCTTTAAGCCTGCAGAAACCATGGAAAAACTAAAGTTCACTTTATCTAAAATCGCCCATGGAAACATAATACAATAACTGCCACAATCAAGAAAGTGCATTACTAAATGGTTGCATAAGTTTTATCAACAATCAGTTCGTTAGTGAGATAATGTATTAGACCTTGTAACTAAAGCTAGGAATTTGAATCCTAATATTTGAAAATAGAGTAAATTAGTTTGAGAGATTATCCATACCTCTACAATACTTAATATAAATTAATCGATTAATAAATCGGATATTAGTAGTTATAAAAGAAATGATTGCACAAGTTTTTGAGATATGGAAACAACAGGAGACCTCCAAAACCAGAAGATTAGCACAGACACTAACAGACAACAATTATCTTAGGACTAATTAAGCAAACATAAGTTTTAGATAGTTTCATTAAACACAGAACCACATTTAAGATGAACACAACTTTCAGTTACAAATCATCGGACATATATTAAAAAGATTAAAGTATTCGTGCTGAACACATACTCATATCTGAGTCCATAACATAATATTTTGTCAAAGGACATCAAGATATTTGTAATAAGCAGTAGTAGTAGTGTATATAATATTTTAATTTTTCAAATTTCAACTCCACGACATAATGTTTTTTCACCACCAATAATAGGTGGTCATTTAATCACCGTCTGTGCTGGCTGCGTGCATAAATGGGATAGTAAAATGTAGCGGCCTGATTAATGGCAAAATACAGAGACACTTGTCTATCCATGGACCGCAGTTATTTTATGTGGTCACCTTTTTACCTCCTTTTCTAGTTAAATACGAAGGTTAATCTTGTTCATTGATTTCTGATCATTTCTTTCTGACTGTTGAAATTTGAACAGCAAATTTATTTCTTTTGCAGTTCTTCAATGACATCAAGGGCCGAAATAACAATATTCTGTCGTGTAGACATTTGGTTTATCTTATTTGGCTCGTCTGCCTTTTATGTAAATTTTAATCATTTCCTTACGTACAAGCATATTTTATTATACTTGTAGACACATGATTTCGTCATACCCTCACTATTATAATATTTATATTATATAAATATAATATTATTAATTTTGTTTTTTTATATTTACAGACCCAGCAGCCCGTTTGACAGACCCAAATTACTCGTGACCCGAGTGGCCTAACAAATGCAACACTCAACCAGCAACCCGAATTGGAAAACAAAGATTTCCATAACCCTAGTTCTTTCGTTCCAATCTAACCTCGTTCGACCGAACGTGTAGATTCCCATAGTCGCACGTCTCGCCCCAACGACCCGCATCCACGTCAGTTTCCTCGGAACAATCTAACACACCAACAAACACAAAACATTAGTGTTTTATTAAGATTTAAACACCCAAAATGGGGGTGCTCGGGCCCTATAAAATCCCTTGTAATCAACACAAATCACACACGATATCACAAGAGATTGTACACAAGAATTACGAAAAATACAAGCAAGATTTCGAAGTGTTTTGTACCGAATCGAAGTGAAATAATAGATAAATTTTTACCTTGTTTTCGGTTTCCTTGGCTTGCATGTTACATCTGTTTGCTCTCGATTTGTGAAAAAACCCATTTAGACGATGAATGGGGGGCGCTTTTCAAGACCCTCGAGCCTAAATCTACACCCGAGACTCATTGTTTTAAAAAAATTCTTTGATTTTTGGAAAGAAGAGGAGATAAACTTTCGAAACATGGAAATTTTTTTAAACTTTGCCGTCGATGACCGGTGGCCAGCGAGGCGGCGTTGGCCGTGTTCTGGGTTCCCATGAACCTAGGCGGTGGCCGGTTCTTCAGATTGAAGAACATTGGAGAGAAACAGAGGGGACGGGTTTGGGTGTTTAGAAGAAAATGAAAACCAACGAAAATTTTAAAAAAATGTTTGGCTTATGTAGTATGTCCATATTGCCCATTTGAGCCGCGCCTAGACCGGACCCGACCCATTGGGTCCGCGTGTTTCCGAAATAAAAGGGGAAAATTCCATTTTGGTCCCCCTCATTTTAAAAGACTTCTATTTTGACCCCAATTCCTCTTTAAATCGATCTCTAATTTTGATTTTCTTTTAATTTGACCACCCACTTGCTTTTTAATTCAATTTAATCCCTATATTATTATTTTTATTATTTATTTTGTTATATATACGTATTTTTTATATATATTTTTTATTTGTATACCTATTATTAATATATATTTTTTAATTATTTTTATTTGAATATTTCTTTACTTAAGTACTATATCTTATATATATTTTTCTATTTTTGGTTTTTTTACTATTATATTATATTATTTTTAGTTTTTTACCTATATATATATATATACATTATCTTTTTTTCGTTTTTACCTATACTATTCTTTTTTCCTTGCTTTTATTTATTTATTTATTACGAATATTACTTTTACTAGATTTGCCTATATTTTATTTATTTCATTTTTTTCTCTTGTCTTTATTTTTATTTTTTATTTTTTTCTTATTTATTTTACTTTGTTTATTTATTTTCTTTATTTTTCTATTTTGTTTTTGTTTCTTTATTTTCATTTTATTATCTTTTTAGCTTTATTCACTCTTTAATTTTATCTTCTTTATTTCATTTGTTTTTCATTTGTTTTTATTACCTTTTTTTATAACACGTTTCTTATTTTTTATAGATGATTTAAAGTCGATCTAAGGTAAGCAATTTGGATCGTTATTTTACCTTTTAAGTTAAACTTTCAGTTTTCTTAATTAAAGACAACTGGAAATTACGTAGTACCGAAATGACAGTTCAATGGTGATAACCCTTCCTTGATTGTAATCGACTCCAGAATCCAACAGATCTTTGCCACGACGCAGATCAGGTAAGAAATATGGTATCCGATCAACCCATTTGTTTTAAAATAAATGATCGGTGGCGACTCCTAATCCATTTTCCTAAGTCGAAGCCCAATTCCGGGTTCCACCAAAAGACGGTTCCGACAGCTTGACGACTCCGCTGAGGATAGGTAAGTGAGTTAGGCCAGAATTAATATTTCATAAAACATTGTCTATATATGATATGATTAATATTTCATAAAACAATCGGCATGAATAGGTGGAGACTGCGAATGCCATAATGATGAGTCGTCCCAAAGGAGAGAGTGATTGTAATCATAGTTTACACCCCATTATGTGATTTAATTGTGTGTTAGAAATTATTAAGCAATTTTAGTGATAAAAAAAGAGTGTTTTCTTTTTAAAAGTTTTGAGTTCGAGCATTTATGTTTTTACAAGGTGTACACCGAAACACGTCACTAATATGACATATCGATGTACACCACTAATAAATTTGTCCTAATTAAATAAATATTAAAAAGCTTAATGATCTATAGAAAATTAATCATTTATTAAAATTTAGTTTTAATTTTAATAAAAATATAATTAGATCATGATTTTTTATTAAAAATTATAATTAATTTAGAATTTTATTTGTTTAAGATTCAAACGATTAATTTATTAAATTTATAGATTCATCGCCAACAATAATATCAAGAACCAACCGTCGACTATCATTATTCATCGTAGAAAAACCGTTTTCATTTCCGAAAAACCTCCCAAGTAGATCGGCAACGAGGGCCCCCGGGAAGATACATGCATTATTTATTGACGAAGCTATAAAGAAATATGCATCCGTCCTTGCTCTACAAGTCGATTGTGTCCGAAGTATTAATCTCCACAAGTATGAAAGCCTCGAGTAGAGATGTAAGATCGTATAACATTAGTGATAAACCAGTAGAACTCTCTAAAACATCATCACCCTCCATCAACAATTCGATGCCCAAAAATGCTATCATAATGCATAGGGAATCACCCGTGACCATTTTAAAGATCTAGTCAAGTACACAAATGGTCTCTTAGGATACTGTTTTGTTGAATCCACGGTTATTAAAAGTTTTAAAATGGCCAATTGATTATATGTAGTTGTTTTGTTGACTTCCTCGACTATTAGAAGTTATAAAATAGTCATATGACTATTCATATATTCCAAACTCGTCTTTTTTTTATAAAAAAATTGACGATCGTCTGAGTTGGATGTCAACATGTTGACTAAGATATGATAGTTGTTTGAGATTCTGAATTCGAATTTTAATATATCTCAGTCAGCAGGTTAACATCCAACTCAAATTGTCGTCAATTTTTTAACGGAGAATGATGAGCTTGGAACTTATGAATAGTCAGATGATCATTTTGTTACTTTTAATAGTCGAGTGACTCAACAAAGCGATACTCTATAATTGAAGAACCATTTTATAATTTTTAATAACCGAAGGATTCACTAAAATAACCCTATAGTCGAGAGACCATCAATGTACTTTACCCTTAGGGGGTGTTTGGTTTAAGGATTGTGGGAATCCCACATTCCCATGTTTGGTTGGCCGGGAATCTCATTCTAGGTAATGTTTTATTACCAATAGTAGATTTTTTGGGGTATATTGCCGGGAATGTCATTACCTCGCTTCCCTTAGGTATTGTAACATTACCGACGTTTTGGACTAAAATACTCTTAAATTTTTATTTTTTTTTCAAAAATATCATTCTTCTATCATTGAATAATAAAAATTCTACGAAGGTTAAATTGCAAATTTATCCTTAAATTATTTTAGATTTACAAAAAAAAAGTCTATAATTAAAATTTTATATGAAGTTCTGGGATTAAAATTTTTTTTACCCTTTCATTAAACTTTTTTTATATTTTTAATTTTGTAAAAAAATTTATATAAATATTATGAATTTAATTTTTTTAAAGAAAATATATAAAATTTTACAATTTGTAATATTATACAAATATATAATAAGGACAATTTGGTCAAATATACATTCTAATAATCTTTTATTCCTTTAACCAAACACGGTAATCTTATATTCCTGCTAAACCAACCAAACACAAAATACAACATTCCCAGTAATCCTATTCCCTGGTAATCTTTTATTCCCACTGGTAATCTTATATTTCGTGAACCAAACGCACCCTTAGGGGGTGTTTGGTTCAATGATTGTGGGATTCCTATGGGATGGGAATCCCACATTCCCATGTTTGGTTGACCGGGAATCTCATTCCCGGTAATATTTTATTACCAATAGTAGATTTTTTGGGGTATATTATCGGGAATGTCATTACCTCCATTCCCTTAGGTATTGTAACATTACCGGCGTTTTGGATTAAAATGCCCTTAAATTTTTATTTTTTTTCAAAAATATTATTCTTCTGTCATTGAATAATAAAAATTCTACAAAAGTTAAATTACAAATTTATCCTTAAATTATTTTAGATTTACAAAAAAAATCTATAATTAAATTTTATATGAAGTTCAGGGGTTAATTTTTTTTTTACTTTTTCATTAAACCTTTTTTATATTTTTAATTTTGTAAAAAAATTATATAAATATTATGAATTTATTTTTAAAGCAAATATAAATATTTTACAATTTGTAATATTATACAAATATATAATAAGGACAATTTGGTCAAATATACATTCCAATAATCTTTTATTTCTTTAACCAAACACGCTAATCTTACATTCTTGCTAAACCAACCAAACACAAAATACAATATTCCCAGTAATCATATTCCCTGGTAATCTTTTATTCCTACTGGTAATCTTACATTCCGTGAACTAAACGCACCCTTAAAGATTTTAGAACTCAAAGGAGAGGGGGGAAAACATTGTAAAAGAAACAAAAGGGAAGATAAAATTTGCAGATTGAAAATTAAACTATGAAGATTAACCTAATCCAAGCATGCTAGTCTTTTGGATCGCAATGTGGCCAGCTTTTGATCTCTTGATATGTCTCATAGCCGGGGTATCCTCCTCCTTCCGTTTAAATTCCAGAAATTCGCCAACATACTTGCTTCCTTTAAGCCTGCAGAAACCATGGAAAAACTAAAGTTCACTTTATCTAAAATCGCCCATGGAAACATAATACAATAACTGCCACAATCAAGAAAGTGCATTACTAAATGGTTGCATAAGTTTTATCAACAATCAGTTCGTTAGTGATAATATTAGACCTTGTAACTAAAGCTAGGAATTTGAATCCTATATTTGAAAATAGAGTAAATTAGTTTGAGAGATTTATCCATACCTCTACAATACTTAATATAAATTAATCGATTAATAAATCGGATATTAGTAGTTATAAAAGAAATGATTGCACAAGTTTTGAGATATGGAAACAACAGGAGACCTCCAAAACCAGAAGATTAGCACAGACACTAACAGACAACAATTATCTTAGGACTAATTAAGCAAACATAAGTTTTAGATAGTTTCATTAAACACAGAACCACATTTAAGATGAACACAACTTTCAGTTACAAATCATCGGACATATATTAAAAAGATAAAGTATTCGTGCTGAACATACTCATATCTGAGTCCATATAACATAATATTTTGTCAAAGGACATCAAGATTTGTAATAAGCAGTAGTAGTAGTGTATATAATATTTTAATTTTTCAAATTTCAATCCACGACATAATGTTTTTTCACCACCAATAATAGGTGGTCATTTAATCACCGTCTGTGCTGGCTGCGTGCATAAATGGGATAGTAAAATGTAGCGGCCTGATTAATGGCAAATACAGAGACACTTGTCTATCCATGGACCGCAGTTATTTTATGTGGTCACCTTTTTACATCCTTTCTAGTTAAATACGAAGGTTAATCTTGTTCATTGATTTCTGATCATTTCTTTCTGACTGTTGAAATTTGAACAGCAAATTTATTTCTTTTGCAGTTCTTCAATGACATCAAGGGCCGAAATAACAATATTCTGTCGTGTAGACATTTGGTTATCTTATTTAGTTCGTCTGCCTTTTATGTAAATTTTAATCATTTCCTTACGTACAAGCATATTTATTATACTTGTAGATACATGATTTCCTCATACCCTCACTATTATAATATTTATATTATATAAATATAATATTATTAATTTTGTTTTTTTTTATATTTACAGACCTCATCAGCCCGTTTGGCAGACCCAAATTACACGTGACCTGAGTGGCCTAACAAATGCAACACTCAACCCGCAACCCGAATTGGAAAACAAAGGTTTCCATAACCCTAGTTCTTTCGTTCCAAGCCAACCTCGTTCAACCGAACGTGTAGATTCCCATAGTCGCACGTCTCGCCCCAACGACCCGCATCCACGTCAGTTTCCTCGGAACAATCTAACACACCAACAAACATAAAACATTAGTTTTATTAGGATTTAAACACCCAAAATGGGGGTGCTCGGGCCCTATAAAATCCCTTGTAACCAACACAAATCACACGATATCACAAGAGATTGTACACAAGAATTACGAAAAATACAAGCAAGATTTCGAAGTGTTTTGTACCGAATCGAAGTGAAATAATAGATAAATTTTTACCTTGTTTTCGGTTTCCTTGGCTTGCATGTTACATCTGTTTGCTCTCG
Organism: Hibiscus syriacus; assembly: GCF_006381635.1. Classification (NCBI taxonomy): domain Eukaryota; kingdom Viridiplantae; phylum Streptophyta; class Magnoliopsida; order Malvales; family Malvaceae; genus Hibiscus; species Hibiscus syriacus. The sequence goes on along the minus strand of NW_024063265.1, from coordinate 169,650 downwards.
ATTTGTGAAAAAACCCATTTAGACGATGAACGGGTGGCGCTTTTCAAGACCTTCGAACCTAAATCTACCCCCAAGGCTCATTGTTTTAAAAAAATTCTTGATTTTTGGAAAGAAGAGGGAAAGAAGAGGAGATAAACTTTCGAAACATGGAAATTTTTTAAACTTTGCCGCTGATGACCGGTGGCCAGCGAGACGGCGTTGGCCGGTTCTGGGTTCCCATGAACCCAGGCGAGAAACAGAGGGGACGGGTTTGGGTGTTTTGAAGAAAATGAAAACCAACGAAAATTTTAAAAAAAATGTTTGGCTTATGTAGTAAGTCCATATTGCCCATTTGACCCGCGCCTAGACCGGACCTGACCCAACCCATTGGGTCCGCGTGTTTCCGAAATAAAAGGGGAAAATTCCGTTTTGGTCCCCCTCATTTTAAAAGACTTCTATTTTGACCCCAATTCCTCTTTAAATCGATCTCTAATTTTGATTTTCTTTTAATTTGACCACCCAACTTGCTTTTTAATTCAATTTAATCCCTATATTGTTATTTTTATTATTTTATATTATTTATTTTGCTATATATATATGTATTTTTTATATATTTTTTTATTTGTATACCTATTATTAATATATATTTTTAATTATTTTTATTTGAATATTTCTTTACTTAGGTACTATATCTTATAATTGTATATATATATTTTTCTATTTTTGGTTTTTTTACTATATATTATATTTTTAGTTTTTACCTATATATATATATACATTATTTTTTTCGTTTTTACCTATACTATTCTTTTTTCCTTACTTTTATTTATTTTATTACGAATATTACTTTTACTAGATTTGCCTATATTTTATTTATTTCATTTTTTTTCTCTTGTCTTTATTTTTATTTTTTATTTTTTCTTATTTATTTTACTTTGTTATTTATTTTCTTTATTTTTCTATTTTGTTTCTGTTTCTTTATTTTCATTTTGCTTATTTTATTTACTTTTTTTTCATTTTATTATCTTTTTAGTTTTATTCACTCTTTAATTTTATCTTCTTTATTTCATTTGCTTTTCATTTGTTTTTATTACCTTTTTTTATAACACGTTTCTTATTTTTTATAGATGATTTAAAGTCGATCTAAGGTAAGCAATTTGGATTGTTATTTTACCTTTTAAGTTAAACTTTTAATTTTCTTAATTAAAGACAACTAGAAATTACGTAGTACCGAAATGACAGTTCAATGGTGATAACCCTTCCTTGATTGTAATCGACTCCCGAATCCAACAGATCTTTGGTACGACGCAGATTAGGTAAGAAATATAATATCCGATCAACCCTTTTATTTTAAAATAAATGATCAGTGGCGACTCCTAATCCATTTTCCTAAGTCGAAGCCCAATTCTGGGTCCCACCGAAAGACGGTTCCTACAGCTTGGCGACTCTGCTGGGGACAGGTAAGTGAGTTAGGCCAGAATTAATTTTCGGTTGTTTTTTTTTTGCGAAAATAGTAAATTTTAATTTATTTATTCGATTCCAATTATTTACCTTTGATTATTTTTCAAATAAATAGTTGAGCTGAATTTTTTTTCAATGATTTCAGATTTTTGAAAAGTTTATATCTATGGCTCTATACCCGAGCTTTGAACCCTTTTTAAGTGGGGGTGAAAGTGACACTCTCGTGAGAATTTATTCTATGGGCATAGCAAAAACCTTCGGGATTCATATACCTTATGCTTTCGTGGGAATTTATTCGGGAATGTTTCCTCTCGAGTTTAACTTAGTCCACACAAGCTTGTAATGGGCTTAGGACTAAGGGTCTGGCAGGCCCAAAGGGGCATCGGTAAGGAGAATTTCTGGTACCATTTTTTATAAACCTAAACCGGGAGACTATGGAGAAATAAGCCTATCCTGAAACCCCATTTCCAAACCCTAAGATATTTTACCCTAACCATACAGTTTACCCTTTTTTTCTTATTACCTCTTTATTTTCATATATTCTTCTTCTTTTTACTAACTTTTTGCTTTTGTGTTTGTTTTTTAGCATTTGCATCATAAAAGAGACTATTGATCCCTAAAAAGTGTTTGTTACACCCCAAATAATCTGAATTAATGGACAAAGGTGTTGTAATACAAGAGATAAAAAACATTGAGGTATGACTATGGTCCGAGAAGAATCAGAAAGATAAGGGAGACAGTCTTTAGGGGAGCTATGTGTCAGAACTGGTAAGTTATGCCTCTATCAGCCTGAAGCAGAACGATGTCCAAGAGCTGCGGAGTATTTGGGATAGTTGAAAGGGTGACCGAAAATAGGAGTTCAGCCAACAGTACGATGATATCACATCCTACTCCATGTCAAGATAGACAAGCCCCTGATCAGAGCCTTGATTCAATTCTAGAATCCGGGGTATAGTTGCTTCACCTTTAATCGGGAGGACATGGTGCCCACTATCGAGGAGTATACTACGTTGTTACACTGTGAAAGCATCATACTGGAGCGAGCCTATATTAAGCATATCAAGAGTCAGCCTTCAAAAATGCGTTGGCCAAAATGAGGGAGTAGACGAGAAATGGGTAACTAACCGACTCAGCGTAGGGCACTAGAGAAGGAATTCCTTGGTCTGACATTAAGCAACTGATGAAGAATCACCCTAATGAATGGAAGGCTATAAACCTTTTGCATTGGGTTTTTACGGTTGATTATCTTCTCGAAGACTTTGGGGTGCATCGACGCAGTTGTGGTGGAACTATTTGAACAACTCCAAGATGGGTAAATCCAGCACCAGCAATCTTAGCCAAGACCTTCCGCTCTCAACCACCTACAGCAAAACTGGCGGAGGAAGGTTCATTGGGTGTGCTCAGCTTCTTCAAGTTTGGATTCACCATTTCTGACAGTCTAATGGGGTTGCCTACCGCCGATTCAGTACCACTTATTCTCCTTTAGGTGAATTCATCACTATGAAATGATATGAAGGTGCTTCGAAGGAAAAATGGATGAAGGTCTTCACACATCTTCAGGACCGGACATTGCCTGGAGAACCCCCTAGTTGTTCCAAAGTGGCATTCTTTTCTGGTGTGGGGATTCCGACACTATACTTACTTGGACTATGGGGTGGGTATTCTCCGCTGTTGTACTTCAACAGTAGGGCACGTCAGTTTATCCCAGCCACATACTGATTATGGATCAGAGTTTATGTACCATGAAGATAACTACAAAATATGATAAGAAGCACCAGAGTCATGGAAGAAAGTGTTCTGAATGGATGTCGAGGCTGCCAAAGAATGCTCACTCCTGAATATTTGGAGTGGCGAAGATTGAGGAAAAATGAAACATCTCGGTGCCAGACTGTGAGATACCCGGACCATGGAGGAACATCTTAGGCCTGTTCCTTCCGAACTTGAGATAGCAAAAGTAGAGTTTGAATCTGTGAAAAATGAGTTGAAGCATAAGGTAAAGGAACTTGAAGCTGAACGCTATCAGTGGAATCTAGATGCCGACATTCAGAAAGATTGGGCAGACAAACTGGAAAAAGAACAGAAAAGAGTTTGTTTCGAGCTCGAAGACTTGAGAAAGGGGTAGCAAGATAAAGTCCATGATAACTTCAATCTGAAAAGAACTTCTGAGTACTGGAAAGACGAGGCTCATAGCCTGAAAAGGAAGTTCGAGGGGCATGATGAGAGAGCTCTGAAAGAACAGTTGAAGACTGCTCATAGGCGCTTAATAGACAGTCAACATCAGAACCAACGCTTGAGAATCCAGGTGACTGATCTGGAGAAACAACATGAGAGAGATGACAAGACAATAGTTGAGTTAGAAGCTATTGTAGATGGGTTCAAGAAGCGAGCGAGCGAGCTTTAGATAGTGCCCTTTGACGGAGGTTTACAGTGGTATTTTTGTTGGGAGGAAGCACAAAAAAGGGTGAAGGTAAGAGACGCAGTCATCTAAGATTTCCTAGATCAAGTACAGAAGGCAGCTCATCATCTACACGGCCTGGCAAGAGAAGCTAGAGTGGTTCGACAAGGCATCCAACCAGTGACAGATGAAGGAAGAAGACTTATTAACCTGTTAGAATATGTTCGGGGTCTAGAGGATTTAGTTTGGATGTACCTTTGATTGTTTTTATGTCTCTTAAAAGATAAAACATTTTTGTTTGAATAAGGATTATTTATAATAACAGACACTTTTCTGGATCAATGCCTCTAAATTACATACATCATGCATTGTATACTTTGCATTTCATGTTTATTTTTTATAATTTCCATGTTTTTACATTCGTATTAACTAACAGAACATGCCCAGAAAGAGAAAGAGAAAATACCAAGCTTACCTCCACAAGCTCAAGACACGCACCATACGCATAACACTCGAACAAAAAAGAGACAAATGGAGGCTAGAATCGAAAAAATCGAGGAGAACATGGTGAAATTACAGAAAGAACTGGAATACAAAATGGACTAGAACAGTCAGAGTACTTTGGATTCCATCACGAAAAGTCAGGAATCTTTGGTCGATCAAATAGTAGCCAAGTTGTCAGGTTTGCAGCAAGCCAGTGCACATGGGGTAGGTTCATCCGAGAGGGTAGTTATACCACCAACCCCACAAGTAGTTGTCTCATCCGGGATCTCACCCGGACTGTAAGGTGACTCATCTACTACCAAAGGGAAAGTTATATCAGTTGTGAATATACAAACTTCTGCAACCATCCGGACGACTACCCTATCCCGGATTTTGACGATGAGGATAAGGCAAAGAAGATGGAAGAGAAGATCAGGATAATGATATGAAGGTTCTTCGAAGGAAAAATGGATGAAGGTCTTCACACATCTTCAGGACCGGGACATTGCCTGAACCCCCTAGTGTTCCAAAGGGGCATTCTTCTCTGGTGTGGGGATTCCGACACTATAACTCTACTTGGACTATGGGGTGGAGTTGGGTATTCTCCGTTGGTACTTCAACAGTATGGGGCACGTCAGTTTGTCCCAGCCACATACTGATTATCTGGATCAGAGTTTATGTACCATGAAGACAACTAAAAATATGATAAGGAAGCAACCGAGTCATGGAAGAAAGTTCTGAATGGATGTCGAGGCTGCCAAAGACATGCTCACTCCTGACTATTTGGAGTGGCGAAGATTGAGGAAAAATGAAAACATCTCGGTGCAGACTGTGAGATACCCGGACCATGGAGGAACATCTTAGGCCTGTTCCTTCCGAACTGAGATAGCAAAAGTAGAGTTTGAATCTGTGAAAAATGAGTTGAAGCATAAGGTAAAGGAACTCTTGTAAAAACAGCTTTCTCAGATCTAGTAATGGCCGGTGAAATGATCAAATTAGCCATTAAACAAAGAAAAATTGAGGGAGGGGACTCTTGTAAAAAGCCTCCCATGAAGAACAAGGACCGAGAGATCAACAATGTTAACACCTTCAACGCTAACAAAGATGTTACGATCTCAAGTTCAAAAATAACTGTAGTTGTACCATCCGATACTTCTAACCAAACTCAGAGAGAACCAAGGAAGAAAAGGGAAAGGGCAGTTCGATCCCATTCCCATGACGTATAAAGAATTGTACCAACAGCTCTTCGACACTCACGCGGTGTCTCCCTACCCTATGGATCCATAAAGCCCCCTACCCGAGATGGTTGATGAGAACACTCACTGCGAATATCATGGCGGTGTGCAGGGGCATTCGATCGAAAATTGCTTTGCATTCAAAAGGCTGAACAACGAATGCTAAACAAAAATTGGATCCATTCAACTCCGGAACACCGAACGTCACCCAGAATCCATTGCCCAATCATCAGGAGACAGGAATCAATGCAGTCACCACCGAGAAAGGAGAGTCAAAAATAGTATTTTAGAAGTTAAAGCTCCTTTGGCTTGTGTATGGAGCCAAATGGTAAAGGCGGGGATTCTTGCTCCCCAGTCACGTGAAACAAGGAATGAGGATGATAACCATTGTTGTTACCACAACGAAGAAGGGCATGAAGTGCAAGAGTATCCAGAATTCAGATCGTTAGTCCAGCTCATGATGGACAGAAAGAGTTGGAATTTTATGAAGAAATTCAGGATTCCCCGGAAGCAGATGTTTGTGCTACCGGAGAATCATTAGACAAAAGATTCAGCAGGGGTAGTCCTTTGATAATTACTCCTAAAGCAAAGACAACAACAATAACACCAACCAAAGTGGTGATCACAGCACCTCGGTCTTTTCAATACAAGGACAGTCGATAAGTGCCATGGAAGTACGAATGCCAGGTGAGTACTTCCAAAGGATATGATAGCAAAGTGGGGCAGAGACCACTTGAGCCTTTCAAAGAAGATGTGTTGACTATAAATGAACCTATAAAGGAGGAAGAAGCTAAAGAATTCCTCAAATTCCAGAAGCATAGTGAGTATAGTGTTATAGAACTGCTCCACAACTTGCCAACGCGTACCTTAATGTTGGTGCTATTGTTAAACTCGGAGGCACACCGAGAGACCTTGTTGAAATTCCTTAATCAAATATTCATGCCACAAGACATACCAGTCAGCAAGATGGATCGACTGGTGAACAATATTCAAGCAGATAATCTCATCTCATTTTTCGATGATGAGATTTCATCTGGAGGAATAGGCCGAACAAAGGCATTGCACATTACTACCTACTGCAAGGGGCATGCCCTACCAAGCGTATTGATCGATAACAGCTCGACCCTGAACGTAATACCTTTGGTTATATTGAAGAGGCTGCCAATAGATACCTCACATATGAGAACTTGCCAAAATATGGTCCAAGCATTTGATGGGACCAAGAGAAAGGTTATTGGTAAGATAAAGGTGCATTTGACCATCAGACCTACCACCTATGATGTCGAGTTCCTAGTGATGGATATCATGTCGTCCTATAACTGTCTTTTGGGAAGGCCATGGATTCATCAAGTAGATGCAGTATCGTCCACGCTGCACTAAAAATTTAAATTTATTATTGACGGGGCCTTAATAATTATCAAAGTTGAGGAAGATATCGTGGCAAGTGTGACCACGGAGGCCCCATACATCGAAGTAGACGAGGATGCGGTAGAATGTTTATTCCACTCCTTGGAATTTGTGAATGCCACATTCGCGGTAGAAGGAAAGAATATTCATAAACCTTGACTCTCTAAATACACCAAGATAGAGATCAAGCAAACCCTGGGCCGATGTGCCAAAACTGAAAGAGGGTTTAGGAAATTTCTACAAGGAATAATTAATCCAATCCTTCCTATATTGAAGTTAGATCAGTTCGGGCTCGGTTTTCAGCCCAGTCACTAACTCTCTAATACACCAAGATATAGAGATCAAGCAAACCCTGGGCCGATGTGCCAAAACTGAAAGAGGGTTTAGGAAATTTCTACAAGGAATAATTAATCCAATCCTTCCTATATGAAGTTAGATCAGTTCGGCTCGGTTTTCAGCCCAGTCACTATGAGAAGAGGAAAGAATTCAGAAGGACTATGAAAGAGAATAGCCAGATTGACTGGAAAGGATTTCAATGGGAACCCATGGTATTCCACCTCTTTACAATACGTTCAAGTCAGGTGGTTATGTGTTCGAGACCACCTTGTCAGATTTAGAAACAGCTTTGGAAGATCTGAGCATCAACGCCGTGACACAGGAAATGCTGAAGATACATATAGATCAGAATCGCCCTGCCACCTAGGTTGTGCCTAGCAACTGGTCGGTGGAAGAACTACTTGTGATTTACAAGAGACTTTCAGAGTAATATTCAACTATCCTATTTGCCTACTTGGGGTAATATGTGATCTTTTTTAAGGGTGAATGAACATTTTGTCGTTTAATTTCAAAAAAATATGTATTTTTTCTCTTTTCATGGCAAACAGTTTTCTTGCTTCAGCTACTTATCATTTTCTTCATTTTCAGTACTCCATTTCATTTCTTCGAATTTAATTCTTGACTATCCGTGTGGGATATTTTCCTCTCACACATACACATTTTTTGTTTCCTTCAGGTCCCCAGATAACGATAATGTAGGCATTGATGATCCTGATACGGAGGTGGATTTTGAATCGGTCATTTGTCAGGGAATTGATGAGTGCAACTTACCTACATAATTATTGAGAATGTAGATAGAGAAGAAAAAAAATACTGCCACATGAGGAGACGATCAAATCTTAAATATGGGCTCTGGATATGACAGAAAGAAGGTTAAAAATCGGCACGACTCTCTCGGCTGAAGTAAGACAAAACCTGATACTCTTACTTCAGAGTACAGAGATGTTTCGCCTGGTCGTATCAAGATGTCAGGACTAGATACAGATATGGTGGTCCATTAACTGCCAAAACCATAATACAAATTCGTGCAACAAAAGCTTAGAAGAATGTGACTAGAAATGCTCCTTAAGATTAAGGAAGACGTCAAGAAGCAATTCGATACCGGTTTCCTGCAAGTGGCTAAGTATCCGGAGTGGGTGGCCAACATAGTGCCTATTCTGAAGAAATACGGGAAAGTATGCATGTGTGTCGATTACCGGACCTTAACAAGGTGAGCCCAAAAGATAACTTTCCTTACCTCATATTGACACATTGGTGACAATATATCCGGGACACTTTCTTTTCATTCATGGATGGATTCTCGGGATATAATCAGATCAAGATGCATCCTGAAGACACGGAGAATACCACATTTGTCGTAATATAGGGAACTTTCTGCTATAAAGTGATGCCTTTCGAACTGAAGAATGCTGGGGCAACATATCAAGAGCTATGGTAACCTTGTTCTATAATATGATGCGCAAAGAAATCGAGGTTTATGTCGACGACATGATTATCAATGAAGAAACTGAGAATGAATGTCAAGAATCTGAGAAAGCTCTTCTAGAGATTGAGAAAGTTCCAGTTGAGACTGAACCCTAGCAAGTGCATATTTGGGGTAACATCCGAGAAGCTGTTAGGCTTTGTGGTCATCATGAAAGGCATCGAGGTTGATCCTAATAAAGTTAAGGCTATCCAGAATCTACCTCATCCACGACACAAAAAGAAGTCTGAGGTTTTCTGGGTAGATTGAACTACATAGCACGTTCATATCTCAGTTAACCGTCAAATGTGACCCAATCTTCGTCTTCTCCTAAAGAACAACCCAGGAGCATGGGATGAAAACTGCCAGATTGCATTGAAAAAGTAAAGGAGTATTTTTCTCGCACTCCTATCCTGATGTCCCCTATCCCAGGCAAACCTCTGCTCTTGTATCTATCCATATTCAGAACTCATGAGGTGTGTTCTGGGTCAACATGACGAATCTGGAAGAAAGGAAAGAGTCATCTATTATCTAAGCAAGAAGTTCATCGGTTGTGAGGTCAGATATCCTCCTATCGAGAAGGTTTGATGTGCTTTAGTCTGGGCAACAAAAAGACATAGACAATACATGATGTATCACACCACTTGGTTGATTTCCAAGTTAGACCCTTTAAAGTATGATGGGTGTACCTGCTCTATCTGGAAGGTTAGCCCGATCGTAGATGCTATTGTCTGAATTTGACATCGAGTATGTGAGCCAGAAAGCCATAAAAGGAACTGCCATATCGAATTCTTGGCAAGTAGAACCGATGAAATTACGAACCTTTGGACTTGACTTCCCAGACGAGGACCTGATGGCTATCAACTTAGAAGAAGCAGTACTTCTACCGACGGTTCTTGGAGAATGCATTTCAATGGTGCATCAAATGTGTTAGGACACGACATCGGGGCAATATTAATCTCCCCAGAAGGAAATCATTACCCATTCACTAGCAGGCTGAATTTCGATTGCACCAACAACATGGCAGAGTATGAAGCCTATGTCTTGGGAATTCAAGCTGCATTGGGGCAAAATATAAAGACCTTGCGAGTATACGGAGATACAGCTTTGTAATCTATCAGCTCCGTGGAGAATGGGAACCAAGGATGTAAAGATGGTAGAGTACCAGAAACTGGTACTGGATCTGCTCGAAGGATTCGATGAAGTCATCTTCCACTATGTGCCAAGAGAAGAAAATCAAATGGCTGATGGTTTAGCTACCTTGGCAGCTGCATTCAAGGCTGGAAGGGAGTTTGAAATGATGTCAATTGACATACAGTCGTATGAGTACCCGGCTCATTGTTACCAAATTGAAGAAGTGAAAGACACTAAGCCTTGGTACTACGACATTCTGCAGTATATCAAGCATCAAAGGTATCCAGATGAAGCCACCGAAACTGATAAAAGAACCATTAGAAGGATGACAGTTGGATACGTCCTTGGCGGGGAGGTCTTGTACAAGGAAAGCCATAATCAAGTCCTGTTAAGGTGCGTCGATGCTGAAGAGGCAAAAATGATAGTAGAAGAAGTACATGAAGAAGTTTGTGGAACACATGCAAATGGACATATGATGTCGAGGCAGATCATGAGATGCATATATTTTTTGTCCACACTGGAAAGTGATTGCATCAATTATGCAAGAATATGTCATAAATGTCAAATTTATGGAGACAAAATCCATGCTCCACCTCATCCACTTCATGTAATAAAGTCACCATGGTCTTTCTCTGTGTATGGCATGGATGTTATCGGGCAAATCCACCCAAAGGCTTCAAATTGTCACCGATTCATTCTTGTGGCAATCAATTATTTCACCAAATGGGTAAAGGCTACATCATATGCTAGTGTTACTCAATCCACTATTTGCAAGTTTCTGAAGAAAGAAATCATATGTTGGTATGGTCTACCTAAAAGGATCATTACCGATAATGCTACAAACTTGAACAACAAAGATGAACGGAGCAGTAGAGGCAGCAAACAAAAACATCAAAAAAATAGTGGAGAAAACGACCTGGACTTACAAAGACTGGCATGAGAAGTTGCCTTTTGCTTTGTTTACCGAACCTCGGTACGAACCTCGACTGGGGCAACTCCATTTTCACTAGCTTATGGAATAGAAGCAGTGATACCCATTGAAGTAGAGATTTCGTCACTCCAGGACTTGACAGAAGTCAAACTGGATGATACAGAATAGGTACAATCCAGATATGATCAACTTAATCTAATAGATGAAAAGAGACTAAAATCCATTCATCATGGTCAAATCTATCAGAAACGAATGATTCGAGCACATGACAAAAAGGTGTGCCCGAGAATATTCTGTGAAGGAGATCTGGTGCTAAAGAGAATTTGGTCAGTTTAGAAAGATTCCCGAGGAAAATGGACGCCAAATTGGGAAGGACCTTATGTCGTTAAAACGGCCTTTTCCGGAGGAGCTCTTGTCCTGGCAGAAATGGACGAACCTGAACTACCACATACTATCAATTTGGATGCAGTCAAGAAATACTTCGCTTAGGATGAAAACCCGAGAGGGCGTCCTAAGTCAGAAAAAAGAACAAAACAGAGAAAAACGTTTAGGGTGAAAACCTGAAAGGGCGCCCTTGACAAATGTTGGACTAGAAGACGATCCAAGAGCTACTTTCTAATACTCTGAGTTTGATTTCAACTTCACAACGAATGATTTCGTGCTCAAAATTTTCCAGTTCGACTCAACCTCACGACGAGGGAGTCATTTCATATTTCAGTTCAAATTGACAAACCAGTTAAGCATCGAATTTCAACTCTACGATGGAGGATATTCGATATGGACGAAACCTGTGTCTTTTAATCTTTGCTCTATTTTCGTTAACACGATAATAAGCAAAGAGGGGCAGCTATAGACACATGATTTCTTCATACCCTCACTATTATAATATTTATATTATATACATATAATATTATTAATTTCCTTTTTTTTACATTTACAGGCCCCAACAGCCCGTTTGGCATATCCAAACTACATGTGACTCGAGTGGCCCAGCAGATGCAACACCCAACCCGCAACCCGAATTTGAAAACAAGGGTTTCCATAACCCTAGTTCTTTCATTCCAAGCCAGTGCCATTCGACCGAACGTGTAGATTCCCACAGCTGCACGTCTCGCCCCAACGACCCGCATCCACGCCGATTCCTAGGAACAGTCCACACACCAACAAACACAAAGCATTAGTGTTTTATTAGGATTTAAACACCCAAAATGGGGGTGCTCGGCCCTATAAAATCCCTTGTAATCAACACAAATCACACGATATCACAAGAGATTGTACGCAAAAGAATTACGAAAATACAAGCAAGATTTCGAAGTGTTTTATACGAATCGAAGTGAATAATAGGTAAATTTTTACCTTGTTTTCTGTTTCCTTGGCTTGCATTACATCTGTTGGCCATGTTCTGGGTTCCCATGAACCCAGGCGGTGGCCGATTTTTCAGATTAAAGAACATTGGAGAGAAACAGAGGGGGCGAGTTTTGGTGTTTTGAAGAAAATGAAAACCAACAAAAATTTTTAAAAAAATGTTTGGCTTATGTGGTAAGCCCATATTGCCCATTTGACCCCGCGTGTTTCGAAATAAATAGGAAAATTTGTTTTGGTCCCCCTCATTCTAAAAGACTTCTATTTTGACCTCAATTCCGCTTTAAATCGATCTCTAATTTTGATTTTCTTTTAATTTAACCACCCAACTTGCTTTTAATTCAATTTAATCCCTATATTATTTTTATTATTTTATATTATTATTTTGTTGTATATACGTATTTTTATATATATATTTTATTTGTATACCTACTATTAATATATATATATTAATTATTTTTAGTTGATTATTTCTTTACTTAAGTACTACATCTTATAATTGTATATATATTTTCTATTTTTGGTTTTTTTTACTATTATATTATATTTTTAGTTTTTTTAGTTTTTTTTACCTTTATATATAACATTATCTTTTTTTCTTTTTTACCTATACTATTTTTTTTCCTTGCTTTATTTATTTTTCTTATTACGAATATTATTTTACTATATTTGCATATATTTTATTTATTAAATTTTTTTCTATTGTCTTATTTTTATTTTTTATTTTTCTTATTTATTTTCTTTATTTTTCTATTTTCTTTCTGTTTCTTTATTTTCATTTTGCTTATTTTATTTATTTTTTTCATTTTATTATCTTTTTAGCTTTATTCACTCTTTTATTTTATCTTCTTTATTTCATTCGTTTTTTATTACCTTTTTTTATAACACGTTTCTTGATATTTTAAGGATGATTTCAAGTCGATCTAAGGTAAGCAATTTGGATCGTTATTTTACCTTTTAAGTTAAACTTTTAATTTTCTTAATTAAAGACAACTGGAAATTACGGAGTACCGAAAGGGCTGTTCAAGGGTGTTAATCATTCTTGACTGTAACCGACTCTCGAATCCGACACATCTTTGGCACGACGCAGATCAGATAAGAAATAAGGTATCCGATCAACCCATTTGTTTTAAAATAAATGATCGGTGGCGACTCATAATTCATTTTCCTAAGTCGAAGCCCAATTTCGGATCCCACCGAAAGATAGTTCTGACAATACTATTACAGATTTTTTGTTTAATAGCTTGTTTTCGCCTTTGCATTAATTTAATTATCAGTTTAGCTATGTATTATTTTCTGGTAAATTATATGAATGACTTCTTATGTTTTTTATCTGTAACCTTGCAAATTTTATGAATGTCCTTTGTATTAGTTCCTTCAAGTATATTTTATGAATCACACATAATCAAGAAAAACGTTAATGAAACCATGTGGTTCGATCCCTATGAAACTTGTCAGCCGCGGGAGGATCAATATATATATATATATACATGACATTAATTCAGAAAATGCACTCGATGATTTTGGTGCCAGTCACAGGACAGTGTGGTTTCCTCCACTGTAAGAAAACGTTGTTAGCTATACGTCTTTGAAACAATTCTCTCGACAATGCTCGAGAAAATTTTTAGTAATTCTTAGTGTAGTGTCATAAAATTATTATAATTATATGTAGATTGACATGTTAAGTGAATATAATCAGCTAATAATAAATTTAGTTTTATTGGGCTACATGAGCTTGTTAAGTAATGTCTAAAAGTCCTTACTTCCTAAGGTGTAAGGTTCCGAAGGCTGTATTTCTAGATATAATGATCTCCAGAAGTTTTGAGGTGCAGAGGACGTATAATGTGACGCTCCTCTGGGTCTTCCAAAGATCCTGATGTACGAAGGAGGTATAAATTGTTGATGAGAAAAAAATTATGTTATGACGATTATAGGTGATTAATCCATTCAGATTTGGTGAGAGTTGCAGTCATTGATCAATGTAGAGTATTCTATTTTCATAAGAAAATAGAAAAGAAATTAATGAAAGTGAGGTGATTTCCTCCTCTCTCTCTCAATCTTGATCGAGAAATTTCATGGCGACTCTTATTGTGGTGTTAGATGTAGGGTTATTGTTGCTATCTGTAGGTTAACAGGCTAAGTAGACTGTAGACTGTAGTTTTCATCCCAATTCCGATTATTATAATTATTGTTTAATTATATTTTTAATTGCAGGGTCCAAATTTAAAAGCCCAAATTTATAGGTCCAGTTAATGTCAAATTCCATAAGTCCAAGTTCAGAGGTTCAAGTCCAGAAATTCGGGTTAAAGCCCGATTGCAAATAACCCAGTTCAAGCCCAATGTCCAAGTCCAAAGTGGAGAGACCCATTAGGGTTTCATACTTTTCTCCTAACCGCCTGAAGCCTGGAACCATCAGATCTGAACCAATCTGACGGTCCAGATCCAACAACAGCTAGGGTTTACAACCTTAAGGAACAAGCGCCGCATCACAGGAGCCGTTGGATCAAGCTCGTAGATCCAACGACCAGAAGCCATCACAGAACATTTAGAAGAGGAGAAACTTACCCTCGAAGCTTCGCTCGTCACCGAAAATACTAAACGTCGTCGGAGTCCTACTTTTTTGAACGTAAAAATTGTAGATCTACAACACTAGGGTAGTTTTTGGGCGAAAGCAAGGTCGGATTCGGGTTTGAGGGTTGAGATGTGTTTTCAGAAGGCTTTTTAGGTTTTTCGACCACCATGGACGGTGGCCGGCGGTGGTTACCGGCATCGATGTACGGTGGTCGGTCGGGATGTTATAACTAGAGAAAGAGAGAGACAAGAGAATTTTCTCTCTCTCAAAAGTTAAGAGAGAGAGAGAGAGAGGAAAAAGTGAAAATGACACTTTTGCCTCAATTTGCAACCGGTTTGGGGCTTATATACCCTCCCCAAACGACGTAGTTTAGGGGAGGGACCAGTGAACAATTTTGTATGTGGGATATTTATGTACTACGACCCTTAGGCTTTGTGATTTACTGTTTTGGTCATTGAATGAAATTTTCTGGTATTTCTATTTTGAGCACCGAGTTTTACCTACTTATTTATTTATTATTTTTATGTATATATGCATCAAAATTTAATTATATTTTCTGACATGTATGATAACCTCATGAGTGTAACTCGTCTTCAATTAAAATAATATGATTAAAGGAAAAATTATTTCATTTTAAAATTATCGTGAAGTGGCTGTCTTAACTAATAAGAATGTCACTTTCGAATATTTTAAGATGAAATAATATCCTATTAAGTGGAATTTTAAAATTAATTATACTTAAAATTTGGAAATGTAAGAAAAATAGCATGTTTATTTATTTAAATTCTTCGAGAAAAGATCAATAGAGCTTATCTAAGGTCCGATCTCAAAGTCTTTAATCGAATATTCTTTTTCTTTCTAAAAGGATTGGTAATTTTAAAATTAATTTAATTTCTTGCATTTGAATATCAGGGTGAAATTATAATATTTATTTGTTTCGATTGGAGTAGGAGTTGATTGTCGCAAGATACAAAAGATCAATTCATTTCGATAGAAAATAATTAAATATTATAATATTTCATTCCAAAATTCAAGATTTTATTTTATGGGATCTTAAATTAAATTAAATCCAAAAATGTGAATTTTATTGCAAAGACAATAATTAATGGACAATGTATCAATTTAGGGCGTTGTGGGGGTGATAATCCTTCCCCACACGTAACCGACTCTCGAACTCATTTTCTGGTATGCGGACCACTTTTTTGTGTTATTTTAATAATTCTTAAAAATAATTTTTATTAAAATAACAAAAAAATTTAGGTGTCCAAAATCATATTAATCAAAGATTAGTGGCGACTCCTTAAATTGTGTTTTATCTTATTTAAGAAGAAAAACACCAAAAATATTTGAGACGAGATTTTAAAAATAATTAAACTTATTTTTGCAAAGAAAAATCGTTTTGACAACATTCGTTTTCGATGTCAAACAAAATTCCTTCTTCCCGATTAATAAATGAAGAAAATGCGTAGTAAAGAGAAGTAAGGGTCAATTCCACAAGGACTTGAAAAATTATAATTTTATGTTCGGTTCGTTTAAGCCAAGCGTGAATGTAGTAACGGGGGGTTTTGGTAAAAAGATTTTAAAATATTAATAAAGGCGATTTGAAGTAAAAATAAAGAAAGGATTTTAAAGTAAAAAAATAGATATGGTAAAAACAGCCTCAAACTTCGCTTTGACTCAATTTCCTTTAGACCATCGAATTAGATTTTCCCTTCGGGATTCACGTCGGTTACTTTATCTACGAGGTCTATCCTCGTGTCTCTATTTTGTATATCGAATACCCAAGGCAATCTTTGATTCCGACTTCGGAAATTGATCTAATCAACATCAATTGTCGTAGATCAATTACCGTTTAAGTTCATGGCGACCGACTCGGATTGTTGTTTCTATAACCGTCAATTTCGATCTCAATTCCCTCTTGGTGAAGCTATCTCGCCAATTGTGTTCTCAGGAAGTCGAATGTGCTTTCTATAAGTCGAATCTTCCTCCCACACGTTTAATCGCAACAACAATCTATACCAAAGTCTATCTTTGACTTTGAAAACTATTTTGATTTTTAAAAATAAGCGCAGAGATTGAGAGAGATATTCTAAAGATATTAAGGGTTTGTTTCAATTCTCCCGTTGGAATTGAGTCATCGCTTCAGCTCTCGGCTTATGAAAATTTAGCTAAGCATGACAAAAGTCATACTTAACATATTTAGAAACAAGCTTGAAAATAAAAGAAAAATGAAAAACTTGAAAAGTAAAAATAAAAGAGAAAGCTTTTATAAAACTAGAAAGAAAAGAGAATTGTAATCTCAGTGATGAGTTTAGGCTTACCCCAAGAGGGTATTTATAGCCTCTCAAAGCCTAAGGATAAACAAGAAAATAAAATAAAATAATCCTAAAGATAATTTTTTTTTTCTAAATTCAAACTTGAAACTAGTCTCCAAATGCCACTATGCTCGTCCATCTTCCAGAAGGCGTGCTGAAGAGGTCTTCTAGAAACCGCCGCTGACTGAACCTTCTAGAAACTGTCACGTCAGACCGCGTCATGCCAGAGTCATGCCCATGTCTTCATCCATGACCAAATAATAAAAAAAAATACAGAATATGTCCGTTTTGTCACTAATTCTAAAAAGTAAGGACATGCACGAAAATAGGCATAACACAACCAAATCAGCAGCAATAAATCCAAAAATGAATAAATAATGAGCAAATATTAACAATTGTGAACACTCATCAAATTCCCTCTCACTTATCTCATGCTTTTCCTCAAGTATGATTAATCAAATCAGTTAAAAATTTCATTTACAGTTCTTTGTCAAGTTTCACGTTCGAGGAAGCAAGGTAGAGACCACAATAACTATTCAAGACAAGAAATCAATCAATTGAACATCATCAATCGGAATAAGTCAAGTGCAATTTTAATATTCATTCATTCATCAATCTCAAAGTTTATAACTCAACGCCTTACCGGAATTTACTTAAATCACTCAATGTGTTTGGGGTAAAGAAATACTCAATGTCAGAACCGACACGATATTACCATAGGCCTGCAAGTAAATCAAATCTCCACTACTAATAAGAAAAAGATGCATAAATCAAAGGGTCTTTTATTGGTTGTAACAAGGCTTAGGTAAAGGTGGGGAAAAGGCTAAATATATGGCTAAATGTTCAAGGCAATGAACTGACAAATAATAATTTCAACTCCATCAAAACAAACATTAAGCGCAACAAGATAAAAACACAACCTATCAAACAACAAATTTCTTTTCGAAATGCATTGAATTTTTTACTTGTTGTATCGTTCTCCATTCTTTTTCACGTCTTTTTTTCTCTCTCTCTCTTTTTCTTTTTCGAACAACATTTTTTTTCTTTTTTTTCCGAACTGCTATTTTTTTCCTGATGGAGCATACAATAGATTAACAGTTCACTTGCCCCGAAATAGGTAGAAAAAAGGGATAAAATAAAAGACTTTGGTTTATAAATGTAGTGAGAACAAAGAAGCGGGAATAGGCTCAAAAGTGGTTAACTAAGGGGAAAATGCATGGGTAGGCAGTTTAGTGAGGGAAAACAGAATGGTTAATCCTAAAGTGCCCAAATCATTTTTAAGCATCATGTTCATGTGTAATCTCAACAGTATTTAACATGCATGTTCTAGAATACCAATGCCAAATTCGACACACTTAATCCAAAAAAATGAGAGCAAAAATGATATGCTCGTAAAGGCTCAAATCTCACCAAATTGTTTTCATGCATTGAGCTAATCACAATGCAACCAACAAAGTCATGGAATATCACAAGAATATCACAAAAAAATACCAACTTATCACAATTCATGCTATCCATTATCAAGAATATCCTAACGTAAACAATCATGTGTTCCAAAACAAGCATAGCATTACAAAAATATTCATCAAGACAAAGAAATTCAATGTAATTTCCGACAAATCCAACCAACGCATACTAGCATCAAAACATAAAGATAAGAAAAGGGAAATTCAATCGTACACTCTACTCCCCCTCACTTAAAGCGTTTCGCCTCAAAACGTAAAATTAAAGTGCAAGAGAAGGAATTGAGTACTCCCCGGATTTACTGTCGACCACGGCCACGACCATGGTGAGAGGCGAAGAAGTGGGCGGTTCGGGTTTGATGCCGTGAACTAGAAACATGGTCAGGTTGTGTCGTCAGTGGAAAATTGGCTTGAAAATCCTCTGTAAAACCATAAATTGGATGGTACATTAGTAATGGTTGAATGAAAATAGGATCAGAATTTACCTCTGGAGTATTTTCTGATACCGTCGAATGCATCGATAGTTGTTGAAGAGAGGAAGTAGTGACCACGGTTGGAGTAGACTAGAAGGATAGTGACGGAGAGCACGACAGAGATGGATAATGAGCAATTCTTGATCCGGGGTAGAGAGAGATGGTGGGTGCGAAGGTCAAACGGTACGATGTGGTCAGAGTGTTTGGTGTTGGCCTCGACAACATTGTGGAGTGGAGAGGTTGAAGCATGTTAGCAAGGGTGTAGTGGTTCGGTAAGACCGGCGACGGTGAGGAGATGAAGTAACCGGGTTGAGGGAGTGGAAGCATTTTTGGGGAGTAAGTAATTGTTTGAAAGAAGAGGAAAGGAGATGGGGTTTATTTTGTTTCTGTCGTACGTGTGTGGGTGTTAGCGTTGGAGTAGAATTTTGTTTTTGAGTATAATAAGAGAGTTGAAAATTTAAAAAGTCGATTAATGGGGATAGGGGTGGGGTCTACGGCAAAGTAAAAAGGTGAGAGAATAAGGGATTGGGGTGGCAGAGGAATCAAAAAAGGGGAAATTAATTTGGGTTTTGCTAACGTGCGTCGACCCCTCCAAGGGTTTTATTAACGTACGCCGTTTAATAAAACGGTGCGAACGGCTGGGGTCTTTTTATTCCTGCTTTGTTCGACTATTTACTGCTCAATAGACTCCGAAATTAGCACTATTCAAATCATAATTTCGCAAATCCTCGGCGTTTAAGTTTGAATAAAAATATTCGCTTCCTGCAAAATAAAAATTAAATAAACATGCTCAATTGAAATAAAAAAATAAAACAAAAATAAAAATGTAACAGAATTAAAAACAATGGGTTGTCTCCCATTAAGCGCTTTTGTTTAACGTCGTTAGCTCGACGACCTGATTCAAACTACGTGTTCCGTGACAAACACTTCCACTTCATTCTCTTTTTCCAACTAAGAAATTCCTTATGCGAAATTTGAAAACTCTCATAAAGATTTTTTTGGATATTTCCCAATTTAAAAATCTTGTCGAAAAGAATGTCCGTCAAAACATCTTTTTTACTAAAAAATAATTTCCTCAAATGATTCCTCCCTCGATGGTTTTGACTTAATTTTTTGTGCCTGCAAAATAGAAGGCAAAACTTTATACTTAGAAAGAATCAAATCGGCACAATCTGAAAATATTTTTTCAACTTTTTGATTTCCTTATCATGATCTTCTAACTCCCTGCATAGATCAAAAGAAAAATTAGTTTCTACAAATTCGTTTTCTAAAGGATCGATAATACCAACATAATTTATGCTCTCCACTTTGTTTGGGTGTTTCATTTTCTTATACACATCAAATTTAACAACCTCACCATCAAACTTCATGGTTAAAGTCTCGCTTCTTACGTCAATTTTCATGTGTGCAGTAATTAGGAAAGAGCGTCCCAGCAAGATATCAGAGAATATGCTTGTGCGATCATTCTCCATATCGATTATATAAAAATCGGCGGGAAACATCAAGTCGTTTACCTCCACCAATACATTCTCTAAGAGTCCTTCCAGATAGACCACCGATCTGACGGCAAGCTGTATTGATATCTTTGTGTCCTTGAAAGACTCGTTAGTAATCATTTTGTAAACAGATAGAAGCATTACATTAATATATACTCCAAGATCGTACATGGCTCGTTTTATCTCAACTTTACCAATTTTACAGGGTATTGCGAACATACCTTGGTCTTTTAGTTTCAGTGGTAACTTTCGTTGGAAAATGGCTGAGACATGCTCTCCCAAATTCACTTTCTTGTTCCTGGTAAGTTTTCTCTTTGTTGTGCAAAGGTCCTTCAAAAACTGACAATACCTTGGAACTTTTCAGATAACCTCAATGAAAGGTATATTAACTTCCAACTTCTGAAGTACGTCTAATATTTCCTTTTCCTCAGCTTTTTTTATCCTTTTTAACTAACCTCGATGGAAAAGGTGGTGGTACGTCATAGGGATATGGCGTTGGATCGTTAATTTGTTCTTCGTCATTCTCTTTCTAAGATCCTGATTCATCAGTCTTTTTCTCTTTTTGGATTGCTTCGTCTGATGGAATAAGTGGCGCCATTACTATACCACTCCGAAGAGTGGTGGCACTGACATTCTCCCTCGGGTTTACCTCGGTTTGAGATGGAAGTTTACCTTGTGACTCCAAGCGGCCTACGGCTTGGGCCAGTTATCTCATCTACTTGTCTAGCTCTTGTAAATGGGCTTCAGTACGATTCTGGAATTTTTCCTAAGAAAGTGTTAACCTCTCGACAATCGACTCTAATGATGTCTTTTATGGCTGTTGTGAAGGTGGAGGTGGTCTCACTTGATAACCTTGATTTGGTCTTGAATTCTGAGCATAACTGAAGTTCGGATGATCCCTCCATCCTTGGTTGTATTTATTGCCATAGGGATTATAGGCTTTTTGAGGAGGTCTTGGAAAGTTTCCAACTGCATTGACTTGAGTTGTTGTGTCATCTTGAATCAGTGGACAATTGTCTGTCGGATGATCAGGTAATGCATATATTCCACACAATCTGTTTGGTCCTGTCTTTCCTGCAACAAGAGAGTTGACAACTTCAGTTAACTTATCTATTTTTTTCTAAGGAAGATGAACTTATCTCATGAACCCTTCGAGGAGGTTCATTATTTGTGCGGAATTGTTGGGAATTTGCAGCCATTGTGGAAATTAAGTCCCTAGCCTCAGTAGGAGTCATATTCACCAAGGCTCCGCTGTTGGCAGCATCGATCATCTTCATTTCCAGGAGATATAATCCTTCATAAATGTATTGAATGAGTGTTTGTTCAGTTAACCCATGTTGTGGGCAACTAGAACATAACTTTTAAAACTGGTCCCAGTAAACGTAAAGCGACTCTCTTTCAAGCTGCTTGATTCCAAGTATTCTCCTTCGTAGTTCACTTACTTTTGCCGTAGGGAAAAACCTGTCAACAAAAAGATGAGTTATTTGAGCCCATGTAGTAATAGAATTAGGGGGAAGATAAAATAACCACTCCTTAGCCGAATCGGCTAGGGAAAAAGGAAAAGCTCTAAGTTTGATTTGGTCCTCGGTTACTCCCTGTGATCTCATGCTAGAGTAGACCATGTGAAATTCCTTGAGATGTTTGTGTGGATTCTCGTTTGGCAATCCGCAGAATGTAGGGAGGAGATGAATAAGTCCAGTTTTCAACTGGTATGGAGTTTCGCCTTGAGGAAAATCAATGCACAAAGGCCCTTGTTCAGTAGGTGTCGCAGCTAACTCCCAGATAGTAGGATCGGCCATCGGAATTGTATTAACGGCTTCACTTGAATTTGATTCTTGTTATGGATTTGATTGTTGTCTCCTTCTTTCCCAAAGTGTCTATGCGTGGAGTCTTCTAGCTCTGCCTTCGATTTCCGGGTTGTTCTCCACTAATGCGCCCGGATTAGTCCTGGTCATAAATCAAAAGCAAACACAAAATTAGTAACTTTGGCGAAGTCCCTGGCAACGGTGCCAATTTGACAACTGTCGTTTTCGATGTCAAACAAAATTCCTTCTTCTCGATTAATAAATGAAGAAAATGTGTAGTGAAGAGAAGTAAGGGTCGATTCAACAGGGACTTGAAAAATTATAATTTTATGTTCGGTTTGATTAAGCCAGACGTGAATGTAGTAACGAGGGGTTTTGGTAAAAAGATTTTTAAATATTAATAAAGGCGATTTGAAGTAAAAATAAAGAAAGGATTTTAAAGTCGAAAAATAGATATGGTAAAAACAACCTCAAGCTTCGCTTTGACTCAATTTCCTTTAGATCATCAAATTAGATTTTCCCTTCGGGATTCACGTCGATTACTTTGTCTACAAGGGCTATCCTCATGACTCTATTTTGTATACCGAATACCCAAGGCAATCTTTGATTCCGACTTCGGAAATTGATCTAATCAACATCAATTGTCGTAAATCAATTACCGTTTAAGTTCATGGAGACCGCCTCGGATTGTTGTTTCTATAACCATCAATTTCGATCTCAATTCCCTCTTGGCAAAGCTATCTCGCCAATTGTGTTCCCAGGAAGTCGAATTTGCTTTCTATAAGCCGAATCTTCCTCCCACACGTTTAATCGCAACAACGATCTAGACCAAAGTCTATCTTTGATTTTGGAAAATGTTTTGATTTTTAAAAATAAGCGCAGAGATTGAGAGAGATATTCCGAAGATATTAAGGGCTTGTTTCAATTCCCCGTTAGAATTGAGTCATCGCTTCAGCTCTCGGCTTATGAAAATTTAGCTAAGAATGACAAAAGTCATACTTAGCATATTTAGAAACAAGCTTGAAAATAAAAGAAAAATGAAAAACTTGAAAAGTAAAAATAAAAGAGAAAGCTTTTATAAAACTAGAAAGAAAAGAGAATTGTAATATGAGTGATGAGTTTAGGCTTACCCCAAGAGAGTATTTATAGCCTCTCAAAGCCTAAGGATAAACAAAGAAAATAAAATAAAATAATCCTAAAGATAATTATTTTTTTTTCTAAATTCAAACTTTAAACTAGTCTCCTAATGCAACTCTGCTAGTCCATCTTCCAGAAGGCGTGTTGAGGAGGTCTTCTAGAAACCGTTGCTGACTGGACCTTCTAGAAACTGCCACGTCAGACCGCATCGTGCACAGAATTGTGCCCATGTCTCCAGCCGTGACCAAATAATAATAAAAAAATACAGAATGCGTATGTTTTGTCACTAATTTTAGAAAGTAAGGACCTGCACAAAAATGGGCATAACACAACCAAATCAGTAGCAATGAATCCACAAAAACGAAGAAATAACGAACAAATATTAACGATTCTGAACACTCATCACGTTTCAACATAGATATGATCAACTGATGATAGATTTGATTCCGATATATCATATGAGTATATTAGAAATCATTTCTAAAAATTGTTATTTTTCAAGGTGTAAGGCTCGGGAAACTTTATGTCTTGAAGATAATAATCTCCGAAAATTCTGAGACAGAAAATATAATGAGATGCTCCTTATGTTTTTCGGAGATGTTGATGGAGATATAACACTAATCAATTCATTAATAACAATTTGATTTCTCCGATTTTAGTTCTGTCGGCGTCGTTGGTAGTTTGCAATTGACATTAACTTTAGAAGTGAATACATACAAATAAAATATGATTTTATCAAAGTTAACGAGGACAAAGAAGGGGAAGTATTGTCCTTTTCCTATGATCCATGTCGTCCAAATTCTCAGGATCCGCATGGCAAAAGCACATTCACTTAATAATCTTGAAATGGAAACTGATCAGCCAAAAACATATCTCAATAATTGCACTCACTATTTGCCTATGAATCACATTTTTCATGGGCAGCTACAAGAGATTGCTGATGGAGATGGTGTTTCTTTTCTTTTTGCTAATAAAACCTGATTCCACCACTACTGAGCACCGACAATTACTTAGTAATGCATGATGGTGTCTAGAAAATAAACCGGAGATAACAAAACCTACTGACAGAGAGAAATTGAAATTATTTTTTTAATGTTCTCATGTTGTTTCCCACTGCATTGACATGATCAAATAAAAAAAACCATTAAAATAAAAGATCCCTTTGAGATCTAAGGCCTATTTGTTTTTCTTTTACAACATTCCCTCCCGGTTCTCTTTCCAGAACAGCTGTTGCAGTTTACCTTTTTTGTCATCCCCTGCTTCTTTCCTGGAAACCACCTGTTCCAAGAGATTGATAGCAAGTTTCTCTTTTTCATGCCACTGAAGAATCTGAATGTTTAAGACAAAGTTGAAAGCAAATGACTAACCTGCATGTTTTGAACTTGTTTTTCCAGATTTCAGGAAATCAAGTGTTTTCTGTGATGCTGATTTACCCTGCGGAAAACTATGTATTATGTATCGTGGAAGGTAAATTGCTTTCAAGAATGTAATGACTAGTATTTAGTACCTTAAAATGTGTACCAGAAAAACCTTGTGAAAAGTCCAACTCTATTGAGGCTTCTCCCTTGAAGTTCTTCTGTAAATACACCGAAAAACACCCATTGTTACTCAATTTTGTCACGAATGAACCCCGAATAGGCATATTAGTGTGTATGATATTGTGAAACTTGCCTCGGAGAAGCTTATTACAGGGGAGCTGGCAGTATCATCAAGACAAGAATGGTGCCGATTATTACTACAATCTTCTTTGATCTTGTTTTTGTTTCTGCTGCTTTTCTTGTCTGGTTGTCGAGTGGTTGCAGGATGAGAACAAAATCTCCCATTTTCTTGGCAATAACAATGTTGTCTTGGGCCAGAAGATGCATCAGACACCATGGATAAGCCATCCTCTTCATCTTCAACCATGAATCTTGCTCCTTTCACCCCGTAATCCTCAGCAAAGTTCCCAGTTTGAGAACAAGAGGATTGGTCTAAGTAGAAAGTCCAACCAGATTCACAATCGCTACCACATTGCGAAGCTGATAAATTCATTATAAAACACTATTTTTTTCTATGGAAAATAAATAAAAGAAAGACTATATATATGCAAAACCCCTTGAAAGCTGTAATGTATATAAACAGAATAGAAAGAGGGTATGGTGGGATAAGACCAAATGAATCAGACATTATTGTCCTTTCTTCAATCATTTTTTTCCTTATGTGAATCAATCAAATTTGCCAGTTGGCTCCGAGAGAGAGAGGTTTCTGAACAGTGCTGATAAGGGAACCGATTATCATCAATTCATGTATATAAATGTAATAATACAGCAGCCTGTACATCAGTGGTGCCGTCCTTTCAATAAAAAGTGAATGTAATTTTACTCCTCATTTAATAGCCTCTATACCTTTGTGTGTGTGTGTTTTTTTCCCTGCATGGATTTCAGATGTTTATATTTGGAAGTGATAGTTGGGGTATAAATAGGGTAATTATATATCTTCACTTCCAGAAGAAAGTAACAAGGTGGGTGCCTATTTACACAATGAAAGATACCCTTTTAATTAAAAAAACATGATTAAATAAGACCCTCCCAAAATTTACAGTTTCACCGTTGCTGTTATTCACACGGGGGCCTTAATCACTCCTCCCAAAGTCTCGTTGACTACTCGTACTGAAATTCTGAAATGCCAATGGATTGGAAGACTGAAAGGAAGACCTTGGGTGATTGACCATGATTTTAAGGCTCTTAAAAGCTTGTTACCAACTTGTACAGTATCTTCTCCAGTCTTCAAGTTAGAAAATCCATCCTTAGCTGTTCTTGGACCCTACCAATAATGTTGGATCCTCGAGGTTGCAACTGATATCAACCTTTTAGAAGCATTTTCAAGAGAACAAACGACAGTGAGTGGGCTAAAACCGATAGGGGTGAGCATTTTATCGAGTCGAGTAAAAAAAATTTCAAATTATTCGAGTTAACGAGTCGTATTTGTAACTCAAACTTAACTTAAAATTTTTTCAAGTCGAGTCAAGTTATTCGAGTTTCTATACAAATTTTATCATAATTATTTATAGTATTATGGAAAGGATTGATTCTAATTTTTTGATTTTCTCTAACCATATATATATATATATATATTCTTTTCACATTTATAATGTTATTTAATATATCAAAATCAATCTAAAAATTATAAAATATATTTACAATATTATATTTTAAAGAACATATTTTGAGGGTAAAATATTGATGAGAATATAAAGAGTTAAAAAATTGATGGTAAGAAAGAATTTACAAACAATTGCAGTCAAAATATCACATTGAGTAAAATGCAAAGTTAACGGATCAAATAAAAAGAGAGTATATTTTTAGTAAAAAATAGAAATTGAAGTTACATAGGTATTCTATAGTAGTATAGGAGCATATGTTTTAAATTTGGTAAAAGATAAACTTAAAGGGAATGATGAATCGAAGAAATAAGGAAATCATGAAAAGATGAGAGATTAAATTGAAAAATTAAAAAAATATAAAAAAGAGGAATTGGAAGCACATAGGCATTATACGATGGTTTAGGAGCATGTGGTTCAAATTTGATAAAAAAAACTGGACTTAAAATAAAGGAGAAATTGAAGGAAAAAGGAAATCAAGTACTTTGCAAAACTGTCAAAATAGTCAGTCCAATTTTCAGTTTTTCAAGTAACTCGAAATTTTCAAATTTAAACTCGACTCGAATTCGAAAACATAATCAATAATTCAAGTTGATTCGAATAACTCAAAATTGAGAAAAAAATTAAGTTTTCAAATCGAATCGAATATTGCTTATCCTAAAAACCGATGCTTGATATAAATAACACAATGAGTATAAATTGGGATGAAAAAGACAAATTGGTTCCAGACATTAAACTCGTGCACATGGACATTGGTAGTCTGTGGCCCTTTGACAGACCACCACCTCTTAACCTTTAAAATAGATTAACCATGTATTTGTACCATTTTATTTGGTCTGGTTTCTGGTGAATATAAATTTGAAGAAAATCGAAAAACACCTAGGGGTGCCCGACAAGGGAAGAGTCAAAGCTAGCTGCTTAATTATTTTGGCTACACCGCCACCCTCGCTCGACCAAGATTTGGTTGATCCCTGCAAAGAAGAAATCCCCCCACCCCCAATAATAAAAATCAACCAACTCAGTCCCCATCAAACCAGAACGAAAGTCAATGCCTTTTGTTTTGTCCTACAAAGAAAATAAAAATTAGTTTTGTTTTTATATAAAAAGCGCTGTGAATCCCATTAAAAGCTTACGTCTGTCTTATGGAATTGTCTCAGAAAATGTAGGTTAATATACGATTAATATATAACATTATCAGATACATTATAATATATTTAACAAATTCAGGTTAGCGTTATCGGAAATATTGAGTAATAATAATGTAGTAGGTTTAAATTATGAAGAAATATTAAAAAATTTGGCAACCGACAAACTTAACTTGTCGGTTTGTGTCGATACAAATGAAAAATGTATCGCTCTATAGAAATATTACAGGTAAAAATATGATAAAATCGGTCTCGAAATGAAAAAACCGGTAAAACAATACCGAATATGTTGAAAGTGTCGATAATTTAATATAACTATCGACACTTTTAGAATTTAAAAGAGAGAATAATTTATAACGCCTATAAAGTGTCGATACTTTAAAAAAATATATCGATCTATAACAATATAACAGGTAAAAATATGACAAAACCGGTCCCAAAATGAAAAATCTGGTAAAGCTCTACCGGATATGTTGAAAGTGTCGCTAATTTAATATAAGTATCAACACTTTTTGAATTTAAAAGAGAAGAAGTTATAGCGTCTAAAAAGTGTTGATACTTTATGAAAATGTATCGATCCATAACAATATAACAGCTAAAAATATGACAAAACCGGTCTCAAAATGACAAAACCGATAAAGAACTATTGTATATGTTGAAAGTGTCGATACTTTAATAAAAGTATCGACACTTTTAGAATTTAAAAGAGAAGAAGTTATAGTGCCTATAAAGTGTCGATACTTTAAAAAAATTAGTAAATACAAAGATTTGTTTCGATACATATGTAAATATATGTGTCGATACATTTTCCAAAAGTATCGACCCCAAAAACATCGAAACAAATAATTATAATGTAATAGGTAAATTAACAATGTAACCAGTATACATATACCGGTTAATTATAAAACATGTCAACATAATTTATCGGCACTATTAGAATTTGTGTCGATACTTATTGTCTAGAATGAATGGCCAAACGACAGGCACGCATAAAGTGTCGATACATTTACAATATAACCGGTAGAAATATATCGGGGTTAATGAGAGAATAGGTCAACATAAAGTATCGACACTTTTTAAATTTGTGTCGATACATTTGTCCAGACGAGGTTTACGCATAAACTGTCAATACATTTATAAAAAGTATCGATCCCAATACATTGAAACCGATAATTATTAACAGGTTACAATGTAACCAGTAAAAATATATCGGCTAATTAGCAAATATGTCTACATTATGTATCGACACTCTTTAAAAATGTGTCGATACTTTTTTTCTAAAATGAAAGCATAAACAGGTGCACGCATAAAGTGTCGATACATTTAAAATTATATCGATCCCAAAAATATCAAAATCGATAATTATAATGTAATATGGTCAATTTACAATGTAATCGGTTGAAATTTATCTTTTTTATGAGAAAATAGGTCAATATAAGCGGTGGTATCTATTACATTATATAAGCGTTACCTAATATGTTATTGTACTTGGTAATATTTCCGGTTAAATGCATATTTTATTATATAAGCGCTACCTATTACATTATATAAACACTACCTAATATGTTATTGTGCTTGATAATATTTCCGGTTAAATGATATAACATAACCGATCTAAATTTTAACATGTCACTTTTTTAACCGATTACGCCATTTTTAACCGTTTTTTAGACGTCGGTAAATTATAAATTTCATCACTGAATTTTACTATCTTTTCTATTTTGCTCACTAAACTTTAAAAGATTTCAATTTCCTTACTAAACTTAATACATTGGAGTTTTTTTGTCATTGAACTTTACTCTCTCTTCTATTTTTTTTATTCGGCTATTAAATAGTTAATGGAGTTAAAAATGACGTCCTTTAAAAAATAACATTTTCACCAAAACGACGTCGTTTTGCATTTATATAATAACTCATTTTAACGTCGTTAACTATTTAATGATTGAGTGACAAAAAATCAAATATATTAAGTTCAATGAGGAAATTAAAAATATTTAAAGTATAATGAGTGAAATATGAGAGAAAGTAAAATTCAATTATCAAATTTGTAATTTATCCTTTATATAATACTTTTTGAGATCATTAAAAGAGTGAAAATATATTATTAATATTAACAATAGAAAATGAGAAGATATTCATTGAAAAAAAATAATTAATAAATCTCAACTATCTATTTTCACTCGTCCAATGAACCTAAATTTATAAAAGAAAAAAATTACACTATATATGTAGATCTTAAAACATTGTTACATGTATTTATAATCATATTATTATATATATATACACCATTGATATGAATCAAAATATTTTTAAGATAAATTATATCGGTAGTCATCGACTTATTACTTTTTTCCATTTTATCTCTCAATATAAGTAGAGAAGTACGCACAACTTTACGTTAGAAGAACAAACTTGCATAATTTTAAAGCAACAAATTTATAAAATTTTAAATTGTAAAAATAAATCATCAATAAAAAATACTTAAATTATATAAAAATTTAAAAATTTTAAGAGATACAACCATACTCGCGGGCTCTCACCTCGATTCATCCATATATATATATATATATATATACAAGAGGTCCACCGTCCACTCACAAAACAAAACCCTGGATCAAATGTTTAAGTATTAAATCAAGTTATATAATTATTTATTTCTAATCAAATTAATATTTAATGTAAACTATTATTAAAATTAATATCAAATTAAAATTATTTTTTCATTTTATTTAATAATAAAAAAATTAATATTTATATATTTTATATAAAATTGATATTATATTATTCCAAAAACTAAATTTATAATATCTTTTGTTGAGTTGTGAAAAGTCTGTGTACTCTTTTTAATAACTTTTTTTTATGATCTTTTATTATATTGATATCGTGATCTTTTGAAATGAATATTATTTATTATGATGTTAACGCTTTTTCTTTTATCAAATAATATTACGGTGAATGTCACTTTAAAAAAAACTTGGCAAATTCTTTAATTACGTTAAAAACAATATTAAACAGAAAATATACATAGACCTTCAACAAAATTTGGTGCTTTTAAAAATAACATATTTATATACTATATTATCAACATTTTTTTCTATATTTAGTATATAATTTTTCATATTGTCTAATACAAATGAACTATTTAAAATAATTAATTTGTATAATTATTAATTCTATTTAAAGAAAAATAATCAGCATATTCTAAATAAGTATTATAAATTTAATCTTTAGAATGATATAAAAATAAATAAATAGTTGTTTATTTAATTTAATTTATTTTTAATTGAGGTGAGAAAGTAATTTAATTTGATGTTTAATTTTAATCATTGTTTAAGTTAAATATTAGTTTGGTTAAAAATATAAGAATTGTATAGCTTGATTTAGTTGTTAAACATTAGATTTTTTTTAGGAGGATATTTGATTTGATCCACCCTAATTGCATTTTGACATAATTTTAAAATGATGATATAGTATAATTTAAATATAAATTTTGATGATGAAACTTTAATCTATTTTAATAGATGGATATAATTTTTTATGCAAAAGTTCATGGTTCGATCCAGGGACAAAATTATGCTTCGTCCTGCGGCCACTGTCAGTATCTCCTATTTTTTAGTCATTAAAAAAATGTGTAAGTATTAAAGTAGGGTTCTAAATTTTAGTTTATTTTAATTTTATTTTATAATTAATTATACTTTATCCTTCTTAAGTTAAATCTTGACTTCGTTCGTGGTTCGGTCCTCTATCATCTAAGCTAATTCGTAGTCTAGTTTTCCCAATGGGGTGTGGATGGACAGGCATAACTACAAATGAATGAAAAGAGAGGTGTCAATTGTTGCGACTAAAAGTGTGAAAAGAAATGGCAAAGATGGTGCATGCTTTAAAAGTCTTGATGATCCAATCATTCAAAGATATGAAACAAAAAAAGAAAGAAGTATTGAGTGGACTCGCAAAACTTTTAAATGTCAGTCTCACCGTCCATATACTAGAACATATTACCTTGGTCGGTTTAATAAATCTATTAATTTAAAATAAATTTAATCATTCAATTGGATGATGATACGTGTCGTGACATTTAGTACCACATGATATCATACGATTTGAAGGTTAAATTAATTTTAATTTATTAAAATTAAGATCAAGTTGATAGAGTAGGTAAGTAACATTGATCAAATATGTAATTATTCTAAATTTTGAATGTGTTAATTTACCACCTAACCCTATCTAAAGACTAAATCTGGGTAGAGTGGGCGGGCCTTGGAATATCTTTTGTCATTCGGGCCGGCCATGGCATAAGAAAAGGACCATTTGTTGAACCTAGTCTGGGTATATATAATACTATATGTTATCATGTTTTAGGCCCTTCTCGACTCGGTCCATAACAGTTTTATAAGGTGATACATGTCACATCATTTAAAGGAATCGTGTGACATATGTTATGTCTATAGTTAAATATATATAAAAATATCACATCAGTAATATGTATTTACAGCTAGTTAACTAACGATTTTCATTTAACAGTATTTATTTTAACAAAAAACAAATAAAATATTAGGAGCCAAAATATTCTAAAAAATAAGAAATAAAATGACCGTTCATATAAATATTATGAGGTAATTTTATTATTATGTTTATTTTATTATTACCTAAAAAGTATGATCTTACAATATCCTAAAATCAGTTATCCCATAATAAAATAGAGACTTATTTTTTAAATAGTCTATAATGTTAGTATACGTTTTAAAAAATTATCCAATAACAACATACATACACTCTGCATATGTAGATGCTCGAAGTCGAGATTCTAAAAGAACAATATTTTTTATAACAATAAAACCGCTTAATAGGTTTAAGATAGAGTCTTATTTAACTAAAAAAAAAGTAGGATATACTATTCATATAAGACATTAAATTTATTTAAAATAAATATTATTAGGGCTGGACTTGAATTTAAAACGTCTCAATATTTTTATCCAAATCTATTTTTTAGTTTTAATTTATTATTAAAATCTTTCTAAATTTTAGACGAATTATAAGGTTTGAAAAACTAATTCAAACCTTAAACATGTCTAATGGATACCAATAATTACATTTTAAACCTTGGTATACCATCCACTTTCTCGAATTTATAATGATTGAAAATTTTATGTAAGAGAAAAATAGATCAAATTTGTTGAACGGTTTTAATAATAAAAAATAAATTTTACTTTTTTAGAGGTCTCTGATTTGAACCATTGCATTATAACATATGTATGTTTATTAATAGTTAAAAATTCTAAATAAATTGATACTACCTATTAATCCCCTTAAATAAAATAAAAAAAATCAAATACTAAAATAATAATAAAATATAGTTTCAAGGATCAAATAACATTTAATCGAATCTAAAATTGATTGATCATTAATGAGAATGGATAACTGAGAACATAGATTAACATTCATCGAACAATATATGATAATAATAATAATAATAATAGTACTTATAGAATGTTAATATAAGGTTAAAAACGATAAAAATCAATTACAATCGAAAAGCTTATCAAGAACGTAATTTTTTAGGTTGGAAAGAGTAATTTTTTCGGTTGTAACTAAAAATTATATTCTTTATAATATTTTCGATTGTAATCCTTAAACTTATGTAACGTAAGTTTTCAATTACAACCGAAAATGTTATAAATTTATATAATTTTTTAAGTTGAACATGATAACATTTTAGGTTGAAAACAATCTTAAATTAACTTTGAATTTTTTTTTAAAAAATGATAAGTTTAAAATATATAAATATTCTGATGTTATTTATAATTTTAACTGTTTCTGCTCATTGGCTGCTTCCTGCTCCTTAAAACGACCCTTTTTTTCTTTCCTCTCTTCCGCTGTTGAGCGAGCGATACTCTTTTGTTAAATATCTTTTCACGTTTGGCTAAGTTATTAAACACGATCAAGCTTACTCCACCACAGCTAAAACGGCTGAAATCATGTCGAGGTACAGGCCGATAGCGCCGAAGCCTGAGGCGGCTGCTGCTGCAAACGGCATGGATGAGAGCTCGGCTATGTCGCAAAAGATCAGGCAGTCTCCTTATCTGAGGAATTTATGGTCTAAGCCTGGGCCTAGTAGGACTAGAAAGAGAGGTAGAGCTGCTTTGTCACCGCCAACTCTCAAGAGAACGAAAACCCATGTCTTCGGCCTTCCTTCACGCGTAACATCCCCTTCTAAAAAAAACATTTATTTGCACGGATTTCTCATGGAACTCATTTCTAGTCTTAATAACTTTGTGTCGGTCGGTGGTGCTTGGAGATTTCTTCTACACCACCGGCAAGTTTGTCTTCCATGTCCTCCCGTTGTTTCCAGCCTTAGTTTCATGGAATCTTGTGCCGGAGAAAAGGTAATTGATTTGAACACAATGACTGAAATTCCAGAAGAGAAGGATGAGGATCTGTTGAAGCAGCTCCAAGATGCTCCTTTCTCCAGCAGCGTTATCGCGCCTCAGCCGATTCGGCCAGTTGGCTCCAGCATCAGTGTTGGATGCATCAGCAAGAACACGAACCTAACCATGCCAATGCAAGTCAGTTAAAAGACTACCTGTACACTTGGAGTTTCCATACCAACAAGAAGAGGGAAGTATCTCATTCTAGCACCAATGTCTGAAAATCTAGATAGCTAGATAGTACAATGCGATATCATGTATATATTTTATACAGTACTGTAGTTGTTTTTTAGTCAGTTTCTTTTAAAATTTGACATATGCGCTATGCTTTTACTCCATTGGCTTTCTGCAATTTGTTCAAGCAACCCACAAAAGGAAAATAATTGATCTACTTATCTTTGTATTTATCAGAGAAATTATTCACTAAAGGATCACAATTATTTTGTATTTATCAAATTTTGTTAATCAGTTATCAGTCTGATTTATCATAAATAAATTAGAATGTTGAGCTAATGCTATGATAAGCTCTAGCTAATCATAGATCTTCTAGTTTCGGAAATGAAATATTGATTGTCTTTTAGCTTATAATCACTTCAAATTTGAAAATAAAATATTAATTATCTTTATTTTATAATCACTTTCAAATTATCATATTATTCAAGAATAAATGTTGATCATCTTTCAATATTCTTTAATAAGTTTTTCAACTTGAACTTTAAGCCTGATTTTTGTTTCAATGAATTTCTAATATTAAATATTAAATTTAATTATATCATTTTACCATTAATTTTTATATATGTCGGTTGTTGACGTGTTAAAATTAATTATTTCAATTATAATATAAGTTTTAGTTTTAGATTCAATTAAACTCATTGTTTCAATTCAAAAATTAAGTTTTATATTTAGATTTAATTATATTATTTCACCGTCAAGATAATTAAATGTGAATGTTGATTACTAACATGGATATTGAAACAAAATAATATCATTTTGATATAATTATTTTAATGTTCAAGATGCCGTCATTTTATTAAAAACTTTAGGGAAAATATTAAATAATATTATAAATTGAAGTTGACGTCAATTTGACTTATGTAGATAATTTAATGATATTTATAATAAAATTTTATGATATTTATAAGATAATTCTATAAATAATTTTATTTTATAAAAGTAAAAATATATTTATAATATACATATATTATTTTATTTATTAATTTTTTAAATATTAGGAAATTTTTTATATTTTAATGCAGGTAATAACCTGCATAATCAAATCCAATTTTCTATTAAAAAAATGAATTGAATTTTCACATTACAAACAAAGAATTGCAGCGCACAGAAATGAGTGGACCGAATTTCCACATGTCTGGGCAATTTTTTATTTCAGTCTTTGGCAAAGCAATCATTCCCTCTTCTCCAAGAATCTCTGGCCATTGCCATCTCTTTCATTATCAAACTTCATCTTAATTTCCTCATAATAACAACAGAATTCCCTCCGGAAAACAATTTGTCACAGAGCTTGTTTATGGCTAATCCAAGGACCCAAGTGGGTCTTCATTTCCCTTCTCCGACATACCGAAGACATCCAGCTTTGCATCCTCTCCCTCCTCTCTCCACCCGACATCGCCAATTTCGCTTCCACTTCAAAACGCTCCGTTTCTCTATGCCGGAACGACGCCAAGCTCTGGTTCATCATGTGCCACCGCCGGTGGGCTCCAAGATCCACATAAGCAAATGGGGTGGTGGCAACATCACCTACAAGCTCCTTTACAAGACCTGACCCGCTGGGAGAAACTCATCGGCTTCTGGCGCCATTGCGGTCGAGCAGACCTCTCAGGTCAGTGGCCCCGATTCATCATTTTCGAGTGGGGCCCATCGTTTGTCTTCGGTTCCCGGGTCAACGGCATCTATCACTTTACCAAATCGCCGTTTTGTGGATGGGGATATCCTCAGACGGGCTAATCGTGAACTTTCTCGATCTTGAAGGGGAAACTGAAATGCCAACATGGGGTCTCGATTGTTGGTTAGATTCCGTCTCCTGGACCAAAATTTGTGCTCTTAATTCATGGGTAACAATCATTTTATGGTTGAAGAAAATTCAAACTTTTGGCATTGTTGTAGAAGGAATTCAAGTTCAAAGAATATGATAAAAGATAACGAGGAAATTATAGTTGTTGGAGCTTACAGTGGGAAGCACAGGAGCTTACCAGATCGTTTGGTGCCGGAAATGTACGCATATTTCGCGAATAGGACAAGTCCAGGTGCTGATAAATCATGGAGGAGGCAGAGAAAGAAGGAAAAGGAAAGACGAGGGAGGAGGTAATGGGACCCTGAACATTTCTTAAACTCATTGATTGCTTGCCTACTGGGGATAAGACAACGCAGAGCCTTTGAAAGATGTCAGCTTTCATGTCTTCAAAGGTTAAAATTTCTGCTTGTGAATATATTGTTGCTGACTAGTGAAGTAGATTTCTTGTGTAAATGTGTAGGGAAGTGGAATTGAAGTATTATGTAACTTATTGAATTGTTAGGGAAATAGGAATGCTTATGAAGCTGCCTTATGTATTTTGGGGGAAGGTTTGCTTTATACTCGGACATTTGGATTTTCAATTCATTCTGTCATGTTAGAGACCGATCAACTTTATATGCTCTGGCTTTCATACAAGTTTCAACAATTTTGGCATTTGGTTTTCGGTTGATAGCTTTGCATTCTGACAAGGCTGTGCAAGTAATTACCGATATGAAAATGAAATGCCTGGAAGAATAGGCAGTTATCTTATTGAACATCTTTTGATCGGGGTGAAGACAGCAATAGAAGCATGTATGTCGTTTATAAACATCAACTTGTGGTAGTCATGGCTTCCAGCATAAAGCGAGAGATTGGAAGCATTGCCTTAGGATTAAACTGTTCGGTCCCGTTTGTTTAATATGATTTGCAAAGGCATTTGACTACAATAACCAGGTTTCTTGCAGGACACTGTTTTTTGAGCATTGAAAGTATAGTATGTCAACTGAAGTGCTTGATAAATATTTCTCAACATATCAATGATGTAATTCATGCATTGGTTTTCTGGTGACATGAACTTGTTAGGGAAGTAATCTGCCAAAGCCATTGAATTCCAGAGAAAGAATCTATGATGATTATACATCTTTAGCCACTTGCAGCTGAGGATAACATACATCTTTAGCCAAAGCTATTGTACTTGTTATTTTTCTGACCGTTTTTATAATGAGAAAATCGCCTCAGTGACCAAAAATGCCTTATAATATATGATTTTAACTAATTTTTTTCGGATTTGCCAAAATGACCAACAAAATCGCAATGCGATCGCTAATTCGTAATGCGATCTCCATTATCGCAAATTCGCGTTGCATTTCGCGTTGCGATGGTCTACAGTGTCGTTGCGATTTTCCCAATTCGCAATGCGAATAAGTAAATCGCAACGCGAATTGGGAAAATCGCAATGCGATACTTACTATCGCAATGCGATAATACAAAATCGCAACGAGATATTGACTTTCGCAACGCGATTCTGACTTTCGCAACGCGATTTACATAGCGCCATTCGTATTAACGCGTATTTTTTTTTAAATTCCAAACAAGAATTTTTCTTAATAAATCGGAAACTGAACCGTCCCACAGTAATCGCAACTCATAACCTCAAACCCAAAATCACAACACTCAGTCCCATCTCCATCTCTCACTCTACGGCGAAATCCGTCCCCATCTCCGAAGATTTCCGTCCCATCGCGGCGAAATCACACCACAGTCAAAAATCCCTCACAATCATTCAGAAATGGAAAATCAACCTCCGAGGGTTAGTTTTTTTATTTTGAAATTTTGCATTAGGTTTTTCATATTGAGATTGATGATAAGTTTACTGGTAATTTAAATAATAGATTAACCATTTCACTTAGATTTCTTATTAAATTCATTCGATTGCTGCCAATACTGCTAAACTGTTTAGCCTGTGAAGTTAGTATTTGTCTTTGTTTTGTCTTTTGGTTGAAGTAATGCAGAAGAAGAATAGTTTCGAGAATGAAAATCGCAACGCGGAAATAACTATCGCAACGAGAGAATCGCAACGCGAAATAAAAATCGCAACGCGAAACCAAAATCGCATTGCGATTTTCATTTCGCGTTGCGATTTCATTTCGCGTTGCGATTCTCTCGTCGCGATAGTCATTTCGCGTTGCGATTCTCTCGTTGCGATAGTCATTTCGCGTTGCGATTCTCATTATCTCGTTGATTTTCATTTCAACCAAAAGACAAAACAGTGTTGCAAATTTTGTTTCAAGAATAAACTACTATTTATGTTTATTGTTTTTGGTATATCTTGACAGTGTAGTTTTTGGTATATCTAACTTGGTATGTGTTATTGTTTTTGTAGAAATTTTTTCGGCTTCATTGACATTAAGGAATAAAGTTAGCCTAGCCACTACAATTGCTTCGAAGCTTTCACCTGCACAAAGAAAATTGTTTGAAGAAACCTGCTTCGGGCCATGGCTGAGAGTACAGCATCCGGGTGGAGATGCTAATTTGACCCATTTGTGGCTTCAGACCATGACTAGCGATCTACCCGATAGATATACAACGTGGTGAGGAAGAGATATGGTTTCATTTCCACCGGCGTATACTTGTTTTGGGCGGAAGGAGTTCTGCTTAATCACTGGTCTACGATTCGGACACGATGATGTAGGCTGGTACACTCGTCATATCACCCGCCCATCATGGTTATCCAGGGTTTTTCCTGATGAGTCAATAGAGAAGCCGAACTTACACGTCGACGACATGAAGAAATTGTTTAATAAGAAAGATGGTTTTACTCGGATGAATGACGTCAATGTTGTCCGAGTATGCCTTCTACTACTTTTGTATACCGGCTTTTTAGGCAGAGAGGCCAGACAACCTATTCCTCATGAGCTAATATTATTGGTAGAGGACCTAAATGCATGGAATCTGTTTCCGTGGGGTTCGTATATATGGAAAGCTACCTGGACTAAGTTGTCATCTGCCTTGATGACCGCAAAAGTTTGCGGGGCGATGGGTCGAAATACACTTGTCAGGCTTTGTTTGGGCCTTTAAGGTAATAATTTCTATAATGTTTTCAAAATTATAATTAATTATTTAACAATTACTAATGTTTGTTATTATATTGTTTGTAGATTTGGATATTCGAGGCCTTTTCCCGCCATGAAGACATATGCAATAAAAACTTCAAATGATATTCCCAGGGCTATTTCCTGGAAGAGGAAACGTCTGTTGGATTGGGAAGACTTAATACCATATGCGACAATAAATAATGTAAGTTAACACAAATATTATCATATAAAAAGTTATTAATAGTAGACGTTTAACTTTGTTTGAGTTTTTATATTTTTGAGGCCAACATTCCATTAATTAGACTGACACCCACGGAGGCTGAGCTTGCCAGGATTGGTGGCAAGCTAGTCAGCGTTTTCTTGATGGCACGAATGATGAGCATCCTCCACTTCCTCCACTTCGAGAGCCATCACCTCACCCAGAGCCATCACCTGATCGACCCGACTATACACCTCTACAACGAGAGCCATCACCTATCCCGTCACATCATCGAGCCTCTTCTCCACCATCACTCATGATAGGCGACCGGCAAAGATGCCACGACTTCTATCTCCCTGTTCTCCACCTCCACGGGATGAGTCAAGGGAGTTACGTGATGAGGTCAATGCCTTGCGTGAGGAGATCGGTACTCTACTCGATAACGATGGTGCATGGCGTGTGGAGGTGTCTACTTTACGTGGTGAGGTTGCCGCTCTACGTGAGATGGTAGTATCGTTGCAGAATGAGGTTCATACTCTACGCAACGAGGTAAGTTTAAAATTTTCCATATTTAACTTGATGATAAATTTACTCGTAATTTCACTTAAATTAACCATTTCACTTAGATTGCTTAGTAAATTTATTCGGTTGCTGCCAATACTGCTAAACTATAACACTGTGAAGTTAGTATTTGTCTTTTTGTTTTGTCTTTTGGTTGAAGTAAATTTATTCAGTTACTGCCAATTCTACTAAACTGTGTATTCTTTAACACTGTGAAGTTAGTATTTGTCTTTGTTTTGTCTTTTGGTTGAAAGTTTAAAATATATTTGTCTTTGTTTTCACTGTTTAAATATCATGTCTGTTTATTTACTGATATTTGTATTTAATTATTTAGCGGACCGATAAGGTGGATGCTTTACGTCGGGTTTTTCTTACACGACAGAGTTCACGCATCAGACGGCGTGCACGTGCTATTAAGTCTCCGTATACCCCAATAGTGCGAAGACACCGCAAGAAGAAGCCCGACTCGCCTGTCATCCCTCAAGAGTCCACTCCTATCGTTGAAGAGGCCCCTATCATTCCTCGAGAGTCCCCTCCCACCATTCAAGAGGCCACTGTCATCGTTGAAGAGGTCCCTCCCACCATTCAAGAGCCCGATTCACATGGCATCATAGGTAGGATTCTTGAGAAACCCTCTGACGTGCCGGACATGATGGATTCAAGTTGGCTCTCGTATGAGTTACCGGCCAGTACCATACCGGTATCTGAAGTGGAGAGGAAACAACTACCGGACACAATTCTGGATAACACCCTTTGGGCTAAGACCGCAGTTGATTTTTATCTACATGAGCGAAGCCAGGGGTGTTTCACTGACATATGCAAGCTCAACGATGATATCTATTTGTTGCTTGATCGGTCTTGGTGGGGCGTATTATTAGGGGTCGAAGACAATGGCTATTTCGATGGAGGGGTAAGTCTTATATTTTTCTTATATTTAATTTGATTATTTTTTTGTAAATTTATGTAAGTTACTAATATATGTCTTTTTTTGTAAAACAGCATATCGATGTGTGGGTGTCACGTCTTCTAATAATTAGGAAACTTAAGGAAAATAAAAGAAATACACGATATACAATTATGCCGACGTCTTTTAACGACGTTCACTTGAATAATCAACGAGATGAATCATTTGCGTTGGGTAATGGACAAGCTAAATTTTATCATGCATGGTGGGAGGTCGATAAGGTTAGTGTTTTAGATTGAGTTTAAAGGTATTCATAAATAAGTGCGCAAATGAATGAATTATTACTTATGATTGCAGGTGTTTATCCCTGTTTTGGAACGTAACCATTGGCTTCTCGTCGAGCTTCAGATCCCATCCCTTAAGGCAATAGTATATGACAGCATGATAAATTACATATCATTGGCTGATTTAAGAGATATTATTAAGGGATGGAGCTCTTATTTGGCTAAATTCTTGGATGCGATAAATTATTGGACTCGTTCTGGAAACAAGAAGCCAAAGAAGCTCAATATTACAGTTAGCAGAGACGAGACCTCACCATAACAAACGAAAGGACCCAGAGGGGATTGTGGTCCTCTCGTATGCTTGGCGTTGGACCGTTTGATCACAGGAAGTATAAAGTATCTACCTCCCACCGATATAGATAGAGCTACAGTAGGCTTGTGGTTTCGACATTATATGGCTAGATCGATATATACGAGACGCTGCCTACCTACATCCGCGTTATAAAAATGTCCATAAACAATTGGTATGTTTATAGGCTTGTGGTTTGAAAATGTTTGGTTAAGTACCTAGAATTCAATAATTTGCTGTTTGTAGGTTTTAGATGTGTAGAAAGTGTTGTTTGAGCAAATGTTTGGTTTATGCAGATTAATCTCATAAGTGAGCTGCGTGAAAATGATGTATGGCTACAAAAGTTGATTCAATAGTAGAAGTGTTATTTTCTCTAATAATTATTGCTTATTTTTTGATTGTTTAATTGATTTGTAAAAGGTGATTTGTAAAAGTGATTTGTTTAATTGATGTTAACATAATTCTTATTTGTGCTTGTTTAATTGATTGAAATGTAATGGTTGATTTTGTTGATTTCAATCTGCATTATGTTGAAGGCAAAAAGTACTATCGCAATGCGAAATGAAAATCGCAACGAAGAATCGCAACGCGAAATTAAATTCGCGTTGCGATTTTCATTTCGCATTGCGATTCCCTCGTTGCGATTTTCATTTCGCATTGCGAAATTAGCGTTGCGATTTTCATTTCGCATTGCGATTCTCTCGTTGCGATTTTCATTTCACATTGCGATAGTAATTTCCGCGTTGCGATAGACATTAAGATGATTGCCTATTAAGTGATAACAACTGAACAGATATAGCAATTTTCAAACTCAAGTTACTAATACATGCCTAACTGAAAATGTTAAAAGTTCACACATAAAATCTGCATAATACAACGTTTGCATTTAAAAATCACCTAAGTTAACAGTCCCAAAAGGTGAAGCCAGTTGTGATTGGGATTTTAAAGATGATTGCGATTTTGATTGCCTTTTTCTTGACACATATGAGCTTTGGATTTTGATGATGATCCATATTTTGGTAGAGGAAAAGATGATTGTGATGACTGGTGATCCACATGTCAACCTTGTATGACCACTTTCCTTGCACCGACTACATGTCGATCTCTTCTTCTCTTCACCCTTAGACGGTATACGATCGTGACTTTTTGGTCGGCCAGGTAGCCTTCTGTCCATGGCTGGTGGCAAAACTGTTTGTAAGTCATCTGGTATGTCCCACTCAGAATGATGTGGAATAAGGTAGACAATCTCGGCATAAGTCTGTCGATATACTTCTGTAGTGTAGCAATCCATAGCGTATGTGCTTGAATCATCTTGGTTTAGATGAAGAGCAACTTTTATAACATGGCCACACGGATAACCAGATGTTTGCCATTTCATACAACTACACGTCCTTGCATTTAGATCGACAAGCCCATTTAAGTTATTATCCAGTACTTCAAACAAAGTGTTTGAACATGGTTCAACTCTCCATGACGTTGACTTCACAACACGTTTCGTTATCTTTTTTTCAGTCCATGGTGTAACACGATGTTCCAATGTTCCTGTAAATTTAAATAAATAATACTTAGTAAAATATATGATAAGTTACGAATTCAAAGAAATAATACTTGCATGGTTTCTTTTCTTGTAGTACCACTGTTGAATAGAGGCTCGAAAAAAACTCCATTAATATAGTAATGGGTAATTTCCGGGAATGACGACTTAGAGCGTTGATTGATTCTGCACTATTAGACGTCATGAAACCATATCTTGCTCCAAGTTGATGTACTCTTGACCATCTTTCAAACCCGAAATCTTCTAGTGTTTGAGCACACTGAGGCAAAACACGTCTTAAACAATTTATATTCTTATTGAAATCCACTTCC
This sequence comes from Hibiscus syriacus, assembly GCF_006381635.1. NCBI lineage: Eukaryota > Viridiplantae > Streptophyta > Magnoliopsida > Malvales > Malvaceae > Hibiscus > Hibiscus syriacus. Next base: position 126,226 of record NW_024063265.1, on the reverse strand, counting down.
CGATAAGCTTTTACAGCCTTCCAGTATATCCATTTGTGCTTTTTTTATACCAGCAGACCTTGATTTTAGATTTCTATACAAATGAACACCACAAAGTCCATGAAAAGCATCTGGGAAACACCTTCTAACAGCGTTGTCAATTGAGTTTGCCCTATCGGATATGATTTTCAGATTGCTAATAGGACCTATGTAATCCCTAAGATGCCCCATAAACCATGTCCATGAATCAGAGGTTTTAGATTTGCCAACCCCGTAAGCTATTGGCAATATCCCATTGTTAGCATCCATGGCTACTGCTAATAAGTTTACTCCAAGGTATCGACCTTTCAAATGTGCTCCGTCAACTATAATAACTGGGCGCATGCAAGTAATAAACGAACGAATCTACAAAATAATATACACAAGAAATATAATCATTTAAATGTGAAATGCATGTAACTAACAGAAATGAGTCAACAGAATTATATTGATTTACTAACCGTAGCACCAATGGCGATAAACAGCAACTCAAAGCGTCCATCTCTATCTGTTTTGATATGAGTTACCGACCCAGGATTTTTCAGCTTTAAATTGTGACAATAAGCCGGCAGTTGGGCAAACGATGCTTCTGGCGACCCCCTCAACAATTCCAAGGCATAACATTTGGCTCTCCAAGCTTGAGAATATGATATACTAATCTTGAACCGAGCATTCATGTCAGTCATAATTTCATGTCCCCGATATACCCTGCCATTCAAAAACATTAACTCAGCCAGAAAACCACCCAACACCTTTTTGTTTGCCTGTCTATGGTTAGGAAAAACTTGGGTTCTTGAACATGTATGTTTATCAATAAAAGTCCTAACTTGAAACATTTCGCAATCTTTTATCCTCTTTGCAATCATACGCCACGTACAGTTTTTGTCAATCATACACCTTGTTTCGAAACGATCTTTGCTTGATTTGTTAACTTTTAGTTGATAGCCATCTTCCACACATTTCGTATACAAAGCTATCTTCAAGTCTTTCTTTGTATCAAAACAATCATCTTTCTTGATACGAATAACTTTTGTGTAACAATCAACTGCTTTCTTTACCAACTCTTCTTCCGGTATCTGAAGTAATTCTGGCATATTCCAGTTATACTCCCGTGGCATTTTCTTTTCTTCGGGGACTTTTTCTTCTTCTTTTTCTTCTTCAGGATTATATGAATTACAGAATGGATGTTCAACATGTTCATTCACAGCCTCCACTTCCTCCTCATTATCATCAACAACATCTTCCTCAGCAACGGTTGTTTCATCATCAAAATTCGGGTATTGACCAATATCAAAATTATTACACGCAGGGTCTTTTTCTTCTTCTGAAACATCATCAAAATCCGAGTATTGACCAATATCAAAGTCCGGGTATTGACCAAGATCAAATTTCGAATACTGACTAGTACTCACAATTTTTTCTCTTGGCTCATCATCGTCTAATTGGTCAATACGAAAACCAGAGTTTGGTGCTGAAAGTTGATTGGGATTTGGATTAGAGAAAGGTTGTGGGTTTTGAGAAAAACTTAGTTGATTACTACCCGCTACTGACCCAACAATACTACTTCTAGGTTCAACAACATACAATGTAACATAATCACTTGAAACACTAATGTAAGCAATGAATCATTCAACATCTTCATTGTCGGTTAACAAATAAACTTTACCATTCCTCTGATAAGATAGCCTAAATCCATTTAGGGGCTCTAAATTCAATTTCTTTGAAACACGTAACATTAGAGTTTCATAAGTTAACTTTTTTAATGACAGTTTTAGTTGAAGATTCATGGGTAAAGGCATATATTGTAAAACACCATGAACATTCTCCCATGACCCTCCAAAACACAAATCTATCCAAACATGATCAACATTAGATGATTTCATGGTTGTAAATTAATTTACTAAACAAACGAGCTGCGAAACTAAGACCTGTTGTCGGATGGGGAAGGATGTAGGAACGGATATAGGAACGGATGTCGCCGGAGAGAGTGATAGATGGAGATGGAATGAGTTGTGATTTAGGGATTTAGGTTATGAGTTGTTGCTTCTGCGTAGATATATACACAAAAAATTTGTGTTGCGAAACTAAAACCTATTGCGAACTTTGAAAATCGCATTGCGATTCTATATTATGTGTATTTTATGTGTGCACTTTTAACATTTTCAGTTAGGCATGTATTAGTAACTTGAGTTTGAACATTGCTATGATCTGTTCAGTTGTTATCACTTATTAGACATTCATTTGACTATCGCAACGGGGAAATCGCAACGCGAAAATGGTTATCGCAATTCGAAATGAAAAATCGCAACGCGAAAATGGCTATCGCAACTAGAAAATCGCAATGCGAAATAAAAATCGCATTGCGATTTTCTCGTTGCAATTTTCATTTCGCATTGCGATTTTCTCGTTGCGATAGTCAGTTTCGTGTTGCGATAGTCTGTTTTGCCTTCAACATAATGCAGATTGAAAATCAACAAATCAACTATTACATTTCAATCAATTAAACAAGCACAAATAAGAATTATGTACACATCAATTAAACAAATCAACATTTACAAATCATCTTTTACAAATCAATTAAACAATCAAAAAATAATAATAATTCTTATTTCTTCATAAATAATTGAATCAATGAATCAACAACTTTGTGACCCCGTACATCCATTTCACGCAGCTCACTTAAGGATTAACCTGCAGAAACCAAACATTTGCTCAAACAAGACTTCCTACACATCTAAAACCTACAAACAACAAATTATTGAATTCTAGGTACTTAACCAAACATTTTCAAACCAAAAGGAGTATATATGTTAACAAAACTTGCATTTGACTTACCAATTAACAATGGACACTTTCATAAGGCGGATGTAGGTAGGCAGCGTCTCGAATATATTGCTCTAGCCATATAATGCCGAAACCATAAGCCTACTGCAGCTCTATCTCTATCGGTGGGAGGTAGAAACTTTGTGCTTCCCGTCGTCAAACGCGCCAAGCACAAGCATACGAGAGGACCACAATCCCCTCTGGCTCCCGGCGATTGTTGTGGCGCGGTCTCGTCTCTGACAACTGTGACATTGAACTTCTTTAGCTTCTTGTGTCCAGAATGAGTCCAATAATTAATCCCATCCAAGAATTTAGCCAAATGAGAGCTCCATCCCTTGATCATATCTCTCAAATCAGACAGTGATATGTAATTTATCATGCTGTTATACACTATTATCTTCAGGGATGGGAGCTGAAGTTGGACGAGAAGCCAATGACGACGTTCCAAAACAGGGATAAACACCTGCAATCATAAGTAATAATTCATTTATTTGCGCACTTATTTATGAACACCTTTAAAAAATTTTAAAAATAAACACTAACCTTATCGACCTCCCACCATGCAGGATAAAGTTTAGCTTGTCCATTGCCCAACGAAAATGATTCATCTCGTTGATTCTTCAAGTGAACTGCGTGAAAAGCCGCCGGCATTATTGTATATCGCGAATTTTTTTTATTTTTCCTAAGCTTCCTTATTATTAGTAGACGTGACACCCACGCATCGATATATTGTTTAAAAAAAAATACATATATTAGTGAATTACATTAATTTTTAAAAAACTTAATCAAAATCATATATAAGACAAATATAAGACTTACCTCCCCATCGAAATAGCCACTGTCTTCAACCCCTAATAGCACACCCCACCAAGACCGATCAAGCAACAAAAACATTTCATCGTTGAGTTAGCTTATGTCAGTGTAACACCCTTGGCTCCGCTCATGTAGATAAAAATCAATTACGGTCTTAGCCCAAAGGGTATTATCCACAATTGTTTCCGGTAGTTGTCTCCTCTCCACTTCAGATACCAGAAGGGTACTAGCCGATAACTCATACGAGATCCAACTCTCATCCATCATGTCCGGAACCGGTGGGGGTTTCTCAATACTTCGATATATTACCCCATGTGAATCGGACTCTGGAATGGTGGGAGGGACCTCTTCAACGATGATAGTGGCCTCTTGAACGGTGGGGGGACTCTTGAGGGAGGATAGGGGCCTCTTGAACGATTGGAGGGGACTCTTGAGGGATGACAGGTGAGTCGGGCTTCTTCTTGCGGAGTCTTCGCACCATTGGGGTGAACGGAGACGTAATAGCACGTCCACGCCGTCTGATGCGTGAACTCCGTCGTGCAAGGAAAACCCGACGTAAAGCATCCACCTTATCGGGCCGCTAAAAAAAATTAATACATAAATCAGTAAATAAACAGACATGATATTAAACAAAGACAAATATGTTTCAAACTAGCATTGTATTCACCCAAGTCATTATTCTATCATAGTTCACAAAATGCTCAGATAACATTCCAGAAGTAAGCACTTATATAAACATTTAAAAGGACAACATATATAAACATTCCAGAAGAAGAATAGTTTACTTTCGCAACACGAAACTTAAAATCGCAACGCGAAAATGACTATCGCAACGCGGAAATAGCTATCGCAATGCGAAATGAAAATTGCAACGACAAAATCGCAATGCGAAATGAAAATTGCAACGACAAAATCGCAATGCGAAATGAAATCGCAACGACAAAATCGCAACGCGAAACACAAATCGCATTGCGATTTTCATTTCGCGATGCGATTTTGTCGTTGCGATTTCATTTCGCATTGCGATTTTGTCGTTGCGATTTTCATTTCGCATTGCGATAGCCATTTCCGCGTTGCGATAGTCATTTTCGTGTTGCGAAAGTAAATTATTCTTCTTCTGCAAATTGAAACTTGAATGGATTGCATTACTTCAACCAAAAGACAAAAACAAAACCAAAAACAAATACTAACAAAAACAGTTTAGCAGTATTGGCAGCAACCGAATGAATTACGAGTATGAAAAATATTAAACTTACCTCGTTGCGTAGAGTATGAACCTCATTCCGCAACGATGCTACCATCTCACGTAGAGCGGCTACCTCACCGCGTAATGTAGACACCTCAACACGCCATGCACCATCGTCTTTGCGTAAAGTACCGACCTCCTCATGCAAGGCATTGACCTCATCACGTAACTCCCCTAACTCATCCCGTTGAGGTGGAGGTGGAGAACAGGGAGATAAACGTCGTGGCATCTTTGCCGGTCGCCTATCTTGCGGTGATGGTGGAGAAGAGGCTCGATGATGTGACAAAATAGGTGATGGTTGTCGTTGTGGAGGTGTATAGTCGGGTCGATCAGATGAGGCTCTGGGTGAGGTGATAGCTCTGGGCGAGGTGATGGCTCCCGAAGTGGAGGCTGCTCATCAACCGTTCCATCAAAAAAAAACGCTTACTAGCTTGCCACCAATCAGTGGCAAGCTCAGCTTCCGTGGGTGTCAGCCTCTGTAGAGGAGTGTTGGCTTCCTAACAATATAAAAGCTCAAACAAAGTTAAACGTGTACTAGTAATAACTTGTTTATAAACATATGGTAGTATTTATGTTAACTTACATTATTTATTGTCGTATACCATAGTAAATCTTCCCATTGCAAGGTCCGTTTCCTCTTCCAGGAAATAGCCCTGGGAATATCATTTGAAGTTTTTATTGCATATGTCTTCATGGCGGGAAAGACCTCAAATATCCAAATCTACAAACAATATAATAACAAACATTAGTAATTGTTAAATAATTACTTATAATTTTGGAAACATTATATAAAAATTCTTACCTTAAAGGCCCAAATAAAGCCTGTCAAAGTGTATTTGGAACCATCGCCATGCAAACTTTTTCGATCATCCAAGGCAGACGATAACTTATTCCATGTAGCTTTCCATAAATACGAGCCCCACGGAAACAGGTTCCACGCATTTAGGTCTTCTACCAATTTGATTAGATCATTTGGAATAGGTTGTCTGGCCTCTCTGCCTAAAAAGCCGGCATGCAAAAGAATTAGAAGGCATACTCGGACAACGTTGACGTCATCCATCCGAGTAAAACCATCTTTCTTATTCAACAATCTTGTCAGGTCTTCTACGTGTAGATTCGGCCTCTCCAGCTCAAGAAAAACCCAGGATAGCCATGATGGGTGGGTAATGTGTCTAGTGTACCGACCTACATCATCGTGTCCGAAGCGTAGACCGGTGATTAAGCAAAACTCCTCCCGCCCAAAACACGTATACGCCGGTGGAAAATCAAACCATATCTCTTCATCACGACGTTGTATAGTCTCTGGTAGATCGCTAGTCATGGTTTGAAGAAACAGGTGTGTCAACATCGCATCTCCACCGGGATGTTGTACTTTCAGCCATGGCCCGAAGCATGTATCCTCAAACATTTTTCTTTGTGCAGGTGAAAGCTTCGACGCAATTGTTTTGGCCAGGCTGACTTTATTTCTTAAGGTAAATTGAGCCGAATAAAAGTTCTACAAAAACAATAAACATACTAAGTTAGATATACAAAAAACTACACTGTGAAGATATACCAAAAACAATAATAAACATAAAGAGTAGTAGTTTATTCTTCAAACTTAAATTTGCAACACTGTGAATTTCGTATTTGTCTTTGTTTTTTGGTTGAAGTAATACAATTCATTCAAGTTTCAATTTGCAGAAGAAGAATAGTTTCTGAAAATGAAAATCGCAACATGAAAATGACTATCGCAGCGTGAATTTGACTATCGCAACGCGAAACTAAAATCGCGTTGCGATTTGCATTTCGCGTTGCGATTCTCGGTTGATTTAATAAGCAATCTAAGTGAAATGGTTAATCTATTATTGAAATTACCAGTAAACTTATCATCAATTTCAATATGAAAAACCTAATAATAATGCAAAAATTTCAAAAAGAAAATAATTAAAAAAACTAACCCTCGTTGGTTGATTTGGTTGATTTTCCATTTCTGATTGTGAGGGTGGCTCTGAGAGATGGAGATAGACGGATTTCGCCGGAGATGGGGACGGATTTCGTCGGAGATGGGTGAGAGAGTGAGAGATGGAGATGGGACTGAGTTGTGATTTTAGGTTTTAGGTTATGAGTTGCGATTACGGGATATACTGTGGACGGTTCAGTGTTCCAATATATTAATATTCGTGTTTGGAATTTAAAAATAAAATACTTGGTCATGATACTAATGGCGCTTTGAAAATCGCATTGCGATTATGTATTATCGCGTTGCGAAAGTCAGTATCTCGTTGCGATTTTGTATTATCGCATTGCGATAGTAAGTATCGCAATGTGATAGTCAGTATCGCATTGCGATTTTCCCAATTCACGTTGCGATTTACTTATTCGCATTGCGAATTGGGAAAATCGCAACGATACTGTAGACCATCGCAACGCGATTTTCAGCTATCGCAACGCGAAATGCAACGCGAATTTGCGATAATGGAGATCGCGTTACGAATTAGCGATCGCATTGCGATTTTGTTGGTCATTTTGGCAAATCCAGAAAAAGTTAGTTAAAATCGTATATTATATGGGAATTTTGGTCACTGAAACGATTTTCTCTTTTATAATTTGCAGATCATTATCTTCTTTTTGATTTTCCCGGCCAGGTTGAGCTATTTTTCCTTCATTCCAGTGCCAAGAATGTTGTTTCAAGATAAAGAGAGCGTTGGGAATCTTGTAAAGCTTATTGACAAAAGAAATAAGCAACAGATACATGCTTGCTGGTATAGATGCCAGCGCAGTCGAATTCAGCAAGATTGCAGTTCGACAAGTTGATTGAGATTATTACAGATCCTTTTTATCTCTATGCATGCAACAATCTACTTATAAATATAAATGTGTTTTGTCATACAATTAAATATTAATATATAAACATTTATATAAAAATATCTTTAAATATGCATGGATATATAAACGCAAATAAAAAGGATGGGGGAAAATCGATTATTACGAAGGTTGTGTGGTAGTTTTCATAAAAATGTTTCCTAGGAAACTCCGAGCCTTTGACTATTCTTCCATTCCCTTCTTGTTTTGGGTTAACGAGTATCTTTCTAGCACGCATATCCGCTAATACTACATTCTTCTTCTTCTTCTTTTCTACAAAACATAAGATTTATTTATTTAAATTTTGTCATGAATTTGCTGAAATTATGTATCTCAGCCTTTCCAACTCATCATCGTTGAATGTTAAAAAATTACACATCTATACATAGATACAAACGTTGGTATAATTAGGGGTGTTTAAATCCGAGTATCATCATTTTTTTTGTACCCGGAACTTCGGGTCACAAAAGTTTGGCCCGTGGCCCGGCTCGTAAGAGGCAAGTACCCGTAAGTCGGGTACCCGTAAAACTCGGATACCCACATTTTCGGGTCAAGGATACCTAATTAATATTCATTTTATTTTATTTTTTTAATTTATATTAATTTTTAAAAAAATCACATAAAAACATAATTTAAAACTTAAAAATTTATAAATAATTAAATGTTAAGGTGAAATAATTTGAAAAAAATAGAGATTTAGAATGTTAGGGTGAAATAATTTTGAAATTAGAAATGAAAAATCTGATTTAAAATAAAAATAACAATAAAATAAAAAAGGGAAACCGGGTAGGCGGGTACCCGATTAAAGACAATTTTGTGACCCGGGCCCGACCCAAAAAGCAGCCAAAAATAACGGGCCGGGTCCCGACCCCAAAAAATCGAGTATTTACCTTCAAAATACAATGTAATTTTACACAGGGTCGGCGAGTCAGGTAATTCGTGTCGGGTACTTTTGAACATCCCTAGATATAATAATAATAATAATAATAATAATAATAATAATAATAATAATAATAATAATAATAATAATAATAATAATAATAATAATTCAATGTAATTCAGTTTTATGGTGATGTCTTTTTAGTTGATAATTATTGTTATGATTTGTAATAATAATCCACTACCATTGTATCATTGTTTTGATGATAAGTGAATCATGATAAACATTAATCCAAGATGGACCGTTTCTAGGCTTGTTCTTCAACCAATTGTCCTTAAATTTATCCACCTTCAACAAGTCAAACTAGACCGAAATCCATAAGGAAACTTCTATTACTTGGAAGAATTTTTTGTTTAATTTCTCAAACCATTCAATTTGAATACGTTTGGATCTATTCTTTTCTCAACCCTTCCTTTATGTCATTTGCCTCTCCTTTTCAATTTTCTCTGCTTCCATTTAAAGAAGAAAAAAAAACTCACTTTCAGATGTTTCAGCCCTTCTTCTGCGGCGCTTTCGATCATGAAGACAAAGATGATCGAAAGAAACCGAGAAGAAACAGCTTCTTTAAGAGTAAAGGCCGTAAGAAAGACGACAGGAATCCGTATGCCGATCTTGGCCTCGACAAATTTTCCGCACTTTTAGCCGAACTCGAAGAGAAGAAGCAAAAGATTTACTCACAAACAGGCTCACAAGACATATCATTGGTTCGTTTCAGGTTTAAAAACTCGACGGATATCGTACCGATCGTGGTGAAGATCAAAGACAAGAAAGAAGAAGCAAAAAATAAGATTGTTGATTGTAACACAACCCGAGATCATTCAGAGATCTTCGATAAACACCCGGTCCAAGACTCAGTCGAAGGGAAACAAGTAATCAAGAAGATACCATCGGGATTGCAATCATTTATTGACCAGAAGAGGAAAAAGAAGAGCTTCTCGTGGAATTTGGAGCTGCATCAACGGAGGCGGCCTTCTTACTATGTACCAGCAATCCTAGTTTTGATTTTGTTGCTGCTGGTGTTCTTCGGAAGATCGGTTTCGATACTGTTTACATGTATTGCATGGTATACGGCTCCTTCAATACAAGGAGTTACAGTAAGAAGAAAGTTTATGTGAGAAGGTTGAGTCACAACAAATGATCACCATTCGGGAAATTTTATCAACAATATCATTTCATCGTCCTTTTTTCTGGAATTGATCTTTTTTTCATGTAAATTGTTTTCATTTTCTTCCATTGTCTTGGGGTTGGATTGAAAAATTCGTTGTAAATTCTTGTACATAAGAGCTGGTTTACTCGAGACGATGAAGTTTAGGTTGCTTTCTATGGCATTTTATTATTCAAGTAATTTTGATCATGAGCATTCCAAATGTTTGTTTTTCAATAATTTTATTCGAGCCGGTCCGACTACGGGCTAAACTCGAGCTCAAGTCCGGCCAAGTTTGCTTAGTCCATGAATATGTCTAGTTGAATTATTGTATCATTCTATTGGTTAAAAGGTTTAGGGTTTAGACACAGATTAGAAGGAATTCGTTTTTAAGACAATGATTTATTACATTTGTTCCAACACTCATAAATTAAATTAATTTAAAATTTTATCATTTAACTCAACTGAATCAATATTCATCCATAACTTCAACCTCTACATTGACTCATTAAAAATTAATTTTTTTTCAAGAACTTTGATAGGTACATGCATGGTTGTTGGTCCAACGTTAGAAGCCCATCAAATGAAGAATGTTGCTCACTTCCTTTAGATAGTCTTTTTTTAACTCTTCAATTCATACAATTATCGGTTTCTTTGTATATACAGTTGCAATTACAACCCATTAATATATGAATAAAATCATAAATAAACAACTAAATTATAAAGAAACATTCAAATCATAAATAAACAGACTAATTAACAACTTAATTATATCCAAACTCATCAATGCATGACTTTAACGTATTTTCTTATTTGAAATACCGTGTTTGGGTATATCAGCTGTGTTTTGACTGCTGTGTTTGGGTATATCTTTCAACCTCTCAGCTGTGTATTGACTGCTGCCATGAACTATATACATAGGCAATGATCCACAATTCTTGCGTTCTGTTAAAAACTATTCATTATCGAGTCAAGTTCGAGCTATCGAATGTGTTGGATTTACCTGGCATATCTCACGCCTTTATAATATTTTTACACACATTTCTTTCTGCATAAATGTTCTTACCATTGACCTCATTATATGAATCTGCAATTGTAGTTCATCAGTCTCGTGCCTAAACCCTCTTTCTTTCAAATCAAAATTAGCTATGACAGACAAATGAAGAAAAAGGAGAAGCTAAGGGATTTTAAACTGTTCAGATCTCTATAATAAGACAGTTCAATCTAAAAGTTAGAATTGGACCTTGATCAGTAAGCAGCTGCACCATCAACCACCGATTCGGTTCAGAACAGTCCGTCATACGACAACGGAATTCCAGTTAACGTCAAATTTGAAATAAGAATAGAAGATTGAAACTCGGTATCAAAATAACATACATGGAAAGATACTTGAACCTTCTGAAAAGTAGGCATATGATACATCAGTCTTTCACAACTCTGTTTTCAATGGTTTTTTGGCACATTATGGTGCCCTGAAAATCTAGGAATGTATACTGCAGATATTTTGATCTTTCCTCACCAGTCATCCGAGAAAACCCAAAGTTTGTAATCCACATGTCCATCACACCAGCCACTGCAGGTAAAACTAGCCTCTGCACCCCCAATTTCTCTAGATTCTTTTCAAGTTCGTCGATCAAAACTCGACACATACTGCGGTGTCGGTGGCTGAACCTGGTGGCAACAAGGGGCATTTCGGCCACCGTTTCGCCATAGACCCTCACGGTAGCCACCGAAACCATTTCATCATTTTCCTCCATAATCACAATATAGAATCCATTGAAATTCAATCGTTTCAGCTTTGATCCTTTGCTGAAAATCACATCTTGAACTATCTCTCTCCCGGTGTAAACATCGCTACTAGGCTCGAAACACTCATGCATCACATCAAGTGCAACATTCAACTTACTGTGAATCTCTCCAGAAGAATCCAGGCCATAACCATGATCGGTATAGCGATTGGAGCAGGCATCGGTCTTCAATAATGTCCAATTCAGATTGTTCCCCAACAGAATTGGCTTTCCCATAAGTTTTGCAGGACAGAAAAGATAATTTCACAGCTATGGCTGCAGAACCAATTGTTCTTCTCAGTCTGATAACCACTTGATTTGTTTGATTCCTTCTGCCTCAAGCATCCAACATGAAATTGACGCTCACATTGTTGACAAGCATGAAAACTATCGTCATTGCTTAAAGATCCAATACAACAAATGCTACAACAGCAGGAAGGGTAAAACCAGTCGCCATCTGGAACTTCCTTGAGACCTAAGCAATTCGCATGGAAAGCAGAAGGGCAACGATCACAGCAAATCAACTTTCCCCAATCACAACAAACAGAGCAAACATCGTCCTGTTATGAGGATTTGAATCGTCCTTCATCTCGTTTGTAGGGCTCTCTACCTTGGAACTCTCCATTGAATCACGAACTTGCCTTTGACAATAGGAAAGGGACCTGCCGCTGCCATCGTCCAAGAAGATATTAGCTGCTGGCCCATGGTTGCTACTACCAGCATGAGCCTCAAAGGCAGTTAGAGAAAAAAGCTTTCAAGCAACAGTCACAATGAATACCAGAACGAGTTATCCTTCCTTTCTTCAATGGCATCCCTGCTTTATTGCGGTAATACACTTTTCCCAGATTTGAAACCACTTTGTTATCTATCAACCAAGAGAGAATGGTTTTAGGATTACCTTGAGAGGAATTATGTACCGGACCCTCTCGTACTCGATTGTTTGATCAACCGAGGCTTGATTTGATTTTCTTGTTTTTTCAACTTCTTTTCTCTTTTTGATGGTTGGGGAAGAAAAGATCCATCAAAAGCTTGATTTTCTAGAAATAAAGTTTTCTTTTCCAATTGTTGCTTGGTATCCAAGTTTCCAGGCGCAAAGCGTATATCTTCTCCTCCTGTCCCTGATATTTTTTCGATACAACGTTTATTCTCTTATTTTTTCAACTATGTTTCTCTTTGTTGTGGTTGGGGCCGAATAGATTCAGCAAAAGCTTGATTTTCCAGAAACAAACTTTCTTTTTAATGGTTGCTTGGGCTGCAAGTTCCCATCGGCCACCCCTTTTTTTTCTTTCCCGGCCACTGATATCGTGTCGATATAGCCCTTGCAAGCCGCTTTGAGTGTATAATAAACTTTTCCTTCCAGCGATTGATACCGGAGTTCATGTCTTCCGTTCTTCGGAGCATGCCAGAAATTCCATCCCATGGCAGAAAGATGTTTTTTGGCTTTTGATGAAAGTTCACTTCTCTTGCCAGGTTTTCCTGTACATGCGTCGTTGTACCACCTGAACACGGATTCTTCACATACTTCACCTTTTATCAAAAACTCCACTCGTTTATCAGCCATGGATGACTCACTTCAAAGTGAAAAGGATACACAGTGATTGTGGGTGGTGAGAGAGAAGATGAAGAGAACTTAGGTCATTTTAAATGTGTGATCAGTCTAGATTAATATTATTTTAAAAGATTCTTAGGGTTCATCTTATAACTATGCTTTTCAAAGTCCATTAAAATGTATATTTATTTGAAGATAACTACTATATGGAAAGAGTTTAATTTTAAATTGAATTATTTTACTTTTTAAATTTTATATATTTCATTAATCTTGAAACGAAAAAAATCTCCACCAAAAAATAAATAAATATTTATTGATAAAAAATCAAAATAGTTTATTATATTTCCGTTTTTTATTTATAATTTCTGTTCAATATTAGTTACTTTTTTATTAATCAACGACGTTATTTATAAAATTCATTGAAAAATAATCATTTTTTAATTGACCAATAAATCAGGATTAAGCGCTACAAAAAATTATTATGAAAGCGACCCTCCCAATTTAATTTATTTCATTCATAATATTAAATTTTAAAAATTTTAATCTTATTAAAAATCTAATATCTCGTTCAAATAGACCAAATTGTTCAATAAAATTAAACATTTCTTTTATTTTTTATATTTATAATATATAGGGTAAACTATACTATTGACCGCTTAAATACCTTTTCATTTTGACTACTATTTTTGAAATTTTGTCAATAAGGTATTCCAATTATTTAAATGCATTCAATCAAGTCACTTTTCGTTAACAGTTAACGGAAGTACTGACGTGACAGTTAATAAAATTAGTATAATTACACATTTGGTTATCAATGTTTATACATTATATCAGTTTAGCCCTAATTTAATTTAATACAATATATTTAATCCTCTAATCATATGATGACTAGGAATGGGCATGAGACTCAAATCCGACGAGTTTCAACCCGATCCGACCTAATCGAATTGAATTTTTTTTAAATTCAGGTTCGGATCGGGTTCTGGTTTAGAGTGAAAAATACCCGACCCGACCAAAGAAAAACATATAATTTTACCTTTATATTTAGGGATAATTGCAATAATGTCACTCCATATATTATTTCTCAATTAAATCCCTATTTTATTGAATAAAAATAATATTTTTTAATAAATATATTATTTCAGGTCGGATTCAGATTTTATTTCAAAAAGTCAGGTCAGGTTCGGGTCAGATGGAGTGTGTATATCTTTTGGGTCGAGTTGGGTTTAGGTAGAGGATGTATAATTTTTGGGTCGGGTCAGGTTGACTGAAAATTTAACCCAACCCATGCCTATCCCTAATAATGATACAAGTCATAATTTGATTCGAGAGTTTTTGTTATAATTTTAATTTTTAATATAATATTTTTTCTTCCAACCAGATGGTGACACATGTTGTCATATGATTAGAGGATTAAATTTTTTAAATTAAATTGGGACTAGATTGATAGAATGTATAAATATGATAACCAAATGTGTAATTATATCATTTTATTAACTGTCACGTCAGTACTTCCGTTAACTGTTAACGGGAAATGACTTGATTGAATGTGTTTAAATAATTGGATGGCTTGATTGATAAAATTTTAAAAATTGTGATCAAAATAAAAAAAAACAATAATTAAGTGATCAATGATATAATTTATCCTAATATATATATAACGGTGAAGTAGGCAATATAGAGAGGTGTTTAGGGGTTTAATCGGACTAGGTTCAACCACACCGTTTGGAAATTTCATTTTTTATACTTATTTTACTATTTATATTTATAGTTGTCATTTTAATAATATCATATATAATATTAAAGTATAAATTATTTCTTTGATATTATAATGTGTTTATCATTGTAGTTAATATAAATAAAATATTTAATATTAATATCAAAATAATAAATTAAAATACTACTAATATTAAATATATTAAATTAATATATTAAAATAATTTATTTTATGTCTCTTAATTTTTAAATTTATTTAATTTAATCCTTAAAAATTATTTAATCCATTAATTTAATATAATATTATTTCATAATATTAGAATAGTTTATATTTATTGATATTTAAGGTATTTAATAATATATTTACATAATATAATAAAATAATATTATTATTCATATAAAATATATTAAAATAATATTAATATTAAATCTCTTAAATTTTATTTTTGATCGATTTAATCCTTTTTCACAGTTGCATAAAATTATAGCTTAAATAAAAAATATCTAAATTTTATTATGCTAGGAATTTGTAAGCAGAAAATAAATAATGCAACATCAACGTATAATAAGACACAAAAAAAAATAGAATTTAATGTGGTTTGGATTTGCCTACCTCCAATGATGAGAGGAATACTAATCTACTATTAACTTAGAGATCACTAAGTGTACAAATACATGATATCACATGTATCTTAATGTTTGATAACTATATCAAAATTCAAAGTATCCCAAATTGTTCTCCCAATATTTCTACAAAATTCATCCGTGGAACATAAACTTCAAAAGTTACAGAGACTACAAAAGGAGTACATCTCTCCAAAATAATTATATCTCATAATTGTAAAGGCTAAAACATACTTTCTATTTTGGAGTAAAATATTTAATCACCAAGAATCTTTGTTTCATAAGAACTATTAAATAAAATACTTAATTATTGAGTTATCTTTAACTAGTAGAATTATAACAAATTCCAACTTATTTTCTAATTAGAATCCCTTGACACAAATTCTATTAAAAAATTTGTCTTTGAATCTTCAACAATTTCAATTTTTAAGTAAGTCAAATATTAGTTGAAGCTTCATATTCAAGTATTCAGCGACTTTAAATCTTACGTAATATCCATCGAAGTACCGTTGGATTGATCGAGAATTACTCTCATGTAACTAAAAACTCATTGCAACAAAATTTCTCTTGTGTGTCTATAATACCGCTACTAAATCTATAAGAACAAATTCCTCTAATATCGTTACTAAATCTGTAGGAACAAATTCCTCTTAAATATCATAATTCACCATGGCTTATGAGACCACTTGTTAGGAATTTGTGTGCGAAAAAATAACTAAAGATTTAATGTGATTCGACCTTGAGTGAGAAGAATAATAATCAATTATAAACGTAGAAATCACGAAGCGTACAAATATATGATATCTCATATATCATAAAATTTGGTATCTATACCTGTAACACCCCCAACCCGAACTCGACCCGGATACGAATCTGAGGTGTCACATTAACTAATCAAAACCTTTAAATCATATAAAATCATGAAAATTTCAAACTTTCATTAAAATAAGTTAATAATTTACATAAAACCTTCGACATATTACAAAAACTGATCAGAGCTCATATACTTAATAACTTTGTGTACATACCAACATTTCTAGTACACAAACACATACTTTATAAAGTATTAATGATCTGATCTTCGAGTGAAACTATGCTGCCCTGCAAATCATATTCTTGATCTTCTTGCTCCTCAGAACCTACGTGTAAAAACGCTTACACGCTAAGTCATAGACTTAGGAAGGCATAAAACTATCATAATACATTTCTTATAAATGTAAACATGCAATGCAACTATTCAACTCAGATCATCACTATCATGTCATGATTGCCTTACATTACATATGATTCATAATAATCAATATTACATGATATCATATAAAAGATATACATACTCTTTATATTGTTTATAGGCACATGCATATTCTGAGAACTTAAGGCATGCGAGTACATTGAGGTTGTGCACTCATGCTGTCACCACAGCTCGTATGGGGTCCCACTAGGGACATATGAATTTGTCCCGAAGGACCACTATGAAATGTCCCGAAGGACCTATGTAACCCTCGACTCTTGGCATGCCAACTATACCCGAGCTCTCATATCACAAAACATGGGCATTATTGTTATTCTTCACATATTCATATATTTGTATCATTTCTCCTGTATTCACATATGTCTTTCCTTTTATCACATATCTCATGTACATATAATTATCCATCTCATATCATATAACATGTATATTTGCATCTATTCATGTGAATCATATACCATTATCAAATACTATAAACATATATAACTTATGCATATATTTATAATAATCATAATGTATGCATGTTCATAATTACTATGCTATAAATACTAACATAGGAATAGACTTATCACAAGTCATAATTCCTTTGAACTACATCTATAGTATGCACTCTCCTTGGCCTCACTTGCTATCAATTACTCCAATGGCTTAATTTCTCTTCTTGATCAATTATAACCTTTCGATCGCTCCGGAACTTGTTCGTGCTCGATATCTACATATCATACATTCCAATAATCATAATTCAATCCTTAATTTCTTAATGAACATAATTTCCATTTTTCCCCAAGGTGGTATCAGTACCCCCATATATGGTATTAATATTTCCCTTTAGAAGGATATCGATACACCACTGGAGTATCAGTACACAATTTAAACTCGATGTTTACAGAGTATCGATACCTAACTGATGGTATCGGTACCTATGGTATCGATACTCCTCCTTTAGGTATCGATACCTCATGAAGATGTTCTTCAAAATTGATCTTAGGGTATCGGTACCCATTCATAGGGTATCGGTACCCCTTTGCCCAGAACAGGCTGTTTTACCAGAAAATCATCTACTCTTCACTAAATTTTCATATATAAAGCTTCTTTCATACCACCAAACTCAATTATCAACACTTTAACTAACTTCTATCATTCCTACTCCTTATTATCGTCCATATATCATCCAAATTCTTAAAACTAAGAATCTCACTAAATTTTTCATATAATCCAAACTTCGTTCTAACATTTATAATTTCTTATTTACACCTATGACAAGTCAAATTTAGCCTCCAATTTAACTTATCGACTTTTTTTTTTAAGATTTCATTCAAAAACTCTTTAACTTTAATCTCTTCTAACTCTTTCATTCTTTGTTTTAAAGCTAACTTAAGCTTTCCTTAGGCTTAATTAGTACTTAAGAATCATAAACCCAACTTAAATCAATGAATAAATAACTAACCAGAGAACTCACATTCTCAAGCTTGAGTTCACGACTGAAAGAAGATGAAGAAGAGAACTCTAGAAAGCTCCCTTTTACCCCTTCATCTCCCACGCGTAACATATATAACCCCACTCAATAATTATCTTACTGTCAAATTACCATTTTGCCCTTCCATTTTTCCTTCTTTGATATTTAATTCTATACCAAATTTACAATATAAGTCCTCGAACCTTTTAATTTATCTACTTTAACTAAAAAATTCTGAAATATTTTAATTTAGTCACTAACCTGATATTGAGGATGTTACAATACCAAAACCTATAGTATCTCAAATTACTCCCTCAATATCTATACAAAACTATCTCTATGTAAATCTCAAAACTTGCAGAGATTACAGAAATATTACATCTCTTTAAAATATTTTTCTCTTAATTCTAAAGGTTAAGACATACTCTTTATTTATAGAATCAAATACTTGGTCACTCAAAATCCTAATAGAATAAAATTTTTTAACTAAAAAGTTTAATTATCAAGTAATGTTTAACTAATAAATTTACAATAAAATCTAATTGAATTTCTAATTAGAATTTGAATCAATATCTATAACTAAGTACACAATTTAGCCAAAGCTATTATAAACTTGTGTCAAGACTCTTTCCTTCGACGACATATCATAAGGGTGACTTGTACTTCTAAATTCCTTCTATGATTGGTTGAACTCTTACAGCTCCAGCTTTAATCTTTTCAGCTTAGCATATGATTGGACCATTCCAAGAGTCCACACAATAAATTTTACTATTCTTACTGTATGGTGTATCTACTTAAACTTTTAGACAACTTTAATCGGGTTCGATCCAGTGGCGAATCTATTAAAATCTCAAGTCAAATTAAAATTTTCTTCAAATGTTTATTTATTTTATTAATTATTTCTATCCCATATAATAATTTTATGTTGTTAATATATATGTATTCACCCTCAAAATTATTCTTGAATCTGCTATAAGTCGAAACTCGGGTTTAAAAATTTCCTATCTTTCAACCTTAAGCTTCACTCTAACTGTATATTCACCTAAGCATCAACATCTTAAATACAAAGAGACGTCTACAACTGTATATTCACTTAACCAATCTATGTATTGTTCAGAGCTCTTTTGTATTAATATTATTAAATAATATTATTTAACAAAAAAATTAATTTGGCTAAATCACGTGTATGATCCTAATAGATAATACGAATAAATTTTAAAATTAAGGAATAAAATGTTTCAAAAAAATTAATAACTCAATAAAAGAGATATAGTTAAGAACAACTGGACTTTTAAGCGTTTAAAAATTGGCTAAATCACGTGTCTGATACTGATACCAATTGCTTTATTCCTACGCTCGCCTGGTGTCTCACTCGGCGCGTGCAACCGACAGCCCCAAGAAACGGCTACCAAGCTGCCACGTCATAGGCCGCGCGGTCACCAAATTCCCAAATCCACGTTTAAACCATTCTCAAATTCTTCTTATATAATTAGGGTTCCTTAATATTTTTAACGTCCGATTCGTTTCCTTGGTTTTATAATCCAGAAGGTTTTCATCTCCGTATATCAATTTAATGGCTGTATCGTCCTTCGATTCACTTTTGTTGTCGTCTTTTGTGTTCTGTTTGGATTCTTGTTCGGTTTTTCGTTTTGTTGATCTTTGTTTAATTTCAAAGGCATCTCATTCTCAGCTTTTTAGTCAAGATTGTAGTTTCTGACATATTAAAATCGGCGGCGGAGAAGTAATCACCAACATGGGTAAACGTAAGAAATTTTGTTCCAAATTTCTTTTTCTTTTGTTTCGGTAATTTATGCCAATTAATTTGATGAACTTTTTTTATTTTAGTTTTTCAACCGGGTATTATCTTTCTATATTGCTATGAATATTAAATTATTAATTGATTGGCCGAGTTACGTTTGAGCAATCTTCTATGGTTTGTTTTGGGGGTGTTTAGCGTCGATTTTTATTTTTATTTTATTTAGGGTTTTTTAACTGGATAAAAGGAATTATATGAATTTGGCAGGTAAAACTCAGCGTAAGAATATGGCGATGTTAGATAGTGACGATGATAGTTGTAATAGTATAAGTTCATCTTCGACCATGCGATCGGATCGAATGTCGGTTTCTGGTACTGAAGAAGTAGAACTTAATAAGGATAGTTTACTTGATGAAGCTGTGGATGCTTTATACGAAAAGAGGTCAGATACTGTTATTTGATATTTTTCTTTATTTATGTTTTGGATGAAATTTTGATGCATTCCTAAAATATCATTGTTAATGTGATTAGGGAAGAATTTTTTGGTTGGTTAGCTATGTTTTGTAGATTTCTCAAAATTTTGTGAATTATTATGCTTTTGAGTTGGATGTTGCTCAATTGGTGTTTTTCGCCTATTTTTTTGAAGGGGTTCTACCCGAGAGAAGGCATTGTCCTCAATTATTGAGGCTTTCAACAGTGACTTGCAGCGTCAGTTTGTGGAGAAGAAGTAAGTTGATCTTTTCTAAGTGTTTCTTAATCATGATTTTGATTTATTTTATTGCAAGAATTGCCCAATGTATTAGGATCATGGCTCCATGAGATTTCATGGAGTTGTGATTGGGTGGCTAAAATTCATTAATTGGATAAAACATTGGGGCGCTGAAAATTGGGAATATCACTCTTTTGGCAGGATTTATTTGTTAATCATACTTCAGATTGCATACATAGCATTAGATTGTTATTTTCTATTGCCAAGCACATTTGTGGCTGTGGGTGAAAATGATTCTTATGATTTAAAACATATGGTTTGAGTACTTGGATCTACGTGCTTCTGATGTTCGTATTATCTTTGGCTGTTCAGGTTTGCTACATTACTGCACCAGTGTCTGAATTCTATCAAAAAGGGGTCCAGCAAAGAGATATCTTTAGCTTCCCATGTCATTGGTTAGTTTTGAAAGCTTTTGCAAATTCTAGTGCACACATGCATGGAAGAGACCACAAGGCTTCAGTATTCAAGCTGATAAATTTCTTTTTGCAGGTTTGTTGGCTTTAACTGTTGGTCCTGGAGATAATGCACGGGAAATATTGGAGGAATCAATTACTCCTATTTCACAGGCCTCTAAATCTGGTTCTGAATCTTCTAAGATAGCTTCGGTATGCAAGAAGTTTAATTGAATTTGTTCTATCTCTAATATCTTTTGTACTATGATTCTCAATCAGTTGTTTCTCATTACCTGGTTACCTGTTATAGTTACTGGAGTGCTTGGCTATCATCACTTTTGTTGGGGGGGTCGATCCAGAGGAAACAGAAAAATCAATGCAAATTATGTGGCAAACAGTTCATCCTAAACTAGGCTCTAATGCAAGTATCCTGATTTTCATTAATTAAAAAAAACCATCCAATAGTGTATTGAGGTTCAGTGAATTGGTTATTGCGTCTATCTTGTCAATATCAAAGCATGATTATGTGTTTATGCTTCATTATTTGCTTTATTTGAGAATTGATTGTTTCTGCTCGACTTGTAGGTTGTTACTGTCAAACCTTCTTCTGCTGTAATAACAGCAGTTGTATCTGCCTGGTCGTTCCTTTTGACAACCATGGATGGCTGGAGACTCAGTCCCAAACTCTGGCAAGAGTGAGTGAACTCTATGGATCATATGTTGTTCCAGGGGCGGATGCACTTGGCCCCATAGGGGTCCCAGTGCATCCATTATTTTGGATAAGTTCTTAAATATAGTTCATATATCAAGGGGAGAAGAAAAATAAAAATTTTGCTTACCCATTTTATTAAAAAAAGAGTATTAAAATTCTTGGACCCCAAATTTCTGGATCCACTGCTTTGGTGTTCTTTTTTCTTTTTTGGTTGTAGTCTTAAATTCTCTTCATATATATTTTGGTTATTGAACGTACTGTTGGGTTTAAATCTCAGAAAAGGATGTTAAAAAACCTTGTGATACTTTGATGCTTCCACCATATAATGGGCTGAGACTGATCAATCGTGGTAAATTATGCAGATCCATAGCATATTTGTCCACTCTGCTAGATAAGGATGACCGATTGGTTCGCATTGCTGCTGGAGAAGCATTGGCAGTAATTTTTGAGATGGGAAGCTTGGAGAAGTTTGCTGCTGAAGCTAAAGGTTCCAATGATGGCTCAATATCCGAAGGAAATAAATCTAAAGAAGGATTCTCACATATACAAGGACTGAGGGGGAAAATTCTGAATCAAGTCAGAGGCCTCTCTGTGGAAGCTGGTGGGAAAGGTTCCGCCAAGAAAGATCTGAACAACCAGAGGAATTTGTTTAAGGATGTTTTGGAGTTCCTTGAGGTACTAATATTGTTGTCTTTCATTTTCATGACTTACAATTCTTGGACATCTCATGTTAATGTTTATTATCTCGGTAATGTTAGGATGGTTATTGTCCTGAGACATCATTGAAAATTGGTGGGGATTCACTGCAGACATCAACATGGTCTCAGTTGATTCAGGTTTCTTTTCCTCTTCTAATTCTCTAGTTTCCTGAGTTATGTGCCATGAATTTTCAAAGTAATTTATAAAATTTCAATGCGACAGCTGAACTTTTTGAAGCACTTTCTTGGTGGAGGTTTCACTAAACACATGCAGGTCGGCCTTGTTTTGTGAAGCTGACACTTGTTGATACAGTATGCTCGTGTTTTATTTTCTGGTTGATTAAGATTGGCATATCTTGTTTCACTTGTGCAGGAAAATGAATTTCTTCAAGATGTTTTTGGTTTTACACCAAAAAGAAGGAATCTTCTAGGCAGTGAGCATATATCCAACGGTCAAAAGGTTGGTTGTAACCATGTAGAGCGTTTTGTCTTTCAATTATTTCATAATATTTTGATTATTGTTGTAAGATTTAGGTCTATAATTTATTACGCCATCATACCTCTTAAAGCTTGTTATCCCGTCACTAGATTCTAGGTTGATATATGCATGTCTCGAATTACCCAAAGATATGAAATCAATATTGATTTATTCGGATTCTATGGTACAGAGAATGTACAAATCACCAAATTCAGTGATCAGCAAAGCAAGAACCCAGATGTTGAACAAGCAGCGGATGCAATCCAAGGTAAACATTTCAGGGGACAACCAAATGTAACCAGTAGTAAAATTGCCTGCCTGGTTAATGTTTGTTTTCTCTTTGTTGTATTCAGGATAGAAACTTTGGGCACTTTTCTGTCAATGCTGGTGATGAAGATTCATAAACCGATTGAAATTCTTAACTCCTGATCTGGAGGTACCATTTTGGTTTAAATTTTTGATGGCTCATAAATATACAATTGTGTAACGTTGATTATACTCATTCTGTGCTTTATACACAGATTATTTGAGTTGAAATTCATATGATGAATTGATCAGAGCCTTATTCATGGCCTGTAATGAACTAATGATGTTTCTCTGAAAGCTATAAACATGGCAAATAACAACACAATCTCTTTGCATTAACAAACCAATCAGCCTTCCAATGATAGCCATAGGAAAACTGGGATGAATATCATCAGATGCCCTACTTATCACAGCTTCAATAAAAGGAGACCTCAAATCACTGAATGTGGCTCTTTTATTGAACTTGCAATTTCTTTGTAGTCGGAATAATTTTGGTTGATCTAAAACAGGAATACCAATGATCTTGAATGTGAAATAAGAATAATTTTGGGATCAACTTGAGTTTGAATTATTTCAAATTAAAACTAATATGAATTTATGTTGATCTTTTAAGATCGGATCAGTTCAAATTTTCGCCGCTGAATTCTTTGAGCTTTCTGCTTAATAAGCAAGCCGATCAAGTGAATTTCACGGGTTCATGACAGATTGATACTATGTATCAAGTATAGAAATTCCCAGCAACCACAGAGATTATCTGTACCTCTCAACAAACAAGGCAACACTATAACGAAATAAGCCTCAAATCTTAGTTTGGTTACAATTAGGTCTTCTTTTTCTTTCTTAAAGTTATAATTTAGCTGTTTAATTAAGCTATTATTGCATAGATAGAATTTGTATGATAATAATTTTAATCCTCAAATTTTACACATTTTATCAATTTGTTCTTAAATCTAAAATGTTTAGTAAATCTAACCCTTTATATTTAAAAATATTATCAATTTAATATTTATTCTTCTCCTAGAAGTATTATTTTAATTTGTTCTTAGTTTTTAATATAAATAACAGTTTAATAATAATTTGTTGTTGCTTTATAGTAGAAGCTAATTATTTAATTATTACTTTGATTAGTTAGTCTTGTTTAGTTTGAAAATACCGTAAAAATGATTAAGTTGATGTAATTTTAAATATCTATGTTTAATTTATTGAATTGTTTTTAATTATGATTAAATTAATAGAATATATAAATTATGATTAAATTATTAAAAAGTCTAGTAGTGCACACGTTTTTTTATAATTGTTATCCATTTTATAATAATAAAATATTAATTTATTAAATATATAAAAATCATGGAATGACATGTGCCATGATTTATAAAATAATAATATAATTCATGGTTTTTAATTTTATAATTTGAGTGAAGGTCAAAGTAAGGTTTAAACCCAAATATGTGATAAAATGTAAAACAAATAATTGGATACATATACTTTTTAATATTCTTGGGTGAAGGTAATATTTTTTAATTATTAATAATATACAATTTTTATAAATATTAACCGATTTTGATGGAATTTGATGGAGAGCTTATTAACAGATTTTGATAAGTTGAAGCGAGTGAAGTGAGAGTTTCCTTTTTCTTAGTCGCGTATGTTTGTGGGGAGTGGTCAAACTCAATTTGCCACCGCGTTTGAATTTTGACGGCTTTTGTAGTTGACTTGGAAGCCACCGTAATCTTATGGCCGCCAACGATGACCGCTCAACGTCAACGACCACCTCTTCCACATCCAGCGGTAGATCCCACCGGTGTTCCATCTGCCACAGAAGCTTCCCTACGGGGCAGGCCTTGGGTGGCCATAAGCGACTCCACTATGAAGGTGGCAAAGCTAACAGCGGGACCACATCTAAGAAACTAGGCTCCAGCAGTAGTACCAGCCAGAGGGGCTTCGACCTGAACCTGCCGCCTCTGCCGGAATTCTCGAGGACCAACTTCTTTGCTTCCGACGGTGATGATGAAGTGGAAAGCCCACACCCTTTGAAGAAGCCACGTCTCGTGATACGGATTCCACACAAAATGGAAGTCAACTAAACAAATACTGGAAATTTTTTCGAGGAAATTACACTACTCATTCCCTCTTTTTGATTTGTTGAACCAATATTCTTTACCCTGTATATAGCATTTGAAGAATTCCCCAACTCTCTCAATTGCTATCGTTCAATTAATTTTGTTTTAGTTCAAATATTATTTCATGGTTTCCAGCTAATTGGGAATCTTCATTCAATCAAGTTTGTTACATCTGTTACCATTACTATATCCAAGGTTTAATTATGAGAGAAGATGTGCATCATTCATTTTATGAAAAATGAAAGCAACCAAATACAAAGGCTTATATATACCAAGAATCATTGTCCAACATCATTTATATATATATATATATATGTACACACTTTTCTTTGACTGGCCTATGCAAAATAAGAACCGAAGGTACCTAACCCAAGGATAGTTCCTTTCAAACTACATTTTAACGTTTCAATACAAAGTCCATAATATCATATCTTCATGCTTGTGAAATTCAATCAACTATGGAAACCTTTCTTCTTACCTTTGGAATCATAATTTGGGTTGGTATTGAATTTAAATCAGACAATTTTGTTGTCAAAGGTGGGAGATAACTGGTTTAGTTGTAAAATGAGCGTTCTAAGGCTACATTCCTTCACCTGGTAATTACATAACCCATAAGTTTTGAAACGAGTTTTATGTACCCCCAATAAAACACACCAGAATAGAAATTTACCCGCATGGCTGCAATTGTTGGCAATACTTGTTTGCATCGATAGAGTAAAGCAAGCTCGTTTGTGCTTAAATTTCTAACTTCTGACACCATGGTGTTAACTTCTGCAACCTAACCACAGAAGAAAAGACAGAAATTACATGCAAGCATAGAGAACCGATGAAAATCGATAAAAGCTGCTTTAAAGGGAAGATCTATTGTAATTAACTCATCTCAAATTCAAATGAACAAATCCAAGAAGTGCAATTTGATCAACCTATATCACGTTTACTACTGGTACAACTCTGTGCAAACAAGCCGTTAAAAGCTAACACCATATCAATTTCATCAGCTGCTGTAGTTAAATGATTTTACAAACATAAAATTTTATGTTACTAGGCGAACTTATAAAATTTTAGCGGCCGAAAACAGATTATCAATAAAAAATAAAACGAAAATATTTAAAATATATATGAATTTGAAATTTTCAACAGTACGACAGCCGCTCAGTCCATCACTGTGTCAGACAAGCTCTAAGGTTTATGTTCATACGATACTTGAAATTGTGGGTATGTACGGTGATGAAAAATATTCTATGCAGAGCACGAAAAGGGTAACAACCATAAGACAAATGTTGATCTATTTGTTGATAAAGGCTACAAAATTAAGAAAACATGGAAACAAACTATCCAAATAATAATCTGGTTCCTGTCGTATGGATGATTATTTTCATTCCACCTGGTTAACAAAGTCAACCAAATGCCCGCTTATCATTCAGAAAGATTAGGTGTCAAAGTAAGAACAAAAGAATTAAACCAAGGCCTTTTATACAAAGGATAAAAAAATAAGAACGCCCACCGTGGGGCTCGAACCCACGACCACAAGGTTAAGAGCCTTGCGCTCTACCGACTGAGCTAGACGGGCTTGGTTGTTGAACTTCTAGGCATAACTATTGTTTATCATTTTATAAATTAATCCGAGCCAAAGACCCTACCTACCCAATCCCCATTATTCATAAGTAGACGCAAAATCTAACATGTTTCAACACATATAAGAAACCTATCAAAGGTTTAATTATGAGAGAAGATGTGCATCAAAAGCTAAACCCATCATCATTCATTATATGAAAATGAAAGCAACCAAATACAAAGCTTATATACTAAGAATCCTTGACTAAATTCGAAACACCGTTTATACATATTTACACACTTTCCTTTGACTGGCCTATACAAAATAAAACTAGAAAGGAAAGGTACCTAACCTAATTTCACTTCCTTTCAAACTACACCTTCAGAAAGACATTTATCAGTAACGAAAGAAAATCTTATACATGGCCAAACCGTTTTAATTATAGAGAGCATGATACCCACAAGAATAAAAAGGATTAATCAACCTTTAGGTGTTGCCAAAGAATGTGTCTGCACTATCTTATTATTAAATTAACTTTTGTCTAAACTACTGCTTAGGAAAAAATGAGTCTGCAAATAAAAGGGGACCAAAGGAAACTCCGAAGTTTGGGCATTAAAGAATGAAGGGTAAGGGGAGGAAAAAGGGATGAGGTCAACAAAAGAAAGATTTACCTTTGATAATAATGACCATATGGAGGATGCTATTGCCTGCATTACATTAACTGCTGAAAATATTGCTTCCTTCAATTTTGGGATATCAGCCTGTACAAATAAGACGACAAGCAAGTTTTCTCCCCTTCTTTTTAAGACCCACATAAAGTAAAGCATTGACAGCGGAGATGCTAAAGCTTAAAGGAAATGATCAAATTTCAGAATAAGGAACTTACTCTTGCCCCACAAACTACTGGAAGGCGGAGTGTGCTTGCCGTCAGAGCTTCGATAGCCCCAGACAAATAACTGCAATAATCATGGTCCAGGACAGCCATTCATCCAAAAAGATCATCTGCACTTATCAATGAAATAATATGCTATAAATAAAAAAGCACACAATTTCTTGAACTGAAACATGCAATCCAAATAAGATATGGCAGACAATGAAAAACTAGTAACAATTGAGTTAAGATCAACAAAATAATCAGAAATCTTAAAACAAACAAAGAAAAAAATCAAGCCAACAGTAAACACATCTAGTAGGGAGCTATCGTTCTTACTTGCCCCTTGAGGATGGAAATCAGCTTCAAATTTTGCCTCAGCAATTGTAATTCATTTCTTTTGGCTCTAACAGATTCTAGCAGTTTTGAGGTAGTAGTCCAAGCATTATGGAGGCTTTTCTGTAATAGGAACATGTTTAAAGAATTCATCCTCATTTTTACTAATTTCAAGGAAGATAATCATTTTCAAAAAAAAAAATCAAGGAAGATAATCGAAAAACTTGAATTGTT
Source organism: Hibiscus syriacus (assembly GCF_006381635.1). NCBI lineage: Eukaryota > Viridiplantae > Streptophyta > Magnoliopsida > Malvales > Malvaceae > Hibiscus > Hibiscus syriacus. The sequence continues at coordinate 97,790 of NW_024063265.1, read as the reverse complement.
AGTAAACCGAGAAACAAGAGATGGTTAAAAAGAGATAGATGTACATGTATTATTGATGACTTTTCTGTTATACGAACATGATGACAAAGGATTCTTCATCATATTTTAACACGATCAAACTCGTTTTAAGCCACAAAACAACCCTGCTGCTTGCACGCTACAGAATTTCTACACCACAAAAGTAATTATAACCAAAAAGCCAGAATGCCAAGCGCTCTAGCAGAAGTGGCCTGAATAGTTTCAGTTCTAACAAGAAAACACTTTTTTTCCCACAGCACATAATTCAACTCAGTTTTGTTGGCCAGGTTCTAGAGTTTTTTAATGAAAATTTTCAAATTCCAGGCAGTATGGGCAAGATAAATTGTGACAAGCCAGGCAACTTTCTCACAATTTAACATAACATGAAACCATGATACTATATAATAATAAAAGTAAATCTTAACCATAATCCTCAAAAGGTGATGGAATGCAACATTAACAGCTACGAGTTGTGCTGCCAAATTACACTAAGAGGGAATACCTATGAATGTTGAAACAGTACAGCATGCAAACTTGAAGCATACAAACAACAAGGTAGCAATAGGACAAAGCGAGCTACTTAGTTGAATACAACAAGAGAGAAATTCGAAGTCAATACCTCTGTGTTAGACCTTTTGGAAGACAGAGTCGCATCTGCTCTAGCATTAACAAAACGCCACTGCAACAAATGGTTATGGAGTAACCTCAATAAATGAGCATCCGAAACTTTGTTCTCTCCAATCTTAATAGCATCACCACTAAGCTCAAAATCGATGGCCTATTTACCAAATTATCACCCAACCCAAGCTTACTCGGTGATGCAGGCCGAACTGGCCAATGAATTGACCATAATTGGCCTCTGCTGTTCGATACACCTTTTGGAGACGACAAAGGACTGTCAGTTCCGTACTTGTCTCGTACAATTTGCTTAGAACGTGCTGTATTTTTCTTAGGAACCGGATAACCAGGATCGGACCGGCATAAACGATTAGCAGTATCTTGCCAGGACCGAGCCGAAACCATTATTCCCCGAGGCCCACGCTTAACATCACCGTCTACGGAAGAACTTTCTGGAGCTCCTGGAGTACTACCAGAAGAAACACTTCCGGTATCAGAAGCCGCGAGATCATATTGAGGCTTAGATTTAACGGGAGTAACGGCTGTTATTTCTCTATTATCAGTCATGGAGAGCTGCAGTGCCCTAACTACATTGCCGTTAACAGAACGGTTAAAACTCTTCCTCTCGTCGGTGCAATCAACGCTTCCACTAGTAACCGAATTTGATAGCCTTAACTTTGCCGGCCACCGCTCCGCTTGCTCTGTTCCTTTCCGTGGAGTCGTTGCTACCGTTGTCTTCCACTCTCCGGCGTCCCTTTCGTTGCCGCGCTTGGTGATGGAGCTGGTTTAGCTTTCCTACACTTATAGGAAAACGGCTCACCATGAGACGAAACGGATAAATCACATTTGTTACTGTTGTCACCGTTACTAGTTTTCAAATCCAAAGAATTACTAGGCAGCGGCGTCACCGCATGTCTCCTCTCCACTGCTTGCGACCGCTTGCTAGCCAATGGAGTCGTGCGTTTTGTCGTGGTCATGGCCTTCGAATGAGAAGTCCTCGTCGAAAATAACGTCAGAGGACAGATTTTGGTGGGAGGCGAGGAAGAATTTGATGAGGACGTTGACATATAACGAGAGGTGAACTTTCCGGATTTTTTACGACAAGGAGTGATGGCATTGTCGGGGTCGGAGGTCAACAGCGGAGGCCGCGGCGCGTTTTGGTTTAGCGGAAGCCCTCCTCCGAGCTGTTTGGGTTTTACCGCTGCGGAAACGGCAGCAGCAACCATTGCCGGCTTCTCAGAAAATTCAATTCCACAGTCTGATTCTTTAATCTCACTCTCCTCCCAATTCCTCCAAAAATTTACTTCCAATTATATATTTATTTTTTTTTTAAAATGAAAAATCAGAACTCAGACAGTTTAGGATTTATGTTTTAAAAACATTGGAATTGAAAATATTTTTTTCTTTATAAAGTTGGAATTTGCAGAGAGAAAAAGAAAAAGGAAGGGCGGGAAAAGTAGCGTTGGCGTCCAAAGAGGGAGCGGAAAAACGAGAAATGTTTGGCTTAGGATAGCATAAGGAGTATGGAGATTTTAATTAGTGATTTTAAAGTGTGAGGGGGGAGACGGGGTTTTATTCGCGTGGAGGAGGGACAAGGTGTGTTGTGCAAGTGAATTGGAGAACTCCTTACACGTGTAAGCTACTTTTGTTGTTTTTATTTTAATCGTGGAACTTGGTCATAAAATTTAGGGATTTAAACTTTCAAAAGATTTAAAGATTACATTAAAATTTTAAAAAAAATTAAAGAGTTAAGTTTACATTTTTTACAAAAATAAAGTTTGGGGCCAAACTAAAATTTTTGAGGTTTTGAGAGATTTGATGGGAATTTTTAAAAAATATTGGAGAGTTTAATTAAAAATATTCAAAAATTTTAAATTTAATCTGAATTTTTAAAAATATTATGAGAGAGAAATTGAATTTTTTAAAATTTTAAGAGTCTAATTATATTTTTAAATTTTAGAGGGACCGTGGTTCCATTAGTCCTAATGCCTCTGATTTTAGGATATGATTATATGGAAGTAATGTTAACCTTACGAGTGACGTTAACCTTACGATAGTTAACTAGTAAAATCATCATTAGTTGAAAAATCAGTAGACGGAAGTAATGTTGAATTTAGTAAAAGTAATGTATTAAATATAAGAATTTCTAAATCAGTAGTTAGATAGTTAACTAGTGATGCGAATAAATAAACAAAATTTAGAAAAAGAAAAGAAAAAGGCTGACGGAAGTGCGATCGAGGCATTCCGAATAATTAATCTGGTAGATCTCATAAAGCAAGCTTGTTAAGTATATTTAAAAACAAAAAAAATTAAAGTTGTTTTACTCAATGGGTAAAGGCATACTTTGGGGTGCAAACAAGAAGACCTTCTTTGAGTTCTTCCAACTCCACCTCAATCCCCCACCAAACAGTTTACTATTTTAACTTTAAATAATTATTAGACATATTAACCCTAAATTTTGTTCATAAACTGGCTTTCCTTGAATGATAATATGTGTTATATGTTCGAAGAAAATTTCTCCATTCGTCGGACGTTTGATTAGTTTGTATTCCTTAAATATAAATTTATGATTAGTTATAAAGTATGGATAAGACCTCTAATAAGTAAGTCACTCGATAACACCACGTGATGCGTTAGAAAAAAAAATTAAAATCTAATTATCAGATCTACTTAATCTGTTGAACTATAAAAAGTCATGATGATCCTATAAATTAAGGTTAACACGTACTAAAAATCACTATAAATACTCCAATCGCAATTAAACAAGGAGATGAATTGACCGTAACCGACCAACCTTTTTTTCTTATGATAATCTTCTTCTTCTCTCGTTCAAATATCAAATAATAATCTCTCATTAACTACAATTTCCCATAATTACACATGAACATAACATTAATGGCCAATCATTAATCTACTGATACAAACCTATATTATTCCTTTTCGTTTCCCACGCTTTTACTTCAAATAACCTTTTCTTACTAAATCTTAATCTTATAAATTGTATTTTAATAAGAGTTCTAACTTAGATCTTAAAAATGACATTGTTAAGATATATATATCTAGATAAATTAATGTCTTTGCAATGAACTTTACAAATTCTAATTTAATTTAATTTTTGATCCCATAAAACAAAGATGTAAATTTAAAAACATTTAAAAGCACTCAAATGAATTAAATTAAAATTATCAAGTCGTTTTAGAAAGATAAAAAATGTTCGATTATTTACAAATATCGAGACTAGATCTTAAAAGCTATAACAACCTTTTCTTGATAAATTTAAATAAACGAACATTTCCTTTTCTTTTGTTCTCAAATTTTAGGTGACGAATCAATTTTTGGTTTCACTTTCGGGATACACTTTTAACTTAAAATGGTCATACCGGCCCTCTAATCAGTTAAGACAGGCCACTTAAGACAATTTTAAATTAAAAGGATATTACCCTTAGTCCGATTATGTAATAGGTCGAGTTATGCACGTGAGGGTATCATACAAATTGTGCAAAAAGTGGATGTCATACCAAAATTAATTATACAAAAATTAATATATATAAAAAATGATTATCTAATTAATGAACAACCTATGTGTACATGCATACATATCATCATCATTCAACCATATGAAGCATACATTCGAAACGAATCCTAAATAACTATACATACATAGGCATAAAAACTTAAGCATGAACTAAAACGTAAAGAAAACTAATTTAAGGTTAAAACCTAAATAACGTAAACAACATACTATTGTAAAAATGATAAAAAAAATTAAAAGAACTTAAAGACATGTGATCAAATTAAAATGGGAATGTAAATCTAATGCTAAAGTAACAAACTGTACAAACATTGAGCCATGACACAAAAGAAATAATATTCCAAGCACCAAGATTGTAATTTGTCCATTAAAAAATAGAGGATTAAATGTAACAAAATAACATTATGAGCCTCGCAGGTGAGAATAAATCATACGCATACATAGGGTTAAATACAAAGTTTCTGAAATTGCATGATCGATGTATAAATAAGTAAAAATTAAAATTAACCAAATCTAGGACTATAATGGAACACGCATCAACTTAAGAGCTATAAACAACAAATTCAGAAATTAATTTAGGGACCAGAATATGAGCTTTTGAAACCTAAAGGATCAATCGATGAATTCATTAACTTACGAAACACCGCCGTTTTGAACATCCCATATATTTAATTTTTAAGGCCAAAATAAACCCTAATTTTATTTGCATTAAGCCAACCCTATCCCCTCAGCCGTTTCTCTTCTACTCTCTTCTCTGGTTCGATCGAGACCCCCTCCTTCACAATTCAACGCCACCTGCTGGAGCCCTCCGGACACCATACCCCACGACTCAATGACCTAAACTGACCATCTAGTAAACCAAAAAAAATAGACCCTAAGCCTCTCGAAACTAAACTAAGATTGCTCTCCTCCTAACGCTAAATTCTACTCTCATCTCCTTCTATCTCTGGAGAAGACCCAAACAAACCAGGTAAATAGATCTCTCTCTACTATTATGGTTCCCAAAAAAAAGAAAAAAAGAAGGGTTTCGAACCTTAATCTCTTCTGAAATCCTTTTGCAGCTTGTGATCTCCTTAAGTGATTGGATGTCGTTTTTAACACCAGACGACAAATCTCATATAACGGATCCCTCGAACTCAGGTAACAACGATTAAAATCTTCCTTTTTCAATCTTGGTTTCGAATGGCTAAGGATGATGTGTTTTTCATGCTTTAATTTCTATTTCGTTATAACAGATCACGAAAATGGTATATTGAAAAATGCTTCTGAAATTTTCGCTTTGTATTGCTTTGTTTCGTGATCCCCCTGTTTCTGGTGGTTAATTGCTTATTAAAAACTGACCCCACCTCCTTTACAGTTTCTTTCTGATATATTAAGAAAACTAAAATCCATCTTTTGTTAACTCCCGATAACTGCTTTTAGTTTTCCAAGGAGTATTCACGTGGGCTTGAGTTGGGCCTTCAATTGCTCTACTTCGGGTTTGCTCCGATCTAGCCTCGGACAAAAACGAGAATCTACAGCTGCCCCTCTTTGCTCATTGTCGTGCAACGAGAATAGAGCAAAGATCAATAGATGATCAAGTTTGTCCGACCATTAGAACTTCAAAAGATTAATCCGCTTCTCTGCTACTTCATGATAAGCGAGACTTGAAAAATCTTCAAATAACGGGTCTGCTCCCTATTCTTTTAAGGAGTATAAGACTTGAACAATCTTCGGCAAATGTGTCTGCTCCCTATTAATTCAAGGAGTATATGACTTGAACAATCTTCAATAAATGGGTCTGCTCCCTATCTGTTCAGGGAGTACAGAACTCGAACAATCTTCATAAAATGGGTCCGCTCTCTATTCCTTCAGAGAGTATAGAACTCGAATAATCTTCATAAAACGAGTCCGCTCTCCATTCCTTCAGAGAGTATAGAACTCGAACAATCTTCAACAAACGGGTCCGCTCTCTATTTCTTCAGAGAGTATAGAACTCGAACAATCTTCATAAAAAATTAAAATCTGATTATCAGATCTACTTAATCTGTTGAACTATAAAAAGTCATGATGATCCTATAAATTAAGGTTAACACGTACTAAAAATCACTATAAATACTCCAATCGCAATTAAACAAGGAGATGAATTGACCGTAACCGACCAACCTTTTTTTCTTATGATAATCTTCTTCTTCTCTCGTTCAAATATCAAATAATAATCTCTCATTAACTACAATTTCCCATAATTACACATGAACATAACATTAATGGCCAATCATTAATCTACTGATACAAACCTATATTATTCCTTTTCGTTTCCCACGCTTTTACTTCAAGTAACCTTTTCTTACTAAATCTTAATCTTATAAATTGTATTTTAATAAGAGAATTCTAACTTAGATCTTAAAAATGACATTGTTAAGATATATATATCTAGAAGTTAAAAATGTCTATAAATCAAATCAAACTTACATATTAGATTAACACTTCATGCTTACTCAAGCCCAAACTGACTTGAATTAAATTATTGCAAATAAAAAGTAATATACTTTAACTACATGTTATAATTAATTAATCAAATATAAAATCACAAAATATAAATAATTTAAATAATTAAACTTTTGACTATATAAAAACCTAAATTTATACTGATGTTAATAAATATGATTTTATATTAATTTATAAGATTAATAAATATAAATTATGATTAATTATATATTATATTAAATATTATAGCATCTCAAGCTATTAATTTATAGCTTGAGAAAATATTTTGAACCCAATTGTAAAATAAAAATATTAGACATAATTATTTCGAGCGCATTTGGATATACAGGTTAGTTATAATATATGATGATAATTCAACATATTTTAAATTTAGAAATCAGTACGAACCAATTTACTTCAGTGGTTAAAGGAATTTTTGTTGTTCTTAGATGTTACATGTTTGAGCACGAGCGACTTCAAGGGTGATTGAATGTTCATTATCATATGGTTAAAACTATTTAATATATATAATACTTTGTAATCACTTTTAGTAAAAATAGATAAATTTAGAAATTGAGTTGAGTCAGTCTTGAATGTTAGTATTTGAGTCCAATTTATATATTAAACGAGTCTAATTTTTGTTTAAATTATTTTTAAATCATTATATCAAAAAAAAATCAAATCTAATATCATTCTTCAAATTTTTAAGATAACTCAACCTTTAAATATAGATAATAAAACTTATACGAAAAATTTAGAAATATTAAATTTGATATGAGCTTATCAAAATTCCAGTTCTGCGAGAAGATATGCGAACATATTACGTTCGAAACTTTAAAGATGCGAATGTAAGGTGTCGAAACGATTTTTCCTTAAAGGTGAGATTTTGAAAATCACATTATTTTTTAATTTACCTCTTTCAATTGATTTAATTAAAAAACAAATGCGATTTAAAAACCTTTCGTTTCGAAAAAATTTTGGATTTCCTTTACGATCGAAAAAATACGGTTCAAAGAGTCGTCACCAATCTTTGATTAGGGTGTGATTGGGCACCCAAAAATGTTTGTTATTTTAAATAAAAATTAATTTTAATTAAAACAACAAATTAAGGTCTGTGTTACCAAAATCCGAGTTCGAGAGTCGGTTACGTGCAGGGAAGGATTAGCACCCCACAACGCCCTAAAACGATACATAGTCGATTAATTAATGTCTTTGCAATGAACTTTACAAATTCTAATTTAATTTGATTTTTGATCCCATAAAACAAAGATGTAAATTTAAAAACATTCAAAAGCACTCAAATGAATTAAATTAAAATTACCAAGTCGTTTTAGAAAGATAAAGAATATTCGATTATTTACAAATATCGAGACCAGATCTTAAAAGCTACAACAACCTTTTCTTGATAAATTTAAATGAACGAACATTTCATTTTCTTTCGTTCCCAAATTTTAGGTGACGAATCAATTTTTGGTTTCACTTTCGGGATACACTTTTAACTTAAAATGGTCATAACAACCCTCTAATCAGTTAAGACAGGCCACTTAAGACAATTTTAAATTAAAAGGGTATTACCCTTAGTCCGATTACGTAATAGGTCGAGTTATGCACGTGAGGGTATCATACAAATTGTGCAAAAGTGGATGTCATGCCAAAATTAATTATACAAATATATATATATATATATATATATATATATATAATGATTATCTAATTAATGAACAACCTAAGTGTACATGCATACATATCATCATCATTCAACCATATTAAGCATACATTCGAAACGAACCCTAAATAACTATACATACATAGGCATAAAAACTTAAGCATGAACTAAAACGTAAAGAAAACTAATTTAAGGTTAAAACCTAAATAACGTAATAACGTAAACAACATACTATTGTAAAAATGATAAAAAAAAGTAAAAGAACTTAAAGACATGTGACCAAATTAAAATGGGAATGTAAATCTGATGCTAAAGTAACAAACTGTACAAACATTGAGTCATGACACAAAAGAAATAATATTCCAAGCACCAAGATTGTAATTTGTCCATTAAAAAAACAGAGGATTAAAATGTAACAAAATAACATTATGAGCCTCGTAGGTGAGAATAAATCATACGCATACATAGGGTTAAAATACAAAGTTTCCGAAATTGCATGTTCGATGTATAAATAAGTAAAAATTAAAATTAACCAAATCTAGGACTATAACGGAACACGCATCAACTTAAGAGCTATAAACAACAAATTTAGAAATTAATTTAGGGACCAAAATATGAGCTTTTGAAACCTAAAGGATCAATCGATTAATTCCTTAACTTACGAAACGTCGCCGTTTTGAACATCCCATATATTTAATTTTTAAGGCCAAAATAAACCCTAATTTCATTTGCATTAAGCCAACCCTCTCCCCTCAGCCGTTTCTCTTCTACTCTCTTCTCTGGTTCGATCGAGACCCCCTCCTTCACCATTCAACGCCACCTGCTGGAGCCCTCTGGACACCATACCCCATAACTCAATGACCTAAACTAACCATCTAGTAAACAAAAAAAAAAAACAGACCCTAAGCCTCTCGAAACTAAACTAAGATTGCTCCCCTCCTAACGCTAAATTCTACTCTCATCTCCTTCTATCTCCGGCGAAGACCCAAACAAACCAGGTAAATAGATCTCTCTCTACTATTATGGTTCCCAAAAAAAGGAAAAAAAAGAAGGGTTTCGAACCTTTAATCTCTTCTGAAATCCTTTTGCAGCTTGTGATCTCCTTAAGTGATTGGATGCCGTTTTAACACCAGACGACAGATCTCATATAACGGATCCCTCGAACTTAGGTAACAACGATTAAAATCTTCCTTTTTCAATCTTGGTTTCAAATGGCTGAGGATGATGTGTTTTTCATGCTTTAATTTCTATTTCGTTTATAACAGAGCACGAAAATGGTATATTGAAAAAATGCTTCTGAAATTTTCGCTTTGTATTTGCTTTGTTTCGTGATCCCCCTGTTTCTGGTGGTTAATTGCTTATTAAAAACTGACCCCCACCTCCTTTACAGTTTCTTTATGATATATTAAGAAAACTAAAATCCATCTTTTGTTAACTCCCGATAACTGCTTTTAGTTTTCCAGGGAGTATTCACGTGGGCTTGAGTTGGGCCTTCAATTGCTCTGCTTTGGGTTTGCTTCGATCTAGCCCCGGACAAAAACGAGCATCTACAGCTGCCCCTCTTTTCTCATTGTCGTAGAACGAGAATAGAGCAAAGATCAATAGATGATCAAGTTTGTCCGACCATTAGAACTTCAAAAGATTAATCCGCTTCTCTGCTACTTCATGATAAGCGAGACTTGAAAAATCTTCAAATAACGGGTCTGCTCCATATTCTTTTAAGGAGTATAAGACTTGAACAATCTTCGGCAAATGTATCTGCTCCCTATTCATTCAAGGAGTATATGACTCGAACAATTTTCAATAAACGGGTTCGTTCCCTATCTGTTAAGGGAGTACAGAACTCGAACAATCTTCATAAAATGGGTTCGCTCTCTATTCCTTCAGAGAGTATAGAACTCGAACAATCTTCATAAAACGGGTCCGCTCTCCATTCCTTCAGATAGTATAGAACTCGAACAATCTTCAACAAACGGGTCCGCTCTCTATTTCTTCAGAGAGTATAGAACTCGAACAATCTTCATAAAACATGTCCGTTCTCTATTCCTTCAGAGAGTATAGGACTCAATTTTCAACAAACGAGTTTGCTTCACTACTCTTCCGTGAAGGCTTATAGATGATTTGCTTCACTACTCTTCCGTGAAGGCTTAAGTTTGAATTGTTTCGAAGGTCCAACCTGGAAATTAAACATTACCAATCATTAATGTATGTTTGAAAATATTATACTAAAAAATTTAGAATTTGATAAAATTTCTGAAAATCCATCTCCATCGCGAAAACTTGTCTGGAAACCATTGAATACGTGAATCTACTTTGGCTTAGTTTTCGTCTAAACATCATTCTTTTCAAGATCTCAAAACTAGTTATCTTCATCTCAATGCTTCAATATCTTCAATCTTCAACTATCTTTAGGAAACCTGTAAATGCTTAAGTCATCATGCAATTATGAATGCCATGATCCTATTCATGCCTAAAATGTATGCAGTTATGCAATTTAATGTCTTTTCTTCTTCGAAGGAACTCTATCTCCTTTTGATCTCAATGGAACTCAGTTTCATCATGGGCACAGAACATTTGACCAGTTCACCCTAGTTAACAATCTCAATTCCATATCTTTCGGTTTAACAAGACCTTGGCTCATTTCCTTCTTGAAATCCGCCAGTACCCATGAACAACTTCTTGCTAAACGAAAATCTCTTTGGGTCATCTTTTAATGGCTGAAATTTTCTATGAATTCCAAGGTTTTAGTTTCTCGTAACCACACAAGCTTACATGTTAAAACCATCATCAGCTTCAGAATACCTGCATTTTCCAAAACCTTTTGCATAATAATACAAAATGATCTCATGTACTTCAAGTTAAGCTATATGTTTTAACTTTTCAAAATAAGATGCTTGTAAAAGAGAAATTAACAAGAAAAGACATCTCTTTATTTATATAATGCAGAGAATTTTTAGGTAACTACATGACAAACTTTTAACTGAAAATAAAAGTAAAAGAACAAAAGAATAGGCATCTTCAAATATCAATAATGCAAATGCTTTTGAACTGGAACGCCATTAGAATGACTCGAGTGTAGCTTCTGTCGAAAGGATCTCCAAAATTGTGATGATGCTTAAGAGTGTGAAGCTACTTCTAAACTCCCAAATCTCCATCATTGGATGCCTTAAACCGGTATTGAATCTCATGTGCATTCAATTTCTCTCTTGATTGTTTCAATCGAGACTCATTAATCTTTAGTCTCAACCCTGATCACCATCTGTCATTGTTACTATCCATATCAGGAGCTCTTTCCACTTCCAAAATCAATTCAGAACCTCCACCAAGCATGAATTCTGAATTTAAACAAAACTCAAGTCGCCCTTTGCGGGTTTTCAACTTGAGACCTCATTTGGTTCCAAGACGCCCTTTTCGGGTTTTCATCTTGAACCCCCCTTTTATTTTCTTTTTTCATTTTTCATTTTTCTCTTTTTGTTTTTCTTTTTCATTTTTTCTTCCATTTTCCCATTTTTCTTTTTCTTTTTCTTTTTTTTCCTTTCCCTTTTTCTCTTTTTCTCTTTTTCATTTTCTTCATCATTTTTTATTTTCTCTTTTTTTCTTTTTCCATTTTCATTTTTTCATCAATTTTCTTCAAGCGAAATATCTCTTAACAGCGTCAGAATTTACTGGATAGGGTAATTTCGATCCGTCCATTTCGGTTAAGACTAGAGCTCCCCCAGAAAACGCTTTCTTGACAACATAAAGTCCTTCCCAATTGGGCGTCCATTTCCTCGGAAATCCTTTTGAACAGGTAAAATCCTTTTAAACACCAAATCTCCCTCATGGAATTCTCGAAGGCGAACTTTCTTACCATGTGCCCATATCATACGTTTTTGGTACATCTGACCATGACAAATAACTTTCAATCTCTTTTCCTCAATCAGATTCAATTGGTCATACCTAGTATGTACCCATTCTGCCTCATTGAGCTTCACCTCTGACAAAATCCGAAGTGAGGGAATCTCCACCTCAATAGGTAAGACTGTAACACCCATAACCCGTATAATTATACCTATACAGATTACGGATGTCACCCGTATTTTCTAAAACCATTTTACGATTCGAAAGCGATTTAAAATTTATTTTCTTAAAATAGTAAATGATATTATAAAATTATCATATCATAAAAATTACGTTTCGTTGTAACCAATTTAATTCAAAATATTTTTAATTATGAATAGTGAATAATACCCGAATAGTGAACAGTGAACAGTGGGGGAATCGATTCCCTGTAGCAGGGGAATCGGTACCCCTTTTACAATCTGGAAAAATGATTTAAAACGAGGTTACTATTCATGCTACAATAAATTTCGAAAATTTCATATATAAATCTCATAAAATTAACCTTTCATCACTATAACAATTTCCAAAATTTATTCAACAAATAAATTTAACATTATCAAATTACATGCCACTATCTAAATCAAAATCCATCGTAGGATGTCTTACTGATATTGAAATATACCTCTCGATGCTTGATGTTGTTCTGAACTCTTTATTCTTATTCTTTGCTTTTTACCTACGCGTGAAAATCATCACATGCTAAGTATAAACTTAGTGAGGCAATTAAAACAATATATAGTGCAATACAATTCATGCATGAATTTAGATTTCAAATCCAATGCCATAAAACCATGCTAATAGCATCTTCAATATTTTACCATGATCAATATAATATAAATTTCTTACCTTTTATCCCATAAGCTCATAAGCTTATTTTTACCAAAATACTTACCATTTAAAATTCCATAAGCTCGTAAGCTTATTTTTTTTCAATATACTTGCCATTATTCCGTAAGCTCATAAGCTTATTTGCATGGTTATCATTATTAACCAATAAAACATAATCCATAGTCAATAAACCGTAGACAATAGCCCAATATAACACCTTGAGGACCCTGGGTATACGAGTAAAATACCTGCACCGTAGTGCTAAACCTGCACTAAGCTTACGCCATAGTGCTAATCCGGACAATACACATAAGGTCGTGCCCACCACCTACACTAAGCTTACGCTATAGTGCTAATCCAGACATAAACCTGCACTTAGTGTCCTTACACACTATAGTGCTAATATAAACTTGCAGCTGCTATACTCTATGGCATGCCAACTATACCATGTCCCTCAATGACTTACTTTGGGCATATAGTCTATTTTATTCGATCCATCCATGGCAAAGTATATCATCAATATTTAACATTGGACAGTTCATACCTGAAAACATTCATGGTAAAATATCACATTTTTCATGATCAATGCATTTTAGTTTCATACTCTGACATATCAATGTCAATTTGTAAAAATGATATAAAATCATGCCGATATAAACAAGGTCGACTTATCGCAAGTCTTCCTTATGATGTATAAAACATCCATGTATAATTTCATGCATGTATTGCACTCACCTTGACACTTTATATCTTTCAAAATATATAAGCCTCACTATTGTCCACCATAAGCCCTTTCATATTTGATTTGCTTCGATTACAAATCAATCACAATCTGTATAAATCATCAATTCATAATAATCCATATGTTAGTATTTTACTAACATAAATGCATTCCACCATATCTCCATACTATATTTGAAATTCATCATCTAACAAAATATTCAACTCATAAAAATTTCTTATAACATTGGAACCAACTTTTCCAATTTACTCAAAATGGTATTCACCATTTTACCACTTAAATTCTTAATACCAATAATTCCAACATTGAAATTATTTCCATTCAAATGCTTTTACAAAAGCATAAATACATTTAAGTACTCCAACTATGCAATTGTTGTACTTAAATCACCAATCATTTCAATCTTCCCAAAATAATCAATTTCACATCTAACACTCTTTTCAATTCTCAAACAACAATTTCCAGCATGTTACATCAATTATACAACACTTACACAACAACCCATAAATTTCCAGAATTCAGACAACTTGCACTACCCTTAAAGAATCATTATTCTGTATTGATACAGACACTGGAATTCAATTCCGTTTCTTCCGTTAAAAACTAGACTCGAATAAGAATATCCATATAAAAAATCCTTCTAATTCATTCTGTACAATTTATGGTGAATTTTCAAAGTTCACCAACAGAATCTGTTTTGTACAGAATTCTGCTGTCCGACTTTTCTGACCTTTACTCAGTTAAAAATTCATACATATTTGTATACAACTTGAAATTGATCCCCGTTTATTTTAAACAAAATTAGATCCATATATGAACATAATATAAAAATAACCTCCAAATTATTTTTATATATTTTCTGATGAATTTTCGAACCTACTGTCAAATCCAAATCTAACTGTTTCTTTTAACTTCATCCCTAGGTTCTTCATCAATTTTCCAAAATTTACGAATTTATCCCAAACTTTTAAAAACTTACAAAATGATCCCCAATTTTTCTAAGGCTTGCAGAATACTTCCTTCAACATTTCCAAGCCATATCAAAATTTTCCATAATTTTTCTCACTCAAACAATCCATGACCAAAATTTAAAGAACAAGTTCTAGAATGATTAAACATGTTCTAATCATCTTTTATGCTTGAATATGAATCAACTACTTCTCAAACATCAAAATCCATCATCAATTTCATGATTCCTTTTTATGAACACAAACCCTTAAATTTAGGATCTTTGAACACCAACAAGATTACCATGACATATTGGTACCAAAAGATAGAGTTTTTCGTATACAACCATTTTCTATATACAACTTACACAAAATCATAAGTAAATTGCTTGAAAATGGAGTTGAAAATTTTCTCTTACCTAGGAGAAACCCACGGCAAGCTTGGATGAGGAAGAAGATGAAAATACTCCTCTATTATTGATATTCTAATATAAAATAATCCAACACATGGCATAATGAAATATTTTATTCAAATCAATAGGAAATTCCATTTTTATCATTAATGAAATTCCATATTTACCATAAAACCTATACACCTCATCCTTATCATCTTTCAAAGTCAAAGATGAATTATGTTGACTTTTAATTCCGAAATTCCCCTTGAATTTTCAAAATTTGCGTTTTAGTCACTAAATTCCACTGTTTCGGTTAAACCTAAAAAACTGCATATTTCCAAACCAACTTTCTCTGATCTAAAATATTACAATAATATTTCCAACCATTTTATAACATCCTTCAAATTTTTGTAACATTCCAATTCGATCGGAATTTACCGATTCCTTACCGGCTTTAACTCTTTCTTTACTAAATTCCCAATCCAACAATATGATTTCCATAAAACTCCAATCTCAAGAGTAAACCATATATTTATGGAATAAAAATCTTTTTAAGAAATTTATCACTTAATTCCCTAAACTTTTCCCCAAGTTTTATACTTTGACCATCAAACTTTCAAAATTTTCATTTTGGTAATTGTCTAAATTTTCTGGGGTATTACAATTCTCCTCTCCTTAAGAAAATTCGTCCTCGAATTTTAAAACTTTCTATGAAAACCATAACTTCCTTTTTCCCTTGAGAATTTATAACCTTAATTTAAGGTTGTACTAACTGGTAAGACGTTCCCTTGCCTTATGCGAAAACCTCTTCGGTCTTGCCAACTTCTTGAAATCTGATTTTTTTTTATATCCCATAAGATCCAATGAATCTTAGACTTAATTTTTCTTTTGCTCCCAAAACGCAATTTTTTTCCAAGGCGATACCTTAAGAAAAACGTTATCACATTCATGAAATTCAATTTATTTTCGCTTCAAGCCTGCATAAGACTTTTGCCGATTAAATATCATCTTGAGATTATCTTTACTTTATCTTCAACTTAATTCAATAAATCTGAGCGAACAAGATTTCGATCTTTTAACTTGAACCCATTGGTGTTCGGTATTTTCTCCCATATAAAGTTTCATACGGAGCCATCTTGTTACTCAATTGATAATTGTCATTGTAGAAAATTTCTACTAAAATTAAATACTTTTCCTTTCCCATGATTCCTTGGAATCAATCACATATGCTCTCAGCATATCTTTTAATATCTGAATAGAACTTTTTTTTCTTTTTTCTTTTAATTTACCATCCGTCTGTGGATGAAATTCGTACTGAAATTCAATCAAGTACCCAAAGCTTTATGCAAATATTTCCAAAATCTTACAGTGAACCTTGGATCCCTATATGATATAATTGACATTAATATTCCATGTAGATGAACTATCTCTTTAATATATAACACTGTATAATTATCCAATGCATAGTCCATTTGCATCGAAATAAAATGTGCCGATTTAATTAACCGGTCACTATCACCCAAATGGAATCCCTTTTTTTATGTCAGAGATAACCCTGTAACAAAATCCATAGTGACTCTTTACTATTTCCACTCTGGAATAGGAATCAGTTGCAACAATTATGAAAGCACTTTATGCTCAGCTTTTATTTGTTGACATGTCAAACATGTAGCAACAAACTCAGTAATGTTCTTTTCATAACTGACATCTTTCTTTTGTAGCTCTATCATTCGATCTAAAACATCGATTTTTTTATAGTGCGCCCTTTTCTTTCAACCCTAGCCGCACATCCATAGCTCGCAAAGCTGCAAAAGTTTTCTATTTAAGTGCATCTGCTACAACATTTACTTTACCTGGATGAAAATCAATGATCAAAGCATAGACCTTTAAAAATTATATCCAGATTCGTTGTCTCAAATTGAGCTCTTTTTGAGTCAACCAATATTTCAAAATCTTATGATCCATGTAGATGTGGCATCTCTCACCATACAAGTAATGACGCCAAATCTTTAGAGCAAAAACAACCGGTGCTAACTCAAGATCATGAGTAGGATAATTGCTCTCATGTGCCTTTAATTATTAAGAAGCATAGGCTATCACCGTACCTTCTTGCATAAGTACACAACCTAAACCATTATGAGATGCATCACTATACACCACATACTCTTTGTTCGATTCCGTTTGTACCAACACTGGTGCTTCCGATAAAATATTCTTTAAAGCTTTAAAACTCTCTTGACATTTCTTAGTCCAAGCAAATGAAACACCCTTTCTCCAAAGCTTGATCAAAGGAGAAGCAACCATCAAAAAGTTTTTCACAAACCTTCGATAATAACCAAAAAATCCCAAAAACTTCAAACCTTTGAACCTTCTTTGGAGGTTTCCTTTTAAGCTGATAAAACAAGTCATCAATCATCAAAATAGGATATTTGTTTCTGATAGTTACTTTGTTTAACTATCAATAATCTTTTCAATAATCTATGCATAATTGCATATATCCATTTTTTTATAACCAATACCTGTTTACCCAAGGTATAAAATATTCAGTCTAATGCATCCTCCATTTATCAGCTCTTGTATTTGTTTATTTATTCTTTTAACTCAATCGCAATCATTCGATATGAATCCATAGATACAATATCAATGCCTTAATAACCCTTAATATTGAATTCCACCTCTCAATCTGGAGGTAACCCATAATAATAAATCTAAAAAGACTTATGGAAATCCCCAAGTTATGGAAATAGCATATAATCTTACTTCAGATACTTGAGTATCTATTACCTTAGCTAGAAAAGCTATGCATCCTTTTTATATCATCTTAATCGTAACCATTGCTGATATCACTTATTGATGATTTCACTTTTTAATCAATCATTAAAGTTTTTAATTTCTTTGCATTTTTCTAAATTAATCGCTTTTTGCGACCAATAACCCAATCTTATTGCAGAGACAACCAACTCATGATCAAAATGATCTAAAACTCGTTAATGATAATCCCATCAGATTCATCAATAACATAAGCTCATGAATCTTTATCGAACATTTACTATTTGTCCGACTAACACTTGTATCATGACCATGACCATGACCATGACCATGACCATGACCATGACCATGACCATGACCCATAAGTCTTCCACAATAATATCACTCGATATCAAGTAGAATTGAATATCTCTACTTTTGAATTCCTTATTTTGTCTTAAGGAAACTTGTATAACCTATCCAGATCCATAAAAATTATTCTCGAACAATTGAAACATTTTCCATCTCAATGAAAATTTCAATGTTCACATCATTCAATAAGGAAACTTGATAAATTTGTAGCTATAACTTCATAGCAGTTAATGCTAAAATCACACTAGTAAACAAATTTACTCCTTCTCTTATCATTACGAACTTGACACTTTTAAAGTTCTTGAGAATCCATCTCAATCTAAACAATAATTCATTGTAGCATGGAAAGTTGAACAATCCATTTTCACATATTTACCTTCACAATGTAACTCTATCCAATTTTATGGACTTGATATCCATTTTCAAACCAACTCATAACCATTTGATTTACTAATAATTGAACTTTCTTTAAACGTTTAGCGGAAATCATATTACCGCTTATGTATTTCCTCTTGCTCAAATCAACAATGCTTTTAACAATTTATTGCCTAGCTTAAATATTTCTCACTTATTTAAGCTTACCTGGAGAACCTCAGAATCATCACTAGATTCAGAAATCTCCTCTGGATCCTCATCCGATTCGACTTTTCTTGTAAGTCATTCAAACTTTTTAATCGATTCTTTCATTTAAAAACTTCGTTGAAACTGAAGCATTTCTTCCACCAAATGGAGAAAAATCCTTTATAACATCCACTCTTCTAAGGTGTTTTATATAAGTCATATATGTTCCCTTTTTTTGTCAATTTCAATCTCGACATTCTTTTCAACCATTTCGACTTTATTACCTTTGTCTTTAATTTCCATATCTGAACATAGTCAGAATCATCATACATTATTAAAGAGTAACTTTACTCTTAATAAGCATCATCATAGTATATATACAATTATCAGTAACTTTTGACATCCTAGTGGCATGTATACACTTTTTAACTCAAAACAACCTCGGTTTAGTCCTAGAATCGGCTAAACCTGTAGCTCTGATGCCAATAAATGTAACACCCATAACCCGTATAATTATACCTATACAGATTACGGATGTCACCCGTATTTTCTAAAACCATTTTACGATTCGAAAGCGATTTAAAATTTATTTTCTTAAAATAGTAAATGATATTATAAAATTTTCATATCATAAAAATTACGTTTCGTTGTAACCAATTTAATTCAAAATATTTTTAATTATGAATAGTGAATAGTACCCGAATAGTGAACAGTGAACAGTGGGGGAATCGATTCCCTATAGCAGGGGAATCGGTACCCCTTTTACAATCTGGAAAAAATGATTTAAAATGGGGTTACAGTTCATGCTACAGTAACTTTCGAAAATTTCATATATAAATCTCATAAAAATTAACCTTTCATCACTATAACAATTTCCAAAATTTATTCAACAAAATAAATTTAACATTATCAAATTACATGCCACTATCTAAATCAAAATCCATCGTAGGATGTCTTACTGATATTGAAATATACCTCTCGATGCTTGATGTTGTTCTGAACTCTTTATTCTTATTCTTTGCTTTTTACCTACGCGTGAAAATCATCACACGCTAAGTATAAACTTAGTGAGGCAATTAAAACAATATATAGTGCAATACAATTCATGCATGAATTTAGATTTCAAATCCAATGCCATAAAACCATGCTAATAGCATCTTCAATATTTTACCATGATCAATATAATATAAATTTCTTACCTTTTATCCCATAAGCTCATAAGCTTATTTTTACCAAAATACTTACCATTTAAAATTCCATAAGCTCGTAAGCTTATTTTTTTCAATATACTTGCCATTATTCCGTAAGCTCATAAGCTTATTTGTATGGTTACCATTATTAACCAATAAAACATAATCCATAGTCAATAAACCGTAGACAATAGCCCAATATAACACCCTGAGGACTCTGGGTATACGAGTAAAATACCTGCACCGTAGTGCTAAACCTGCACTAAGCTTACGCCATAGTGCTAATCCGGACAATACACATAAGGTCGTGCCCACCACCTACACTAAGCTTACACTATAGTGCTAATCCGGACATAAACCTGCACTTAGTGTCCTTACACACTATAGTGCTAATATAAACCTGCAGCTGCTATACTCTATGGCATGCCAACTATACCCTGTCCCTCAATGACTTACTTTGGGCATATAGTCTATTTTATTCGATCCATCCATGGCAAAGTATATCATCAATATTTAACATTGGGCAGTTCATACCCAAAACATTCATGGTAAAATATCACATTTTTCATGATCAATGCATTTTAGTTTCATACTCTGACATATCAATGTCAATTTATAAAAATGATATAAAATCATGCCGATATAAACAAGGTCGACTTATCGCAAGTCTTCCTTATGATGTATAAAACATCCATGTATAATTTCATGCATGTATTGCACTCACCTTGACACTTTATATCTTTCAAAATATATAAGCCTCACTATTGTCCACCATAAGCCCTTTCATATTTGATTTGCTTCGATTACAAATCAATCACAATCTGTATAAATCATCAATTCATAATAATCCATATGTTAGTATTTTACTAACATAAATGCATTCCACCATATCTCCATACTATATTTGAAATTCATCATCTAACAAAATATTCAACTCATAAAAATTTCTTATAACATTGGAACCAACTTTTCCAATTTACTCAAAATGGTATTCACCATTTTACCACTTAAATTCTTAATACCAATAATTCCAACATTGAAATTATTTCCATTCAAATGCTTTTACAAAAGCATAAATACATTTAAGTACCCCAACTATGCAATTGTTGTACTTAAATCACCAATCATTTCAATCTTCCCAAAATAATCAATTTCACATCTAACACTCTTTTCAATTCTCAAACAACAATTTCCAGCATGGTACATCAATTATACAACACTTACACAGCAACCCATAAATTTCCAGAATTCAGACAACTTGCACTACCCTTAAAGAATCATTATTCTGTATTGATATAGACACCGGAATTCAATTCCGTTTCTTCCGTTAAAACGAGACTCGAATAAGAATCTATCCATATAAAGAAATCCTTCTAATTCATTCTGTACAATTTATGGTGAATTTTTAAAGTTCACCATCAGAATCTGTTTTGTACAGAATTCTGCTGTCCGACTTTTCTGACCTTTACTCAGTTAAAAATTCATACATATTTGTATACAACTTGAAATTGATCCCCGTTTATTTTAAACAAAATTAGATCCATATATGAACATAATATATAAAAATAACCTCCAAATTATTTTTATATATTTTCTGATGAATTTTCGAACCTACTGCCAAATCCAAAATCTAACTGTTTCTTTTAACTTCATCCCTAGGTTCTTCATCAATTTTCCAAAATTTACGAATTTATCCCAAACTTTTCAAAACTTACGAAATGATCCCCAATTTTTCTAAGGCTTGCAGAATACTTCCTTCAACATTTCCAAGCCATATCAAATTTTTCCATAATTTTTCTCACTCAAACAATCCATGACCAAAATTTAAAGAACAAGTTCTAGAAAGATTAAACATGTTCTAATCATCTTTTATGCTTGAATATGAATCAACTACTTCACAAACATCAAAATACATCATCAATTTCATGATCCCTTTTTATGAACACAAACCCTTAAATTTAGGATCTTTGAACACCAACAAGATTACCATGACATATTGGTACCAAAAGATAGAGTTTTTCGTATACAACCATTTTCTATATACAACTTACACAAAATCATAAGTAAATTGCTTGAAAAATGGAGTTGAAAATTTTCTCTTACCTAGGAGAAACCCACGGAAAGCTTGGATGAGGAAGAAGATGAAAATACTCTTCTATTATTGATAGTCTAATATAAAATAATCCAACACATGGCATACTGAAATATTTTATTCAAATCAATAGGAAATTCCATTTTTACCATTAATGAAATTCCATATTTACCATAAAACCTATACACCGCATCCTTATCATCTTTCAAAGTCAAAGATGAATTATGTAGACTTTTAATTCCGAAATTCCCCTTGAATTTTTAAAATTTGTGTTTTAGTCACTAAATTCCACTGTTTCGGTTAAACCTGAAAAATTGCACATTTCCAAACCAACTTTCTCTGATCTAAAATATTACAATAATATTTCCAACCATTTTATAACATCCTTCAAATTTTTGTAACATTCCAATTCGATCGAAATTTACCGATTCCTTACCGGCTTTAACTCTTTCTTTACTAAATTCCCAATCCAACAATATGATTTCCATAAAACTCCAATCTCAAGAGTAAACCATATATTTATGGAATAAAAATCATTTTAAGAAATTTATCACTTAATTCCCTAAACTTTTCCCCAAGTTTTATACTTTGACCATCAAACTTTCAAAATTTTCATTTTGGTCATTGTCTAAATTTTTTGGGGTATTACAAAGACAGCTTCCATCCCATAAATCAAAGAAAATGGAGTTGCCCCAGTTGAAGTTCGTACTGAAGTTCGATAAGCAAACAGAGAAAATGGTAACTTCTCATGCTAATCTTTATAGGTCTCAGTCATCTTCTCTATGAGCCTTTTGATGTTCTTATTAGCCGCCTCTACTGCTCCATTCATCTTTGGGCGATAAGTGGTGGAATTATGATGCTTTATTTTGAACTGCTTACAGACTGAGTCCATCATCTTATTGTTTAAATTCAACGCATTATAATAGATAATCCTCTCTGGCAAACTATATCTACAAATAATTTATTTCTTTAAGAATTTGCATATTGTCGACTGGGTAACATTTGCACAAGAAGGTGCTTCTACCCACTTGGTGAAGTAATCTATGGCTACCAGGATGAAGCGATGACCATTTGAAGCTTTGGGCAAAATTTGTCTAATAACATCCATGCCCCACATTGAGAATGGCCACGGCGCTGTCATTACATGCAACGGAGGAGGAGGAGTATGTATCTTATCTCCATAAATCTGACATTTGTGACATTTTCGGGCATAATTGATACAGTATGTTTCCATAGTTGACCAATAATACCCAAATCTCATAATCTGCCTAGCCATAGCATGCCTATTAGCATAGGTACCACATATTCCCTCATGCACTTCTTCAAGAATCAATTTGGCTTCTTTCGTGTCCACACACCTTAACAGGACCTGATCTAGACTTTTTTTATACAGGATCTCACCATCAAGTACATACCCGGATACCATTCTTCTAATGGTTCTCTTATCATTCTCAGTGGCATGTTCTGGATAACTCTGATACCTTATTTATTGCAAGATATCATAATACCATGGGTTTCCATCTTCTTCCTCTTCAATATTAAAATAATGGGTTAGATACTCATAAGCTTTCATTTCAATGGGCATCATATTTGAATGCTCGTTCATCTTAAATGCTGCTGTCAGTGTGGCCAAGACATCTGCCATTTGATTCTCTTATCTGGGGAGATAATTGAAAGTTAATTCTTCAAATTCTTCAACAAGTTCCATAACCAACTTACGGTATTCTATAAGCTTAGGATATTTTGTCTCCCATTCTCCCCTGAGTTGGTAAATTACCAAAGCTGAATCTCCACACACCTTGAGCATTTTTACTTTGCGTTTAACAGCAGCTCTAAGACCCAGAACACAAGCTTCATACTCGACCATACTGTTTGTACACTCAAAATTAAGCCGACTGGTGAAAGGATAATGTTCTCCCTCTAGTGAGACCAAAATTGCCCCGATTCCATGTCCCATGGCATTTGAAGCACCATCGAAGTTCAACTTCCAATATTTATTAATGGATGCCTCTGCTTGTTCTACTGAAATAGACATTAAATCATCATCTGGGAAATCAAAGATCAACGGCTCATATTCTTCCGAAGCCCTGCTTGCAATGAATTCCGCTATAGCACTTCCTTTAATGGTTGTCTGGTTTACATAATGGATGTCAAATTTGGACAATAGGATCTGCCAACGAGCTAATCTTCCAGATAATGCAGGCACACCCATTAGATATTTCAAGGGATCAAGCTTCGATATAAGCCAAGTAGTATGATACAACATATATTGCCTAAGCCTTCGGGTAGCCCATACTAAAGTGCAACACAACTTTTCAATGGGTGAGTATCTAGTCTCACATTCAGTGAACTTCTTGTTGAGATAATAGATAGCCTTTCTTTCTTCTCAGATTGGTCACGTTGCCCCAGCACACACCCCATTGAATTTTCATAAACCGACAAATACATAATCAATGGTTTACCTGAGATGGGTGGCGCTAAGATTGGAGTGCTCGACAAATATCTTTTCACTTCTTCAAAAGCTCTTTGACAATCCTCACTCCATTCCCATGAGTTATTCTTGCGAAGAAGGCGGAATATGGGATCACACTTTTCTGTCAGCTGTGAAATAAATCGAGCTATATAATTCAATCTCCCAAAAAATCCTCTGACTTCTTTTTGTGTTCGTGGGGCTGGCAAGTCTTGAATAGCTTTTACTTTATATGGGTCTACTTCAATTCCTTTTTGGCTTACTACGAAACCCAACAGCTTCCCAGATGTCACCACAAAAGTACATTTATTTGGGTTGAGTTTTAGCTAGCATCTTCTTAGTCTTTTAAAGAGTTTTCTCAAATTCCCAATATGTTATTCCTCTGTCTTAGCTTTGACAATCATATCATCGACATAAACTTCTATTTCTTTATGCATCATGTCTTGAAATAATGTCACCATGGCCCTTTGATATTTTGCCCCTGCATTCTTCAATCCAAACGTCATTACTTTATAACAAAACGTTCCCCACATGGTAACGAACGTCATTTTTTCCATATCTTCAGGGTTCATCTTGATTTGATTGTAGCCAGAGAAACCATCCATAAAGAGAACAAAGAATTTCCAGCAGTATTATCCACTAGAGTGTCTATATGTGGCAAAGGAAAATTATCTTTTGGACTAGCTCGGTTGAGATCTCTGTAGTCGACACACATTCGAACTTTCCCATCCTTCTTCGGTACTGGGACAATATTTGCCACCCATTCAGGATATTTAGCCACCTTAAGAAACCCGGCATCAAATTGTTTCTTCACTTATTCTTTAATTTTGAGCAACATCTCGGGTCTCATTCTTCTCAATTTTTGTTGTACCGACTTACACTCAGGCTTTATTGGTAGTTTATGAACAACCAATTCTGTATCTAAACCCGGCATATCTTCGTATGACCAAGCAAACACATCTTTGTATTCTTGAAGCAATTCTATCAAATCATGTCGACCTCCAACTGACAGAGTGGTACCAATCTTTACTTCTCTCTTATCCTCATCTGTCCCTAAATTCAAAATCTCAGTAGACTCTTTATGAGACATAATATGCTTATCTTCATTCTCCACCATTTTCAGCAATTCAGAAGGTAGTTCACATCCCTCATCATCATCACAATATTCTATCTCCCCTTGACATATGGGCTTCTCGAAATCAATATCCGGGTCAGAGTCATTAGCATTCATATTATTGATATCTGAGCTCCTGAAAAAATAATAAAAGAGAAAATATATATACATATATACATATGAGAGGATCTTTTCCCATATAAATAAATAGAAATAAATACATACATACATATATACAACAAAGAATGAATGAAAAAATGCATGGGAGAATGTTTGCCATTTGGAACTAACAGAATGCATCTTTTATTGAAAGCAAGAAAAAACAAACAGCTTAACCCTTTACATAAAATCACCTATTGCCCCAGGGTATGAACAACAGGGAGAAAGTTCCAGTGCATTACTCTGTAAAAGATTTGTAAACTACATGCAGTTCTTCCGCGATCCAATTGTTCAATACGAAGCCCGACGGTGCAGGATAAATGCCCATAGCTCTCATTTCCTCAAACTCACCATCAGTTATAACATTAATGCCTAAATCTCCCAAGGCATTCTCAACCATCACTTCATTATTCCTTGAGTTCCCTTGAAACATATGCCCCCCAGTTATGAAAATACTACTCAACAGCGGGAAGGTCATGGGTTCCCAACTAAGGTCTTCACCAGCCAATCTGGCCTTTCTCATTTCCTGACCTTTCTTAATTCCCCTCAGCTTATCCCTCGAAGTTGGCTGATACCCCAAACCAAACTGATCTCTTTTAGTGACAGGGCATATTGGATTCACCAGTCCTTGTAACTGACTTCCTAACCCTTTCCCAACTTTTTGTCCTCTTCCAAGGGTCATCTTGAGTCCCATTTTGGTACAATTTGAAAATCTAGGCTTTGGTATCTTCCTGCCTTCAGCTATAAATGTAGCATTGACAAACTCCAACGATCTGAAAGAACACTCGACCGCTTGCTCATCCACTTCAATATACGGAGCAGTAGTATAAACAGAAGCAATAATGTCCTCTTCAGCATGAATACATACCAACCTTCCATCAATCACAAATTTCAGTCTCTGGTGCAATGTGGACGGAACTGCACCGACCTGATGAATCCAAGGCCTTCCTAAAAAATAGTTGTACGTAGGCATAATGTCCATTACGAGAAATTCAACTTCATAAGTTGTTGGACCAATAGTTAAAGGAACATCAATCTTGCCCAACACTTCTCTTTTAGTCCCATCGAAAGCTCGAACCACACTTTGGCAGGTTCTCATAAGTGTACTATCTAATGGAAGTTTCTTCAGAGTCACTAAGGGCATTACATTCAAAGCCGAGCCATTATCAACCAAAACCCGGGACAACACATGCCCTTTACACTTAACTGTGATATGCAAAGCCTTCTGACTACCAATCATCCCAGAAGGGATCTCATCCTCAGAAAAAGATAAAAAATTATCAGCTTGTATATTGGAAACTAACCGGTCCAACTTTTCAATGGGAAACTCTTTCAGAACAAAAGTCTGGTTCAAAACCATTAACAAAGCATTCCTAAGGGCCTCTGAACTCAAAAGTAATGATAAAACAGAAATACGGGCAGGTAACTTGTGTAACTGTTCCACAACACTGTACTCACTGTGCTTTAGAAACTTCAAAAATTCTATTGCTTCACTCTCGGTTACTGGTTCATTGATAACAAACTCATATTCTTTTATCTTAATATCAACATTTTTCCCCTTATCAACCGCAACCTTCTTCTCAGACTCTTTAGGTGGATTAAGAGAAGAGAATAACACCTACCCCTTCTGGTAAAGTGTCAGACCTTATCTACTTCCTCATTCTCTTTTGTTACATCTCCCATCTGGCAATCATATCTCCAAGGCACTTGTTTATTATCCCGATATGGGAATGGAGATGGAGGTGAAATAACCACTTTCGGAGCTACCTTTTCAGGCAATCGATTCTTGGGAGTAATGATTATGGGACAACTAGTATTGTAAACCCCTTTAGATGATCCTTCTGAAGCGCAAACTTCCTCTTCCTCTTCTTCAGCAATCTCTTTAAAGAACTCAATTTCTTTACTGTCCATCATGTCTTGTACCAAAGATAGGAAGTCAGGACATTGTTGAATATTGTGTCATTCACTATTATGATACTGGCATACCTCTCCACTATTAAACTGTTCACCCATCAAACTGGGCTTCAACAATCCTACCTTAATCATCTTGCACCACACCCAACTCATGGGTGATACCACATCACTAACCTTCCTTACAATTTCTTTTATCTCTCTTCAGTAATCGCGTTAACTCCTGCCCCTACATGGCTTGGCAACGTATTTTGAGCTATATTCGGCTGTTCACTGTCACCAAAGTTGATGACATTCCTCGTTCTCAAAGCTTGGACAACCTTCATAAACGCAGTACAATTCTCAATGGAATGCCCGGGATTCCCCGCATGGTACTCACACTGAGCACTAGCATCATACCATTTGGGAAAAGAAGGTTGCATTGGTGTCGCGTGATACGGTGAAACTACATGCCGGTCATACAAAATCTGAAACAATTCCTTATAAGTCATTGGAATTGGATCAAATTGAGGCCTCTCTTTCCTCTGGTCCCTTGCCCCTTGTCTATTGTCATTTTGTGTTGATGACCCTGCTCCTTGAGGACGGGAAATAGTGATGTTATTAGAATCGTACTGCCTCACATTACTGACTTCGTTTTCCTTTTTCCTCTTTGGTGGCCTCTTACTAGACTCTCCTCCATCGAGATTTCCACTCTTAACCACCATTTCAATCATTTCTCCCGCCGTAACTACATCAGCAAAACTTCGATAAGGATTACCGATAAGATGCGAGAAAAAGGAGCCCTTAAGGTATTAACAAAAAGCTTATTTATTTCCTCCTCTTCCAATGGTGGATGGACTTGCATCGTTACATCTCTCAATCTTTGAGCATATTGTCTAAAACTCTCGTTAGACTTCTTTTACATTCCTTGCAACATCATCCTGTTGGGCCTAACATCTTTCACATGTTTGTATTGCTCAAGAAAGGACTTAGCCAAGTCTTTCCAGGATTTAATATTAGCTCTACTCAGCTGGTTATACCACCGGATTGCCGAACCAGTTAAGCTTTCCTGAAAACAATGTATCAATAATTGATCGTCTCCTATGTATCCAATCATCTTCCTACAGAACATCGTGATATGCGCAGAGGGACACCTGGTACCATCAAACTTCTCAAAATCAGGAACCTTGAACTTTGGAGGCAAAACAAAATCCGGAACTAGACTTAATTCCTTCGCGTCGAATCCATAGACACTGGTATCTTCCTTCATGGCTCTGACTTCTCTTTCTAACTATTTCAATTTCTCTTACAGCGGATTGTTTTGGTCCTTCTTAGCTTCTTCATCAAGGTCCGGAACTTGATGATATTGATGTTCTTCCTGATACGAACTAGATCCAGGCTGTACGTTAGCAGAAGCACCGACTGGATTAATGTGCACCTTCCCGACATGAACAAGGGTCACTTGAACGTTCTGAGATTGTTCTGGGGTGAACCCTGGAGGATAAAGTGGGTCCTCAATTACAACTCCTGGCACAGGGCTTTTCCCATGTTCTGGATTTCTTCCTTCCAACATACTCGCAAACTTGGCAAACATTTCTTTTTGCGCATTTAGCATGTCTTCTTGCATTTTCTTGATATTATCTTGTAACTCCAATTGAGCCTTCTCAATTTGGGCAGGTTTGTCCTCCATAACTTTCTTCCTGGTTCTGTAGGTATGCTTGGGATTTTCCAGTATTACTCTGTCACAGAGTCATTTTGTTATCACTGATATTTATTAATGAATATGAAATATATGATTATGAATGAATAAAATGCGATGCAAAAAATTAAATGTATTAAAAAATGCATATGCAAAATACAGGTTGTTGATCCTAGAACGACTCCTTAGAACAATTCTTTATATTAGAACGACGTTCAATTACAAAGTTGAAACATATCACAAATAAATTTGCACCATCTCTCCTATTTGTTGTACATGTGCTAGCAACTCCACGATCTTCTGGTTTTCTTCAACCTCGGAATCCAGTTCTTCAGTCACATCAGCAACTTCCTCAGATAGAATGACCAAATATTGAGCTATTTTCCGCGTGTGTCCTAAATAACAAGCAATAAGGTCCTCTCTTTGCTTAACTCTCGCTTGAGCTTGCTCCCATCGAAAACGCCACTGTATATCCCCCTCATAAGGAACTATCGATAGCTCACTTGCTTGCCTCTGAAAATCTTGAACCATGGCTTCAAGCTCACTCACTTGTTTTTTCAGACTCTTAACTTCCCCACGGCTCGAGCTACCTTCCCTGTTTTGGTATTGTCGTAATACAGTCTCTAAACTTGAAATCTTCTCCTTCAACTTCTCGTTATGGGCTTGACTCTCTTGTAACTATTGCTCTAAAGAATCCTTTTCCTTTGATAAAATATTAACTTGGTGTCTGCTTTGCTTGAGCTCTTATTGACTCTCTCTGGCTACTCTTTTGAGGCTCGCCACCTCTTGCCTCAATTCGACAGACTTACTCGAGCTAGAACCTGTCTGAGCTTTTACCATTAGCTGATAAGTTGACCGAAGATTGTCAAAGTCTAGCTGAAGTTGCTTCTCCACTTTTTCAATTTGATCTACTATACTCTTCTGAATGTCGATCTCCAATCCCTTTTGATACACTTCATCTTCCACCTTCTGCAAAGTCATTATCAATTGTCTCCGTTCTGCTTCGAAATCGCACTTAGATAACTCTAATAGAGATGGCACCACTCTCAACTGTTCTTCCACCGGCTGAATATTTTCAGGATTCACTATCGGGATGTTATCATTTACTCGACCGCTTCTCCACTCCTCGTACTCTTGAGATAACTCGAGATCATAAGTGAACAACTTCACACGACGAGTTTGCTTCCAGGCCTCAGCGACCCCTTTAACTTAACCCTTATACTGATATCCTTTGAATGCAAAATCCGACCCTACCAAGTCTCATGTGGCTGGAATGAACTGCCTTGACCCATACTGTCTGGAAACTAGTAGCGGTACATACCCAACAGAACCCCATATACCTGGTAAAAGAACCCAATCTCTCTCTTCACATCGGTAAAGTATAGCCGAAGAGACATTCTACGAAGCTTGCCATAAAATATCACCATCTCTGATATCCTTGAAAATGACCATCCATTTTTCTTCGGTGAAGCCCCCAGGCCATTCTTTAGAAAGAAAATCCTTCAAATGTGAAAACCCCTCTAGAAACACTCGTCCTGGTGCTCTTTCAACATGTTTGAAATGACTCAGAATCCACACTAGCAGCAAAGGCGCACATCCTATAAAGCGTCATTCTCCCTCGCGCCTATAAGAACTCAAAGACTAGAACGTCTTAGCTAGAATGACTGGAACAGGATCTACGTGCTTGTCTAATCTTTCAACCAGGTCAACGACTGATACTTCTATATATCCTAGCACCTTTGGAAAAATAACGAGCCCATAAATCCCTAAAGCAAACATGTCAAGCTTCTTTCTGTTATCAAGGTGATGAGCAATTACTTCTTTCAAAGCAGCCCAAGAGATGCACTCACTGTCTCCCTTCTTCTTAACGTTTCTGACTACCTAATCTTCACTCATTCCGGTCATCAATAGTAATTTCTTCTTAAATGAAGGAGTGCCTAGCAGCTTGGTATATACTCTATCCATCTGGGACCTCGAACAACGGACCAAAGCTTGATACTCCTCTATTGTTGGTGTCAGATCCACCCTACCAAATGTGAAACAGCTATAAGCCGGATTCCAGAACTATGCCAATGCTCTAAACAGATTTCGGTCAATAGGAACATCCAGAAGATAAGGAATATCACCATACAATTAATAAAACATCTCCTTATCGGCTGCTTCCAATCTTCCCCATACCTCTTTTAGTTCACTCAGATCATTCTGACGTACGTTGATGTGAGTGTAACCAAATAACTCCGACACATATCCAGGCATCACACTATCCCCGTTGGTCAGTTGGGACTGTTCCAACCACCTTAAAACATCTGCATTATCCTCAACCTCTCTCTGAACTATTCGTCTATATTACTGGCCTTCTATATGGACATCGATCCCAAATCAACACCATGTAATGGACATTACAATGCAAAACAGAAAAGAAATAAAGCAAAGATAACAAAAAATCAGTTAGTAATCATAAAGCAATTAATTCTGGATAATAATTTGTTAAAGAATTGTACCCACATGCTGGCTACCCAATCATGCTTTATCAGATCCTACCCAACATGATATATACCCCCATGCTTTGTTATTCACAAAAAGAAATCCTATCCGCATGATATCTAATTTGCATGCTTGTTCGAAAAATAACCTAACTGCATGATATCTAGTTCACATGCTTGTTCGGAAAAAAACCTAACCACATGATATCTAGTTCGCAAGCATTTATTCAAAAAACGAAAAATAAATTACTCAAAAAAAACTTTTCCTTGTGTACTATCCTCACGGGATTCTTAAGGTTCGGGTTTGGTTCAACCTAAGTTCAGGCTCTATGTTCACTATATGCCGGGTTCGATTCTAAAGTAATAGATTCTCGAATTGTCCTTGTCGGTGCCCCCTTGGGCTGTCGAACCCTTAATCCTGGCCCATCATAGGCTTTAGGGGATCGAGTTCAATTTTGAGGGAACACACCTCCTTATGTCCATGCGGAGGTGATTACCATCACGAGGACCATAAGGCGTGAGCTCCAGGAGCGATCCACTATCCCATGCGGAGGTGAAAACCACACGAGGGCATAGTCTCTCACTCATACTTAAATAGGACGGAGCGGGGTTTTAGCTCATGATATGACAATTCAGCCGTGCAGTGTGTGAGGAAAAGCGAAAAAGCACACAATAAAAACACTCAACTTCCCTAAATTCACACAATCAGTCTGAAATCATTAACAAACAAATTAGTATAATTATTTAATTGTTAATCGAATTAAATCAAAAAAATCAAAGTACAAACAAAACTTATTAAAAACCAAACAAGGGATCAAAAAACCAAATTAAAACGAATTTATAATTTTCAATTGCAAAGACAATTAATTAATTGACTATCGACCTGACTCTCTAAAAAAGTCCAATAATCCCTACTGGAGTCGCCAAGTTGTCGAAACGATTTTTCTTTAAAGGTGAGATTTTGAAAACCACATTATTTTTTAATTTACCTCTTTCAATTGATTTAATTTAAAAACAAATGCGATTTAAAAACCTTTCGTTTCGAAAAAATTTTGGATTTCCTTTACGATTGAAAAAATACGGTTCAAAGAGTCGCTACCAATCTTTGATTAGGGTGTGATTGGGCACCCAAAAATGTTTGTTATTTTAAATAAAAATTAATTTTAATTAAAACAACAAATTAAGGTATACGTTACCAAAATCTGAGTTCGGGAGTCGGTTACGTGCATGGAAGGATTAGCACCCCACAACGCCCTAAAACGGTACATAGTTGATTAATTAATGTCTTTGCAATGAACTTTACAAATTCTAATTTAATTTGATTTTTGATCCCATAAAAGAAATATGTAAATTTAAAAACATTCAAAAGCACTCAAATGAATTAAATTAAAATTACCAAGTCATTTTAGAAAGATAAAGAATGTTCGATTATTTACAAATATCGAGACCAGATCTTAAAAGCTATAACAACCTTTTCTCGATAAATTTAAATAAACGAACATTTCCTTTTCTTTCGTTCCCAAATTTTAGGTGACGAATCAATTTTTGGTTTCACTTTCGGGATATACTTTTAACTTAAAATGGTCATAACAGCCCTCTAATCAGTTAAGACATGCCACTTAAGATAATTTTAAATTAAAAGGGTATTACCCTTAGTCCGATTATGTAATAGGTCGAGTTATGCACGTGAGGATATCATACAAATTGTGCAAAAAGTGGATGTCATGCCAAAATTAATTATATAAAAATTAATATATATAAAAATGATTATCTAATTAATGAACAACCTATGTGTACATGCATACATATCATCATCATTCAACCATATGAAGCATACAATCGAAATGAACCCTAAATAACTATACATACATAAGCATAAAAACTTAAGCATGAACTAAAACGTAAAGAAAACTAATTTAAGGTTAAAACCTAAATAACGTAAACAACATACTATTGTAAAAATGATAAAAAAAAAAATTAAAAGAACTTAAAGACATGTGACCAAATTAAAATGGGAATGTAAATCTGATGCTAAAGTAACAAACTGTACAAACATTAAGTCATGACACAAAAGAAATAATATTCCAAGCATCAAGATTGTAATTTGTCCATTAAAAAAATAGAGGATTAAAATGTAACAAAATAACATTATGAGCCTCGCAGGTGAGAATAAATCATACGCATATATAGGGTTAAAATACAAAGTTTCCGAAATTGCATGTTCGATGTATAAATAAGTAAAAATTAAAATTAACCAAATCTAGGACTATAATGGAACACGCATCAACTTAAGAGCTATAAACAACAAATTCAGAAATTAATTTAGGGACTAGAATATGAGCTTTTGAAACCTAAAAGATCAATCGATGAATTCCTTAACTTACGAAACGCAACCGTTTTGAACATCCCATATATTTAATTTTTAAGGCCAAAATAAACCCTAATTTCATTTGCATTAAGCCAACCCTCTCCCCTCAGTCATTTCTCTTCTACTCTCTTCTCTGGTTCGATCGAGACCCCCTCCTTCACCATTCAACGCCAGCTGCTGGAGCCCTCCAGACACCATACCCCACGACTCAATGACCTAAACTGACCATCTAGTAAACCAAAAAAACAGACCCTAAGCCTCTTGAAACTAAACTAAGATTGCTCTCCTCCTGACGCTAAATTCTACTCTCATCTCCTTCTATCTCCGGCGAAGACCCAAACAAACCAGGTAAATAGATCTCTCTCTACTATTATGGTTTCCAAAAAAAAAAAAAAAGAAGGGTTTCGAACCTTTAATCTCTTCTGAAATCCTTTTGCAGCTTATGATCTCCTTAAGTGATTGGATGTCGTTTTTAACACCAGACGACAGATCTCATATAACGGATCCCTCGAACTCATGTAACAACGATTAAAATCTTCCTTTTTCAATCTTGGTTTCGAATGGCTGAGGATGATGTGTTTTTCATGCTTTAATTTCTATTTCGTTTATAACAGAGCACGAAAATGGTATATTGAAAAAATGATTCTGAAATTTTCGCTTTGTATTTGCTTTGTTTCGTGATCCCCCTATTTCTGGTGGTTAATTGCTTATTAAAAACTGACCCCCACCTCCTTTATAGTTTCTTTCTGATTTATTAAGAAAACTAAAATCCATCTTTTGTTAACTCCCGATAACTGCTTTTAGTTTTTCAGGGAGTATTCACGTGGGCTTGAGTTGGGCCTTCAATTGCTCTTCTTCGGGTTTGCTCCGATCTAGCCCCGGACAAAAACGAGCATCTACATAAGGTCTATGCGAACTCTCAGATAAGTGGAGAGCATCCTGCAAGTAATCACGTATCAATCACATATTATCCTTGCGAACATACCTTCATAACATCACCAACAGTCACATGTTGACACATGTGATATCCTAGTCTAAGCTATCACTCTCTATAACGTCTAATCAATACCAATAATACGACAACTACTGACTAACACTTATCATGACATTATAAATACACATTTAATAAAAAAAATAGAGGGATAATGCACGCTTCTCCATTACAAACGATATCAACATCCTAAAACCTAACAGAATTATCACCGAACCCATCTTTCCATCACATTCTACTATTGTTGATTACTTTATCAGTTAACAGAATTGTAAAGATGGTGCATTTAGGCGCATGAAAAGCTCACCAACTTGCAACTACTTAAACAAGTGGGAAAGCAGTAGTTGACAAAGCTAAAGAAATGGTTGTTGTTAATCTAATCATAAAACCACCCTTAGCGCCCAATTTCCCCTGCTTTGCTTCCCCTTTCCTCAAATATTTTTTTTTAAAAATTTTTTTAGGTTAAACTCGATATTTAACTCAGTTGAATCATAATTTTTCAATAATTCCTATCCTTACACTTCCACCTTCTTTTGTTAACAAATGTATCTATAAGTTAGTTAAAATGGAATATTACAAAACATATAAATATAAAATAGATCAAATGACTAAAGCATAAATCATGTATCTCACACAAAAATATTATTTAATAAATTTAAATCCGATTTCATATCGTATAAATAACTTATTAGTATTGTTAACACCAGCGATGATAGCTAATCAGGAAGGCATTTATTTAAAGATTATTGAGAAAGGTAAGCATTGGTTTGATGTATCAATTTGCTCGGCAAGCAAAAGCAAATAAGTGGTATGAATATGAATCATTGGGCAAGGCAGCATATGATTAGAGTTTAATCTCTTTGGGGAGAATTGGTATCTGCCAAAATAAGCATAGATGATGATAAGTAGGAGATGGGAATCGTGCAGTCTCGAGCATCACTTCAAGGGTTAAAGTAAATAATATTTATTAAGTAATTAATAGTTAAAAAATTATAATTTAGTTATGATCTCTCTCTTTTTTTTTTAATTCTGGTTTCGCTATTATGGAAAATGTAAAAGGAAACCAATAACTAAAATTATGAAGTGGCAGAGGATGGGGTCGGTGATTTATAAACAATTTCCAGTTTTGTTGGGTTTGGTTGATACCTTGTAACACAATCCACCAATGATGGTTGCCCGTAGCAGTTTCCAGTATATAAATTATGTCTGTTTTTTAGGTATTTAAATATTTTCGATTAACATGGTTTAACGTTTTATTATATAATCATGTTCAGGTCGTCTGTTAAATTAATCATTATCTTTTATTGAGGAGTAGTTCAAATCCTGTAAATCTTTTACCCAGTTTGATATTACAAGCACGATTGAAGTATGTTGAGACTAATTTTTTAAAGTTGAAATCGTGATTTCACTTCTATATTGACGTATGTTCGCAATCAAAGTGTTTTTAGATAATTTTTTAGGACTTAAGATTTTTTATTTTGTAAATAAATGAAAAGACATCAAAATTGTTGTGTCATGAATAGAAGAGTTCTCGAAATAAAAATGTTCTAGCATTGGGATTGTCTAGTTATACAAAAATAAAATAAATTTTAAATACGTTTTTTGTATTTTTTTTTCTCTAAACAAATCAAAATCAAAAATAAAATAAAAGAAGAGAACGGATGTCATATGTCGCACATATTTATTAAATAACTTTCTTCACCGACGATCTAGAAATGTGTTGGAAAAATAACATAATTGCAGCGAAAAACTCCATTCCCTCTTTGTGACAGTAAAAAAACGAGCACCGAAGAAAAATAAACATATTGGCAATAAGAAAAAACTCAAGAAATTTTGGTGATGCTAAAAATTCAAATTAAAAAAAATCACGGGACACTAGTTTAGTGTAAAATTGTCTTTTATTATTAAATAGGAATACAAAATATCTCATCCTATATAGATGTTTTATAAATTTTCTTAACAAACTTTCACAATAATGTTGATTCTCTCTCTTTCAAATCTCTTACAGTGTCACTCAAAGAAATACTATCTTTTACATTTGTTGTGTTGTTCTCTCTTTTTTCTTAAACTTTTTAAAATCACTTATTTATAATAGGATAATGAGATAATCTAATGGCCATCGTACATGACTTCTAGACAAGTTCATCTTACATGAATATATTTATAATATACAACTTTAATTAATTTCATATATAAATGTGGGTTGATAATCTATTAAAGATGTTATACGTCTTCCTAGTCGCCAATCAAGAAAGAATATCTCCAACAAATAAAATATTACATCTATTTTAATTTTTTTTAAAATATATATTTAGATATTATAAATATTTATTCTTAGTTAAGTCTAAAATGTGCATACATAATATTTTCGCAGCTTGAAGGCTAATGTGGGTGGGACCAAGTTTTATGCACGATGGGACAATAATGGTAATGATACCATATATGATATCGATACTGAAACCCAAAATAATGAAGTAGTACTAATACTACTGAGGCAGTACAAAACAGAATGCTAAAATGATATCGATGCCATATATGATATCGATACTGAAACCCAAAATAATGAATTAATATCGATATTGCTGAGGCAGTACCGATACTAGCAAAACAGAATGTTAAAATGGTATTGATACTCTAAGTTAGTACATATACTGTCAAATATTTAAAAATTATAACCGTTGAAACTTGTTAATCCGTTGTGACGAGTTCCATTGAAATAAAATATAATTATTTTTTTAATTTCATTTAAAAAAATTTAAAAAAATTTAAAAAAATATTTTTAATTGGCTCAAGAAATATTTGTTTAATTCCGGGTGTGAGGCCCACTTAACACGGCCCATTAAAAAATTATATCCGGCGTGACAAGTGACAAGTTCTATGAGGACTGTTCATTTGCTATAGATCCCAAATTAAATATTTGGGTGCCTTAATGGGCTAAATAATTTAGCCGGTTGCCCTAATGGGCCAATTTCGCCTAGGTTTTATGCACCCCGTTGAAGTGGGAACTAGATCTATGGGATAATAATCTTCTAGATCCAATTATACTCTCAAAACCGGTCCAATTAGAAAAACAAATTGAAATGGGTTCTATCGTTGATTGTTAAATTGAATAATTAAATGTTATAAAATTAATATAGTTTTTTATTAAGCTAGGTGATATTGAAGCAATACCTATTTTAAATACTCTTAATCATTTAACAATGAACGCCCAATCATTTTGTAGTCGTTGGTAGTTAAACTCATGACTTTTAAAAATAACAATGATTCTTTAAGTCATATAATTTTTTTAATAAGTTATTTACGATACTTACAAAATTTAATATAAAGATTTCTATTTTATATTTTTAGAAACATTTCACATGATTTTAAACAAACTTCAAAAGTAAGGTTTGTAAAAGATAATAAAATATTAAAAGAAATAAAATTAAACTCACCTTATGCTTGCTGATAAAGGACATGGTAAAGCGGGACTGGAAAGTAATATTTGAACACGTTTTAAGAGAGAAGAATAAGGTGGCAGATGCCCTGGCCAACATGCAAGAACGATCCCAAGGGGAGCCCAGGAATTTCAGCAACCTCCAACCATGGTAGAGACGATATTACAGGAGCAGCACACTAGATTATCTTAGGACGAGATAGTGCTTTGATTTTTTTACTTTAGCGGGAAAAAAAGAAATTAAATAAATTAAAAATATTTTTCATTAAATGATAAACATTTTCACCCATGATTCAGATTTTCCTTCTCAAACTTTTGTTCCATATTCATATATTTTGGGTGCTCTCTCCACTTATGATCTTTATACTGTTGTTCACCTTTGATTCTCAATTAAGGCCGTAAAATCAGGTAATCGGACATGTTTCAGTCGGATCTTGGCAGATCGGGTAAAATCGGGTACATGTCAAGTCAGGTCAATTTGATGGTTTGACTTGGATCAGGTCAGGTAAATGTCAAATCAATCCGGGTCATTTTCTTATTAATTTGACACTAGATCCAGATCGGGTTCATGTCAGATCATTTTCAATTCGGATTGATGTCAGTTCATATCAAAACAGTTTAGGTCCGAAGCAGATAAAGACCAGGTTAATTCAAGTTCAGGTGGACTTCAGTCGGATCTCATTCAAATCGGGTTGTTTTTATTTTTGGATTAATTATTTTGTCATCTTTCGTGATTGTTGAATTGCAAGTTGTAATTGTATATGATTTTGAGTAAATTACAAAAAAAATATTCTTGGATCAATTTTGTAAAAAATATAAATTGAAGGACAAAATCGAAGAAATATAAATTACAAATAAAATTTTAAAATATAAATTAAACAACACACATAAGTAAGGGACTAAATCGAAATAAATTTAAAATATGAGGTTTAAATTAATATAAAAAAGGACTAAATTATACTCATTTAAAAAGTTATTGGCCATTTACAAAAATATAAATAACAACTAACAATGGGCCAAATGAAAATGCAAATATAAATTTAAGGACTAAATTGAATATACATAAAAGTAAAAGAATTAAAATTGAAGTAAATTAAAAAACACAAAAGGATGAAATCGAAATAAATGCAAAATGTGAAGAAATAATGAAAAATATAGTAAATTGCATTCATTTAAAAAAATTGAAGAAAATTATAATAGAGAAAATAACCTCAGTGACCAAAAATGCCTTATAATATACGATTTTAACCAACTTTTTTTGGATTTGCCAAAATGACCAACTAAATCGAAATGCGATCGATAATTCGCAACGCGATCTCCGGTATCGCAAATCAGTTTCCAGATTCGCAACGCAAACATCGACTATCGCAATGCGATAGTCCAAGTTCGTTGCGACAGTCGAAGTTCACGTTGCGATTTATTCCAAATTCGTTGCGATAATCCAAGTTCGCAATGCGATAGTGCAAGTTCATTGCGATAGTCCAAGTTCGCAATGCGATAGTCCAAGTTCGTTGCGATAGTCCAAGTTCGCGTTGCGATTTATTCCAAATTCGTTGCGATAGTCCAAGTTCGCGTTGCGATAGTCCAAGTTCGTTGCGATAGTCGAAGTTCGCGTTGCGATTTATTCCAAATTCGTTGCGATAGTCCAAGTTCGCGTTGCGATTTATTCCAAGTTCGTTGCGATAGTCGAAGTTTGCGTTGCGATTTATTCCAAATTCGTTGCGATAGTCGAAGTTCGCGTTGCGATAGTCCAAGTTCGTTGCGATAGTCGAAGTTCGCGTTGCGATTTATTCCAAGTTCGTTGCGATAGTCGAAGTTCGCATTGCGATTTATTCCAAGTTCATTGCGATAGTCGAAGTTCGCATTGCGATTTATTCCAAATTCGTTGCGATAGTCCAAAATCGCAACGACTGATTGTATTGCATTTGTTTCTTAAGAATTTTCTCTAAAAAGATAGTATTCGCGCGGACGTGTCGAAGACACGTATTACCACGACCACGACCCCGACCCGAGATAAGACGAGACGGACGGCAGCGGCGGCGACACGCGAGAGTCCCCCTTGTTCTCTATCACTCAACAAGGAAGTGGGAAAGCTAAGCCTTAAATACCATTCCCAATAGTGTTTCCAATACTATGTGGGATTGAGCATTACCAACACTTGTTCCCAATACTATGTGAGATTGAGCCTTAAATAGTGATATTATTTGTGAATTATAGTTAATGATTTTAGTATTTGTATGAAAAGTATTTGTGGTTCGTTTAGTTTTCATGCAATTCTAATTTATTTTCAATTGATTGTAATTGCACGATAACAATTTTTTTTATTCTCGCGAGTAATGCAATTTTTTTGAATGTTTTGCTTAAAATTGCAATAATCGCGATTGATTGTAGATTGACTTTTAATTATGACATATTTAATCGTATAATACTAATACAATTGGTTGCTGATTCAGTTGTTTTAAGGTGCATGATTGTTAATTGTTTCCTGAATAATCACATAGTATTGGAAACAAGTGTTGGTAATGCTCAATTCCACATAGTATTGGAAACACTATTGGGAATGGTATTTAAGGCTTGGCTTTCCCACTTCCTTGTTGAGTGATAGAGAACAAAGGGGACTCTCGCGCGCCGCTGCCGTCCGTCTCGTCTCATGGTCGTGGTCGTGGTAATACATGTCTTCGACACGTACGCGCGAATACTATCTTTTTAGAGAAAATTCTTAAGAAACAAATGCAATACCACCAGTCGTTGTGATTTTGGACTATCGCAACGAATTTGGAATAAATTGCAATGCGAACTTGGACTATCGCAACGAATTTGTGATAAATCGCAACGCGAACTTGGACTATCGCAACGAATTTGGAAAATCGCAACGCGAACTTCGACTATCGCAACGCGAACTTGGAATATCGCAATGCGAATATGTAAATCGCAATGCGATAGTCGAAGTTCGCGTTGCGAATCTGGAAACTGATTTGCGATACCGGAGATCGCATTACGAATTATCGATCGCATTGCGATTTAGTTGGTCATTTTGGCAAATCCAAAAAAAGTTGGTTAAAATCGTATATTATAAGGCATTTTTTGTTACTGAGGTTATTTTCTCATTATAATATATATATATATATATATATATATATATATATATATAATATAAGTTTATATATAAATTATATTTATATTATAAACTATATAATTATTATAAGCTATATATATACATAAATTTTGTTTATATAAACTATATATGTATAAGCTATAAAAGTATATAGTTTATAAACTATAATTTATATTAATATATATATATATATATATATATATTAAACTATATAAAATATATAGTTTATAAAATATAATTTATATTAATATAGTATATATATGTATGTATAACTAATATAAGTAATCTATATTATATTATATATATATAGTTTATAGAAATATTATGCATAAACTATATAAAGTAATAAAATATATATTTTATAGAAACCCTAAACCTTAAAACTCAAAATCAATCCATAATTCCTAAAACACTAAACCCTAAACCCTAAATTATATATGTAACTTATACTACATGTATATAAAAAATATGTATAGTATATATAAACTATATATGTATATATATATATAAACTATATAAAGTAATAAATTATATAGTTTATAGAAACCATAAACCCTAAATATTAAACCATAAATCTTAAACCTTAAACCCTAAACTATATATATATAGACACATTTGATAATTCATATATAGTTTATATAAACAATAGTTTATATAAATTATATATGTAACATTAATCTATAGTCTATAAACAATAGTTAATATATGTAACATATAGTATATGTATACATGTAAACTATATATGTAACTTATAGTACATATATATATAAACTATGTATAGTATATATAAACTATATATATATATATATATATAACCTATAGTATATGTATATATACAATCTATTTATATGTTATATAAACTATATATGTAACCTATAGTTTATAAACAATAGTTTATATTAGTGTACTATATAGTTTATACTTTATAATCTATATTATATAATTTATAAACTATAGTTTATATTAATGTTAATTATCTTAACTGTAATTTATATTAATATAGTATATAGTTTATAAACTAACTATATAATTTATAAAATATAGTTTATATTAATATTAATTTTATAGACTATATTTTATATTAATATTAATTATATAAATATTAATTATAATATATAATTTATATTAAGGGTGTGAATTAATCTTTAAAGGCGGGAACTTATTTTCAAAAAAAAATTTAAGGGCGGGAACTAATCTTCACTTTCCATGTGACATGTTTCAATTTTCAATCATTATTGATTTTTGATTTGCATTAATATATTTTCAATTGCCATTGTTGATTGTTGGGTCAAATTAAAACTACATAATTGTTCAATGCCAATATTTTTATTAATCATATTTTCGAGCTGCTCACGAGCTTTTCGAGTCGAGTATCAAGTAGCTCGTTTCAGCTCGTTAAGAATTCGAGTCGAGTCTATTTGATCCGAGTATTTATCGAGCATTGACCGAGTCGATCTCGAATAGCTCGCGATCTGTCTCATCTCGTTTACAGCCCTATTTACAGGTAATGTTAAAAACAAGCCAGGTTCATCATAGGTCATGTTGAAAACAGGTCGGGTAATATCAGTAATTTACCAGGTCAACATCGGGTTCGGGTTTATATTAGTCGGATACAGGTCGGGTTCGGATATTATTTTTTCGGTTCAATTTGAGTTCAGGTCGTTCTCAGGTCGGGTTCAGATCTACAATTTCCAGGTCCAACTCAGATTCAGGTAAACACCAATTCCGACTCGAGTCGGTTTCGAATCGCTACAACGTAGGTTAAAAGCAGTTTTAACTCGAGTCAGTTTCAGTCAGTTTTACAGGTGGGGTCATCTTTTTACAGCCCTATTCTCAATTGGCTCCCACCCATAATTCTTCTAATGCTTCAGTATAACTTTCTCCTCCTCTGCCTAGTGTATCATCACCCTGATCACGATTCTGATCATATTGTTCAGCAGCCAGTTTCAAATAACCCATCATATATTTCACTTCGATCTTCATCTAGGGTATCTAAGCCTTCACATTAATTGAATCATTATGTTCTTTCCTGTCAATCCGCTTCTCTTTCAGATCAGAATCCTATTTCTAAGGCCATTTTTTACTCCTATTTACCTAATGTTGTTTAATTATATATTTTTTCTATTTCTCAAGCCTTTAAGCCTCAAAATTATACGGAAGCCAAAGTTGATACCAAATGGGTAGAAATAGGAGTGTTAAAAAATATCTGATTCGAATGACCCGCCGATCTAATTTAAAATTATCGGATATTTATAGTGAAAATATATGAATTTTCAGGTTAGATATTGGACCCGTTATTTTTGGCAGATTTTTGGGTTTAAATTTATTGAATTGTATTGAATTATGATTAAATTGATAGAATATATAAATTTTAATATTAAAATTATTATCGCACGAACCAAGAGATCTTATTAGTTAAAGAATTGTCTTTATTCCTTGAAGTCCTGAATTTAAGTCCCGAGTTTTTGAATATAAATTATCTTGTATCATCTCATACTAATTTAAGACATGTGCCATGATTTATAAAATAATAATATAATTCATGGTTTTTAATTTTATAATTTGAGTGAAGGTCAAAGTAAGGTTTAAACCCAAATATGTGATAAAATGTAAAACAAATAATTGGATACATATACTTTTTAATATTCTTGGGTGAAGGTAATATTTTTTAATTATTAATAATATACAATTTTTATAAATATTAACCGATTTTGATGGAATTTGATGGAGAGCTTATTAACAGATTTTGATAAGTTGAAGCGAGTGAAGTGAGAGTTTCCTTTTTCTTAGTCGCGTATGTTTGTGGGGAGTGGTCAAACTCAATTTGCCACCGCGTTTGAATTTTGACGGCTTTTGTAGTTGACTTGGAAGCCACCGTATTTGAGAAGAAGGAAAACCAACGCGCTACTTCCAAT
This sequence comes from Hibiscus syriacus, assembly GCF_006381635.1. Taxonomy (NCBI): domain Eukaryota; kingdom Viridiplantae; phylum Streptophyta; class Magnoliopsida; order Malvales; family Malvaceae; genus Hibiscus; species Hibiscus syriacus. Next base: position 53,093 of record NW_024063265.1, on the reverse strand, counting down.
CTCACTCACTCACTCAACCACTTTCCTTCAACTACTCGTTTAAAATACCCCCTCGCTCCTCAACTCACAATTCTTCATTTCCAGCTCATCTTCCTTTTCATCTTCACTCTTCCAATTTCCATGGCTTTACAAGCTCTTAACTCTCCAACTTCACTTCCCTTTCAATCTCATGTTCATTGCCTCCACTCTTTCACCAAGGGTAAGCGTTCTAAGCGACCTCGTTTTGACCAGGAAGACGAATACCTCGCACTCTGCCTCCTCATGCTCGCACGCGGCGCTTCAGACAACTCCACCGTACAACCCCCCCAAGAAAAACTTGGCTTCAACTGCAGTGTTTGCAACAAGGCCTTTCCCTCCTACCAGGCTTTGGGTGGCCACAAAGCCGGCCACCGTGATCTTATGGCCGCCAACTATGACCGCTCAACGTCAACGACCACCTCTTCCACATCCAGCGGTAGATCCCACCAGTGTTCCATCTGCCACAGAAGCTTCCCTACGGGGCAGGCCTTGGGTGGCCATAAGCGACTCCACTATGAAGGTGGCAAAGCTAACAGCGGGACCACATCTAAGAAACTAGGCTCCAGCAGTAGTACCAGCCAGAGGGGCTTCGACCTGAACCTGCCGCCTCTGCCGGAATTCTCGAGGACCAACTTCTTTGCTTCCGACGGTGATGATGAAGTGGAAAGCCCACACCCTTTGAAGAAGCCACGTCTCGTGATACGGATTCCACACAAAATGGAAGTCAACTAAACAAATACTGGAAATTTTTTCGAGGAAATTACACTACTCATTCCCTCTTTTTGATTTGTTGAACCAATATTCTTTACCCTGTATATAGCATTTGAAGAATTCCCCAACTCTCTCAATTGCTATCGTTCAATTAATTTTGTTTTAGTTCAAATATTATTTCATGGTTTCCAGCTAATTGGGAATCTTCATTCAATCAAGTTTGTTACATCTGTTACCATTACTATATCCAAGGTTTAATTATGAGAGATGTGCATCATTCATTTTATGAAAAATGAAAGCAACCAAATACAAAGGCTTATATATACCAAGAATCATTGTCCAACATCATTTATATATATATATATATATATGTACACACTTTTCTTTGACTGGCCTATGCAAAATAAGAACCGAAGGTACCTAACCCAAGGATAGTTCCTTTCAAACTACATTTTAACGTTTCAATACAAAGTCCATAATATCATATCTTCATGCTTGTGAAATTCAATCAACTATGGAAACCTTTCTTCTTACCTTTGGAATCATAATTTGGGTTGGTATTGAATTTAAATCAGACAATTTTGTTGTCAAAGGTGGGAGATAACTGGTTTAGTTGTAAAATGAGCGTTCTAAGGCTACATTCCTTCACCTGGTAATTACATAACCCATAAGTTTTGAAACGAGTTTTATGTACCCCCAATAAAACACACCAGAATAGAAATTTACCCGCATGGCTGCAATTGTTGGCAATACTTGTTTGCATCGATAGAGTAAAGCAAGCTCGTTTGTGCTTAAATTTCTAACTTCTGACACCATGGTGTTAACTTCTGCAACCTAACCACAGAAGAAAAGACAGAAATTACATGCAAGCATAGAGAACCGATGAAAATCGATAAAAGCTGCTTTAAAGGGAAGATCTATTGTAATTAACTCATCTCAAATTCAAATGAACAAATCCAAGAAGTGCAATTTGATCAACCTATATCACGTTTACTACTGGTACAACTCTGTGCAAACAAGCCGTTAAAAGCTAACACCATATCAATTTCATCAGCTGCTGTAGTTAAATGATTTTACAAACATAAAATTTTATGTTACTAGGCGAACTTATAAAATTTTAGCGGCCGAAAACAGATTATCAATAAAAAATAAAACGAAAATATTTAAAATATATATGAATTTGAAATTTTCAACAGTACGACAGCCGCTCAGTCCATCACTGTGTCAGACAAGCTCTAAGGTTTATGTTCATACGATACTTGAAATTGTGGGTATGTACGGTGATGAAAAATATTCTATGCAGAGCACGAAAAGGGTAACAACCATAAGACAAATGTTGATCTATTTGTTGATAAAGGCTACAAAATTAAGAAAACATGGAAACAAACTATCCAAATAATAATCTGGTTCCTGTCGTATGGATGATTATTTTCATTCCACCTGGTTAACAAAGTCAACCAAATGCCCGCTTATCATTCAGAAAGATTAGGTGTCAAAGTAAGAACAAAAGAATTAAACCAAGGCCTTTTATACAAAGGATAAAAAAATAAGAACGCCCACCGTGGGGCTCGAACCCACGACCACAAGGTTAAGAGCCTTGCGCTCTACCGACTGAGCTAGACGGGCTTGGTTGTTGAACTTCTAGGCATAACTATTGTTTATCATTTTATAAATTAATCCGAGCCAAAGACCCTACCTACCCAATCCCCATTATTCATAAGTAGACGCAAAATCTAACATGTTTCAACACATATAAGAAACCTATCAAAGGTTTAATTATGAGAGAAGATGTGCATCAAAAGCTAAACCCATCATCATTCATTATATGAAAATGAAAGCAACCAAATACAAAGCTTATATACTAAGAATCCTTGACTAAAATTCGAAACACCGTTTATACATATTTACACACTTTCCTTTGACTGGCCTATACAAAATAAAACTAGAAAGGAAAGGTACCTAACCTAATTTCACTTCCTTTCAAACTACACCTTCAGAAAGACATTTATCAGTAACGAAAGAAAATCTTATACATGGCCAAACCGTTTTAATTATAGAGAGCATGATACCCACAAGAATAAAAAGGATTAATCAACCTTTAGGTGTTTGCCAAAGAATGTGTCTGCACTATCTTATTATTAAATTAACTTTTGTCTAAACTACTGCTTAGGAAAAAATGAGTCTGCAAATAAAAGGGGACCAAAGGAAACTCCGAAGTTTGGGCATTAAAGAATGAAGGGTAAGGGGAGGAAAAAGGGATGAGGTCAACAAAAGAAAGATTTACCTTTGATAATAATGACCATATGGAGGATGCTATTGCCTGCATTACATTAACTGCTGAAAATATTGCTTCCTTCAATTTTGGGATATCAGCCTGTACAAATAAGACGACAAGCAAGTTTTTCTCCCCCTTCTTTTTAAGACCCACATAAAGTAAAGCATTGACAGCGGAGATGCTAAAGCTTAAAGGAAATGATCAAATTTCAGAATAAGGAACTTACTCTTGCCCCACAAACTACTGGAAGGCGGAGTGTGCTTGCCGTCAGAGCTTCGATAGCCCCAGACAAATAACTGCAATAATCATGGTCCAGGACAGCCCATTCATCCAAAAAGATCATCTGCACTTATCAATGAAAATAATATGCTATAAATAAAAAAGCACACAATTTCTTGAACTGAAACATGCAATCCAAATAAGATATGGCAGACAATGAAAAACTAGTAACAATTGAGTTAAGATCAACAAAATAATCAGAAATCTTAAAACAAACAAAGAAAAAAATCAAGCCAACAGTAAACACATCTAGTAGGGAGCTATCGTTCTTACTTGCCCCTTGAGGATGGAAATCAGCTTCAAATTTTGCCTCAGCAATTGTAATTCATTTCTTTTGGCTCTAACAGATTCTAGCAGTTTTGAGGTAGTAGTCCAAGCATTATGGAGGCTTTTCTGTAATAGGAACATGTTTAAAGAATTCATCCTCATTTTTACTAATTTCAAGGAAGATAATCATTTTCAAAAAAAAAAATCAAGGAAGATAATCGAAAAACTTGAATTGTTAGTAAACCGAGAAACAAGAGATGGTTAAAAAGAGATAGATGTACATGTATTATTGATGACTTTTCTGTTATACGAACATGATGACAAAGGATTCTTCATCATATTTTAACACGATCAAACTCGTTTTAAGCCACAAAACAACCCTGCTGCTTGCACGCTACAGAATTTCTACACCACAAAAGTAATTATAACCAAAAAGCCAGAATGCCAAGCGCTCTAGCAGAAGTGGCCTGAATAGTTTCAGTTCTAACAAGAAAACACTTTTTTTCCCACAGCACATAATTCAACTCAGTTTTGTTGGCCAGGTTCTAGAGTTTTTTAATGAAAATTTTCAAATTCCAGGCAGTATGGGCAAGATAAATTGTGACAAGCCAGGCAACTTTCTCACAATTTAACATAACATGAAACCATGATACTATATAATAATAAAAGTAAATCTTAACCATAATCCTCAAAAGGTGATGGAATGCAACATTAACAGCTACGAGTTGTGCTGCCAAATTACACTAAGAGGGAATACCTATGAATGTTGAAACAGTACAGCATGCAAACTTGAAGCATACAAACAACAAGGTAGCAATAGGACAAAGCGAGCTACTTAGTTGAATACAACAAGAGAGAAATTCGAAGTCAATACCTCTGTGTTAGACCTTTTGGAAGACAGAGTCGCATCTGCTCTAGCATTAACAAAACGCCACTGCAACAAATGGTTATGGAGTAACCTCAATAAATGAGCATCCGAAACTTTGTTCTCTCCAATCTTAATAGCATCACCAACTAAGCTCAAAATCGATGGCCTATTTACCAAATTATCACCCAACCCAAGCTTACTCGGTGATGCAGGCCGAACTGGCCAATGAATTGACCATAACTGGCCTCTGCTGTTCGATACACCTTTTGGAGACGACAAAGGACTGTCAGTTCCGTACTTGTCTCGTACAATTTGCTTAGAACGTGCTGTATTTTTCTTAGGAACCGGATAACCAGGATCGGACCGGCATAAACGATTAGCAGTATCTTGCCAGGACCGAGCCGAAACCATTATTCCCCGAGGCCCACGCTTAACATCACCGTCTACGGAAGAACTTTCTGGAGCTCCTGGAGTACTACCAGAAGAAACACTTCCGGTATCAGAAGCCGCGAGATCATATTGAGGCTTAGATTTAACGGGAGTAACGGCTGTTATTTCTCTATTATCAGTCATGGAGAGCTGCAGTGCCCTAACTACATTGCCGTTAACAGAACGGTTAAAACTCTTCCTCTCGTCGGTGCAATCAACGCTTCCACTAGTAACCGAATTTGATAGCCTTAACTTTGCCGGCCACCGCTCCGCTTGCTCTGTTCCTTTCCGTGGAGTCGTTGCTACCGTTGTCTTCCACCTCTCCGGCGTCCCTTTCGTTGCCGCGCTTGGTGATGGAGCTGGTTTAGCTTTCCTACACTTATAGGAAAACGGCTCACCATGAGACGAAACGGATAAATCACATTTGTTACTGTTGTCACCGTTACTAGTTTTCAAATCCAAAGAATTACTAGGCAGCGGCGTCACCGCATGTCTCCTCTCCACTGCTTGCGACCGCTTGCTAGCCAATGGAGTCGTGCGTTTTGTCGTGGTCATGGCCTTCGAATGAGAAGTCCTCGTCGAAAATAACGTCAGAGGACAGATTTTGGTGGGAGGCGAGGAAGAATTTGATGAGGACGTTGACATATAACGAGAGGTGAACTTTCCGGATTTTTTACGACAAGGAGTGATGGCATTGTCGGGGTCGGAGGTCAACAGCGGAGGCCGCGGCGCGTTTTGGTTTAGCGGAAGCCCTCCTCCGAGCTGTTTGGGTTTTACCGCTGCGGAAACGGCAGCAGCAACCATTGCCGGCTTCTCAGAAAATTCAATTCCACAGTCTGATTCTTTAATCTCACTCTCCTCCCAATTCCTCCAAAAATTTACTTCCAATTATATATTTATTTTTTTTTTAAAATGAAAAATCAGAACTCAGACAGTTTAGGATTTATGTTTTAAAAACATTGGAATTGAAAATATTTTTTTTCTTTATAAAGTTGGAATTTGCAGAGAGAAAAAGAAAAAGGAAGGGCGGGAAAAGTAGCGTTGGCGTCCAAAGAGGGAGCGGAAAAACGAGAAATGTTTGGCTTAGGATAGCATAAGGAGTATGGAGATTTTAATTAGTGATTTTAAAGTGTGAGGGGGGAGACGGGGTTTTATTCGCGTGGAGGAGGGACAAGGTGTGTTGTGCAAGTGAATTGGAGAACTCCTTACACGTGTAAGCTACTTTTGTTGTTTTTATTTTAATCGTGGAACTTGGTCATAAAATTTAGGGATTTAAACTTTCAAAAGATTTAAAGATTACATTAAAATTTTAAAAAAAATTAAAGAGTTAAGTTTACATTTTTTACAAAAATAAAGTTTGGGGCCAAACTAAAATTTTTGAGGTTTTGAGAGATTTGATGGGAATTTTTAAAAAATATTGGAGAGTTTAATTAAAAATATTCAAAAATTTTAAATTTAATCTGAATTTTTAAAAATATTATGAGAGAGAAATTGAATTTTTTAAAATTTTAAGAGTCTAATTTATATTTTTTAAATTTTAGAGGGACCGTGGTTCCATTAGTCCTAATGCCTCTGATTTTAGGATATGATTATATGGAAGTAATGTTAACCTTACGAGTGACGTTAACCTTACGATAGTTAACTAGTAAAATCATCATTAGTTGAAAAATCAGTAGACGGAAGTAATGTTGAATTTAGTAAAAGTAATGTATTAAATATAAGAATTTCTAAATCAGTAGTTAGATAGTTAACTAGTGATGCGAATAAATAAATAAACAAAATTTAGAAAAAGAAAAGAAAAAGGCTGACGGAAGTGCGATCGAGGCATTCCGAATAATTAATCTGGTAGATCTCATAAAGCAAGCTTGTTAAGTATATTTAAAAACAAAAAAAATTAAAGTTGTTTTTACTCAATGGGTAAAGGCATACTTTGGGGTGCAAACAAGAAGACCTTCTTTGAGTTCTTCCAACTCCACCTCAATCCCCCACCAAACAGTTTACTATTTTAACTTTAAATAATTATTAGACATATTAACCCTAAATTTTGTTCATAAACATGGCTTTCCTTGAATGATAATATGTGTTATATGTTCGAAGAAAATTTCTCCATTCGTCGGGACGTTTGATTAGTTTGTATTCCTTAAATATAAATTTATGATTAGTTATAAAGTATGGATAAGACCTCTAATAAGTAAGTCACTCGATAACACCACGTGATGCGTTAGAAAAAAAAATTAAAATCTAATTATCAGATCTACTTAATCTGTTGAACTATAAAAAGTCATGATGATCCTATAAATTAAGGTTAACACGTACTAAAAATCACTATAAATACTCCAATCGCAATTAAACAAGGAGATGAATTGACCGTAACCGACCAACCTTTTTTTCTTATGATAATCTTCTTCTTCTCTCGTTCAAATATCAAATAATAATCTCTCATTAACTACAATTTCCCATAATTACACATGAACATAACATTAATGGCCAATCATTAATCTACTGATACAAACCTATATTATTCCTTTTCGTTTCCCACGCTTTTACTTCAAATAACCTTTTCTTACTAAATCTTAATCTTATAAATTGTATTTTAATAAGAGTTCTAACTTAGATCTTAAAAATGACATTGTTAAGATATATATATCTAGATAAATTAATGTCTATAAATCAAATCAAACTTACATATTAGATTAACACTTCATGCTTACTCAAGCCCAAACTGACTTGAATTAAATTATTGCAAATAAAAAGTAATATACTTTAACTACATGTTATAATTAATTAATCAAATATAAAATCACAAAATATAAATAATTTAAATAATTAAACTTTTGACTATATAAAAACCTAAATTTATACTGATGTTAATAAATATGATTTTATATTAATTTATAAGATTAATAAATATAAATTATGATTAATTATATATTATATTAAATATTATAGCATCTCAAGCTATTAATTTATAGCTTGAGAAAATATTTTGAACCCAATTGTAAAATAAAAATATTAGACATAATTATTTCGAGCGCATTTGGATATACATGTTAGTTATAATATATGATGATAATTCAACATATTTTAAATTTAGAAATCAGTACGAACCAATTTACTTCAGTGGTTAAAGGAATTTTTGTTGTTCTTAGATGTTACATGTTCGAGCACGAGCGACTTCAAGGGTGATTGAATGTTCATTATCATATGGTTAAAACTATTTAATATATATAATACTTTGTAATCACTTTTAGTAAAAATAGATAAATTTAGAAATTGAGTTGAGTCAGTCTTGAATGTTAGTATTTGAGTCCAATTTATATATTAAACGAGTCTAATTTTTTGTTTAAATTATTTTTAAATCATTATATCAAAAAAAAAATCAAATCTAATATCATTCTTCAAATTTTTAAGATAACTCAACCTTTAAATATAGATAATAAAACTTATACGAAAAATTTAGAAATATTAAATTTGATATGAGCTTATCAAAATTCCAGTTCTGCGAGAAGATATGCGAACATATTACGTTCGAAACTTTAAAGATGCGAATGTAAGGTGTCGAAACGATTTTTCCTTAAAGGTGAGATTTTGAAAATCACATTATTTTTTAATTTACCTCTTTCAATTGATTTAATTAAAAAACAAATGCGATTTAAAAACCTTTCGTTTCGAAAAAATTTTGGATTTCCTTTACGATCGAAAAAATACGGTTCAAAGAGTCGTCACCAATCTTTGATTAGGGTGTGATTGGGCACCCAAAAATGTTTGTTATTTTAAATAAAAATTAATTTTAATTAAAACAACAAATTAAGGTCTGTGTTACCAAAATCCGAGTTCGAGAGTCGGTTACGTGCAGGGAAGGATTAGCACCCCCACAACGCCCTAAAACGATACATAGTCGATTAATTAATGTCTTTGCAATGAACTTTACAAATTCTAATTTAATTTGATTTTTTGATCCCATAAAACAAAGATGTAAATTTAAAAACATTCAAAAGCACTCAAATGAATTAAATTAAAATTACCAAGTCGTTTTAGAAAGATAAAGAATATTCGATTATTTACAAATATCGAGACCAGATCTTAAAAGCTACAACAACCTTTTCTTGATAAATTTAAATAAACGAACATTTCATTTTCTTTCGTTCCCAAATTTTAGGTGACGAATCAATTTTTGGTTTCACTTTCGGGATACACTTTTAACTTAAAATGGTCATAACGGCCCTCTAATCAGTTAAGACAGGCCACTTAAGACAATTTTAAATTAAAAGGGTATTACCCTTAGTCCGATTACGTAATAGGTCGAGTTATGCACGTGAGGGTATCATACAAATTGTGCAAAAAGTGGATGTCATGCCAAAATTAATTATACAAAAATTATATATATATATATATATAATGATTATCTAATTAATGAACAACCTAAGTGTACATGCATACATATCATCATCATTCAACCATATTAAGCATACATTCGAAACGAACCCTAAATAACTATACATACATAGGCATAAAAACTTAAGCATGAACTAAAACGTAAAGAAAACTAATTTAAGGTTAAAACCTAAATAACGTAATAACGTAAACAACATACTATTGTAAAAATGATAAAAAAAAAAGTAAAAGAACTTAAAGACATGTGACCAAATTAAAATGGGAATGTAAATCTGATGCTAAAGTAACAAACTGTACAAACATTGAGTCATGACACAAAAGAAATAATATTCCAAGCACCAAGATTGTAATTTGTCCATTAAAAAAACAGAGGATTAAAATGTAACAAAATAACATTATGAGCCTCGTAGGTGAGAATAAATCATACGCATACATAGGGTTAAAATACAAAGTTTCCGAAATTGCATGTTCGATGTATAAATAAGTAAAAATTAAAATTAACCAAATCTAGGACTATAACGGAACACGCATCAACTTAAGAGCTATAAACAACAAATTTAGAAATTAATTTAGGGACCAAAATATGAGCTTTTGAAACCTAAAGGATCAATCGATTAATTCCTTAACTTACGAAACGTCGCCGTTTTGAACATCCCATATATTTAATTTTTAAGGCCAAAATAAACCCTAATTTCATTTGCATTAAGCCAACCCTCTCCCCTCAGCCGTTTCTCTTCTACTCTCTTCTCTGGTTCGATCGAGACCCCCTCCTTCACCATTCAACGCCACCTGCTGGAGCCCTCCGGACACCATACCCCACAACTCAATGACCTAAACTAACCATCTAGTAAACAAAAAAAAAACAGACCCTAAGCCTCTCGAAACTAAACTAAGATTGCTCCCCTCCTAACGCTAAATTCTACTCTCATCTCCTTCTATCTCCGGCAAAGACCCAAACAAACCAGGTAAATAGATCTCTCTCTACTATTATGGTTCCCAAAAAAAAGAAAAAAAAGAAGGGTTTCGAACCTTTAATCTCTTCTGAAATCCTTTTGCAGCTTGTGATCTCCTTAAGTGATTGGATGCCGTTTTAACACCAGACGACAGATCTCATATAACGGATCCCTCGAACTTAGGTAACAACGATTAAAATCTTCCTTTTTCAATCTTGGTTTCAAATGGCTGAGGATGATGTGTTTTTCATGCTTTAATTTCTATTTCGTTTATAACAGAGCACGAAAATGGTATATTGAAAAAATGCTTCTGAAATTTTCGCTTTGTATTTGCTTTGTTTCGTGATCCCCCTGTTTCTGGTGGTTAATTGCTTATTAAAAACTGACCCCCACCTCCTTTACAGTTTCTTTCTGATATATTAAGAAAACTAAATCCATCTTTTGTTAACTCCCGATAACTGCTTTTAGTTTTCCAGGGAGTATTCACGTGGGCTTGAGTTGGGCCTTCAATTGCTCTGCTTTGGGTTTGCTCCGATCTAGCCCCGGACAAAAACGAGCATCTATAGCTGCCCCTCTTTTCTCATTGTCGTAGAACGAGAATAGAGCAAAGATCAATAGATGATCAAGTTTGTCCGACCATTAGAACTTCAAAAGATTAATCCGCTTCTCTGCTACTTCATGATAAGCGAGACTTGAAAAATCTTCAAATAACGGGTCTGCTCCATATTCTTTTAAGGAGTATAAGACTTGAACAATCTTCGGCAAATGTATCTGCTCCCTATTCATTCAAGGAGTATATGACTCGAACAATTTTCAATAAACGGGTTCGTTCCCTATCTGTTAAGGGAGTACAGAACTCGAACAATCTTCATAAAATGGGTTCGCTCTCTATTCCTTCAGAGAGTATAGAACTCGAACAATCTTCATAAAACGGGTCCGCTCTCCATTCCTTCAGAGAGTATAGAACTCGAACAATCTTCAACAAACGGGTCCGCTCTCTATTTCTTCAGAGAGTATAGAACTCGAACAATCTTCATAAAACAGGTCCGTTCTCTATTCCTTCAGAGAGTATAGGACTCAATTTTCAACAAACGAGTTTGCTTCACTACTCTTCCGTGAAGGCTTATAGATGATTTGCTTCACTACTCTTCCGTGAAGGCTTAAGTTTGAATTGTTTCGAAGGTCCAACCTGGAAATTAAACATTACCAATCATTAATGTATGTTTGAAAATATTATACTAAAAAATTTAGAATTTGATAAAATTTCTGAAAATCCATCTCCATCGCAAAAACTTGTCTGGAAACCATTGAATACGTGAATCTACTTTGGCTTAGTTTTCGTCTAAACATCATTCTTTTCAAGATCTCAAAACTAGTTATCTTCATCTCAATGCTTCAATATCTTCAATCTTCAACTATCTTTAGGAAACCTGTAAATGCTTAAGTCATCATGCAATTATGAATGCCATGATCCTATTCATGCCTAAAATGTATGCAGTTATGCAATTTAATGTCTTTTCTTCTTCGAAGGAACTCTATCTCCTTTTGATCTCAATGGAACTCAGTTTCATCATGGGCACAGAACATTTGACCAGTTCACCCTAGTTAACAATCTCAATTCTATATCTTTCGGTTTAACAAGACCTTGGCTCATTTCCTTCTTGAAATCCGCCAGTACCCATGAACAACTTCTTGCTAAACGAAAATCTCTTTGGGTCATCTTTTAATGGCTGAAATTTTCTATGAATTCCAAGGTTTTAGTTTCTCGTAACCACACAAGCTTACATGTTAAAACCATCATCAGCTTCAGAATACCTGCATTTTCCAAAACCTTTTGCACAATAATACAAAATGATCTCATGTACTTCAAGTTAAGCTATATGTTTTAACTTTTCAAAATAAGATGCTTGTAAAAGAGAAATTAACAAGAAAAGACATCTCTTTATTTATATAATGCAGAGAATTTTTAGGTAACTACATGACAAACTTTTAACTGAAAATAAAAGTAAAAGAACAAAAGAATAGGCATCTTCAAATATCAATAATGCAAATGCTTTTGAACTGGAACGCCATTAGAATGACTCGAGTGTAGCTTCTGTCGAAAGGATCTCCAAAATTGTGATGATGCTTAAGAGTGTGAAGCTACTTCTAAACTCCCAAATCTCCATCATTGGATGCCTTAAACCGGTATTGAATCTCATGTGCATTCAATTTCTCTCTTGATTGTTTCAATCGAGACTCATTAATCTTTAGTCTCAACCCTGATCACCATCTGTCATTGTTACTATCCATATCAGGAGCTCTTTCCACTTCCAAAATCAATTCAGAACCTCCACCAAGCATGAATTCTGAATTTAAACAAAACTCAAGTCGCCCTTTGCGGGTTTTCAACTTGAGACCTCATTTGGTTCCAAGACGCCCTTTTCGGGTTTTCATCTTGAACCCCCCTTTTATTTTCATTTTTCATTTTTCATTTTTCTCTTTTTGTTTTTCTTTTTCATTTTTTCTTCCATTTTCCCATTTTTCTTTTTCTTTTTCTTTTTTTTCCTTTCCCTTTTTCTCTTTTTCTCTTTTTCATTTTCTTCATCATTTTTTATTTTCTCTTTTTTTCTTTTTCCATTTTCATTTTTTCATCAATTTTCTTCAAGCGAAATATCTCTTAACAGCGTCAGAATTTACTGGATAGGGTAATTTCGATCCGTCCATTTCGGTTAAGACTAGAGCTCCCCCAGAAAACGCTTTCTTGACAACATAAAGTCCTTCCCAATTGGGCGTCCATTTCCTCGGAAATCCTTTTGAACAGGTAAAATCCTTTTAAACACCAAATCTCCCTCATGGAATTCTCGAAGGCGAACTTTCTTACCATGTGCCCGTATCATATGTTTTTGGTACATCTGACCATGACAAATAACTTTCAATCTCTTTTCCTCAATCAGATTCAATTGGTCATACCTAGTATGTACCCATTCTGCCTCATTGAGCTTCACCTCTGACAAAATCCGAAGTGAGGGAATCTCCACCTCAATAGGTAAGACTGTAACACCCATAACCCGTATAATTATACCTATACAGATTACGGATGTCACCCGTATTTTCTAAAACCATTTTACGATTCGAAAGCGATTTAAAATTTATTTTCTTAAAATAGTAAATGATATTATAAAATTATCATATCATAAAAATTACGTTTCGTTGTAACCAATTTAATTCAAAATATTTTTAATTATGCATAGTGAATAATACCCGAATAGTGAACAGTGAACAGTGGGGGAATCGATTCCCTGTAGCAGGGGAATCGGTACCCCTTTTACAATCTGGAAAAATGATTTAAAACGAGGTTACTATTCATGCTACAATAACTTTCGAAAATTTCATATATAAATCTCATAAAAATTAACCTTTCATCACTATAACAATTTCCAAAATTTATTCAACAAAATAAATTTAACATTATCAAATTACATGCCACTATCTAAATCAAAATCCATCGTAGGATGTCTTACTGATATTGAAATATACCTCTCGATGCTTGATGTTGTTCTGAACTCTTTATTCTTATTCTTTGCTTTTTACCTACGCGTGAAAATCATCACATGCTAAGTATAAACTTAGTGAGGCAATTAAAACAATATATAGTGCAATACAATTCATGCATGAATTTAGATTTCAAATCCAATGCCATAAAACCATGCTAATAGCATCTTCAATATTTTACCATGATCAATATAATATAAATTTCTTACCTTTTATCCCATAAGCTCATAAGCTTATTTTTACCAAAATACTTACCATTTAAAATTCCATAAGCTCGTAAGCTTATTTTTTTCAATATACTTGCCATTATTCCGTAAGCTCATAAGCTTATTTGCATGGTTATCATTATTAACCAATAAAACATAATCCATAGTCAATAAACCGTAGACAATAGCCCAATATAACACCTTGAGGACCCTGGGTATACGAGTAAAATACCTGCACCGTAGTGCTAAACCTGCACTAAGCTTACGCCATAGTGCTAATCCGGACAATACACATAAGGTCGTGCCCACCACCTACACTAAGCTTACGCTATAGTGCTAATCCAGACATAAACCTGCACTTAGTGTCCTTACACACTATAGTGCTAATATAAACTTGCAGCTGCTATACTCTATGGCATGCCAACTATACCCTGTCCCTCAATGACTTACTTTGGGCATATAGTCTATTTTATTCGATCCATCCATGGCAAAGTATATCATCAATATTTAACATTGGACAGTTCATACCTGAAAACATTCATGGTAAAATATCACATTTTTCATGATCAATGCATTTTAGTTTCATACTCTGACATATCAATGTCAATTTGTAAAAATGATATAAAATCATGCCGATATAAACAAGGTCGACTTATCGCAAGTCTTCCTTATGATGTATAAAACATCCATGTATAATTTCATGCATGTATTGCACTCACCTTGACACTTTATATCTTTCAAAATATATAAGCCTCACTATTGTCCACCATAAGCCCTTTCATATTTGATTTGCTTCGATTACAAATCAATCACAATCTGTATAAATCATCAATTCATAATAATCCATATGTTAGTATTTTACTAACATAAATGCATTCCACTATATCTCCATACTATATTTGAAATTCATCATCTAACAAAATATTCAACTCATAAAAATTTCTTATAACATTGGAACCAACTTTTCCAATTTACTCAAAATGGTATTCACCATTTTACCACTTAAATTCTTAATACCAATAATTCCAACATTGAAATTATTTCCATTCAAATGCTTTTACAAAAGCATAAATACATTTAAGTACCCCAACTATGCAATTGTTGTACTTAAATCACCAATCATTTCAATCTTCCCAAAATAATCAATTTCATATCTAACACTCTTTTCAATTCTCAAACAACAATTTCCAGCATGTTACATCAATTATACAACACTTACACAACAACCCATAAATTTCCAGAATTCAGACAACTTGCACTACCCTTAAAGAATCATTATTCTGTATTGATACAGACACTGGAATTCAATTCCGTTTCTTCCGTTAAAAACTAGACTCGAATAAGAATCTATCCATATAAAGAAATCCTTCTAATTCATTCTGTACAATTTATGGTGAATTTTCAAAGTTCACCAACAGAATCTGTTTTGTACAGAATTCTGCTGTCCGACTTTTCTGACCTTTACTCAGTTAAAAATTCATACATATTTGTATACAACTTGAAATTGATCCCCGTTTATTTTAAACAAAATTAGATCCATATATGAACATAATATATAAAAATAACCTCCAAATTATTTTTATATATTTTCTGATGAATTTTCGAACCTACTGTCAAATCCAAAATCTAACTGTTTCTTTTAACTTCATCCCTAGGTTCTTCATCAATTTTCCAAAATTTACGAATTTATCCCAAACTTTTAAAAACTTACAAAATGATCCCCAATTTTTCTAAGGCTTGCAGAATACTTCCTTCAACATTTCCAAGCCATATCAAATTTTTCCATAATTTTTCTCACTCAAACAATCCATGACCAAAATTTAAAGAACAAGTTCTAGAAAGATTAAACATGTTCTAATCATCTTTTATGCTTGAATATGAATCAACTACTTCTCAAACATCAAAATCCATCATCAATTTCATGATTCCTTTTTATGAACACAAACCCTTAAATTTAGGATCTTTGAACACCAACAAGATTACCATGACATATTGGTACCAAAAGATAGAGTTTTTCGTATACAACCATTTTCTATATACAACTTACACAAAATCATAAGTAAATTGCTTGAAAATGGAGTTGAAAATTTTCTCTTACCTAGGAGAAACCCACGGCAAGCTTGGATGAGGAAGAAGATGAAAATACTCCTCTATTATTGATATTCTAATATAAAATAATCCAACACTTGGCATAATGAAATATTTTATTCAAATCAATAGGAAATTCCATTTTTATCATTAATGAAATTCCATATTTACCATAAAACCTATACACCTCATCCTTATCATCTTTCAAAGTCAAAGATGAATTATGTTGACTTTTAATTCCGAAATTCCCCTTGAATTTTCAAAATTTGCGTTTTAGTCACTAAATTCCACTGTTTCGGTTAAACCTAAAAAACTGCATATTTCCAAACCAACTTTCTCTGATCTAAAATATTACAATAATATTTCCAACCATTTTATAACATCCTTCAAATTTTTGTAACATTCCAATTCGATCGGAATTTACCGATTCCTTACCGGCTTTAACTCTTTCTTTACTAAATTCCCAATCCAACAATATGATTTCCATAAAACTCCAATCTCAAGAGTAAACCATATATTTATGGAATAAAAATCGTTTTAAGAAATTTATCACTTAATTCCCTAAACTTTTCCCCAAGTTTTATACTTTGACCATCAAACTTTCAAAATTTTCATTTTGGTCATTGTCTAAATTTTCTGGGGTATTACAATTCTCCTCTCCTTAAGAAAATTCGTCCTCGAATTTTAAAACTTTCTATGAAAACCATAACTTCCTTTTTCCCTTGAGAATTTATAACCTTAATTTAAGGTTGTACTAACTGGTAAGACGTTCCCTTGCCTTATGCGAAAACCTCTTCGGTCTTGCCAACTTCTTGAAATCTGATTTTTTTTATATCCCATAAGATCCAATGAATCTTAGACTTAATTTTTCTTTTGCTCCCAAAACGCAATTTTTTTCCAAGGCGATACCTTAAGAAAAACGTTATCACATTCATGAAATTCAATTTATTTTCGCTTCAAGCCTGCATAAGACTTTTGCCGATTAAATATCATCTTGAGATTATCTTTACTTTATCTTCAACTTAATTCAATAAATCTGAGCGAACAAGATTTCGATCTTTTAACTTGAACCCATTGGTGTTCGGTATTTTCTCCCATATAAAGTTTCATACGGAGCCATCTTGTTACTCAATTGATAATTGTCATTGTAGAAAATTTCTACTAAAATTAAATACTTTTCCTTTCCCATGATTCCTTGGAATCAATCACATATGCTCTCAGCATATCTTTTAATATCTGAATAGAACTTTTTTTTCTTTTTTCTTTTAATTTACCATCCGTCTGTGGATGAAATTCGTACTGAAATTCAATCAAGTACCCAAAGCTTTATGCAAATATTTCCAAAATCTTACAGTGAACCTTGGATCCCTATATGATATAATTGACATTAATATTCCATGTAGATGAACTATCTCTTTAATATATAACACTGTATAATTATCCAATGCATAGTCCATTTGCATCGAAATAAAATGTGCCGATTTAATTAACCGGTCACTATCACCCAAATGGAATCCCTTTTTTTATGTCAGAGATAACCCTGTAACAAAATCCATAGTGACTCTTTACTATTTCCACTCTGGAATAGGAATCAGTTGCAACAATTATGAAAGCACTTTATGCTCAGCTTTTATTTGTTGACATGTCAAACATGTAGCAACAAACTCAGTAATGTTCTTTTCATAACTGACATCTTTCTTTTGTAGCTCTATCATTCGATCTAAAACATCGATTTTTTTATAGTGCGCCCTTTTCTTTCAACCCTAGCCGCACATCCATAGCTCGCAAAGCTGCAAAAGTTTTCTATTTAAGTGCATCTGCTACAACATTTACTTTACCTGGATGAAAATCAATGATCAAAGCATAGACCTTTAAAAATTATATCCAGATTCGTTGTCTCAAATTGAGCTCTTTTTGAGTCAACCAATATTTCAAAATCTTATGATCCATGTAGATGTGGCATCTCTCACCATACAAGTAATGACGCCAAATCTTTAGAGCAAAAACAACCGGTGCTAACTCAAGATCATGAGTAGGATAATTGCTCTCATGTGCCTTTAATTATTAAGAAGCATAGGCTATCACCGTACCTTCTTGCATAAGTACACAACCTAAACCATTATGAGATGCATCACTATACACCACATACTCTTTGTTCGATTCCGTTTGTACCAACACTGGTGCTTCCGATAAAATATTCTTTAAAGCTTTAAAACTCTCTTGACATTTCTTAGTCCAAGCAAATGAAACACCCTTTCTCCAAAGCTTGATCAAAGGAGAAGCAACCATCAAAAAGTTTTTCACAAACCTTCGATAATAACCAAAAAATCCCAAAAACTTCAAACCTTTGAACCTTCTTTGGAGGTTTCCTTTTAAGCTGATAAAACAAGTCATCAATCATCAAAATAGGATATTTGTTTCTGATAGTTACTTTGTTTAACTATCAATAATCTTTTCAATAATCTATGCATAATTGCATATATCCATTTTTTTATAACCAATACCTGTTTACCCAAGGTATAAAATATTCAGTCTAATGCATCCTCCATTTATCAGCTCTTGTATTTGTTTATTTATTCTTTTAACTCAATCGCAATCATTCGATATGAATCCATAGATACAATATCAATGCCTTAATAACCCTTAATATTGAATTCCACCTCTCAATCTGGAGGTAACCCATAATAATAAATCTAAAAAGACTTATGGAAATCCCCAAGTTATGGAAATAGCATATAATCTTACTTCAGATACTTGAGTATCTATTACCTTAGCTAGAAAAGCTATGCATCCTTTTTATATCATCTTAATCGTAACCATTGCTGATATCACTTATTGATGATTTCACTTTTTAATCAATCATTAAAGTTTTTAATTTCTTTGCATTTTTCTAAATTAATCGCTTTTTGCGACCAATAACCCAATCTTATTGCAGAGACAACCAACTCATGATCAAAATGATCTAAAACTCGTTAATGATAATCCCATCAGATTCATCAATAACATAAGCTCATGAATCTTTATCGAACATTTACTATTTGTCCGACTAACACTTGTATCATGACCATGACCATGACCATGACCATGACCATGACCATGACCATGACCATGACCCATAAGTCTTCCACAATAATATCACTCGATATCAAGTAGAATTGAATATCTCTACTTTTGAATTCCTTATTTTGTCTTAAGGAAACTTGTATAACCTATCCAGATCCATAAAAATTATTCTCGAACAATTGAAACATTTTCCATCTCAATGAAAATTTCAATGTTCACATCATTCAATAAGGAAACTTGATAAATTTGTAGCTATAACTTCATAGCAGTTAATGCTAAAATCACACTAGTAAACAAATTTACTCCTTCTCTTATCATTACGAACTTGACACTTTTAAAGTTCTTGAGAATCCATCTCAATCTAAACAATAATTCATTGTAGCATGGAAAGTTGAACAATCCATTTTCACATATTTACCTTCACAATGTAACTCTATCCAATTTTATGGACTTGATATCCATTTTCAAACCAACTCATAACCATTTGATTTACTAATAATTGAACTTTCTTTAAACGTTTAGCGGAAATCATATTACCGCTTATGTATTTCCTCTTGCTCAAATCAACAATGCTTTTAACAATTTATTGCCTAGCTTAAATATTTCTCACTTATTTAAGCTTACCTGGAGAACCTCAGAATCATCACTAGATTCAGAAATCTCCTCTGGATCCTCATCCGATTCGACTTTTCTTGTAAGTCATTCAAACTTTTTAATCGATTCTTTCATTTAAAAACTTCGTTGAAACTGAAGCATTTCTTCCACCAAATGGAGAAAAATCCTTTATAACATCCACTCTTCTAAGGTGTTTTATATAAGTCATATATGTTCCCTTTTTTTTGTCAATTTCAATCTCGACATTCTTTTCAACCATTTCGACTTTATTACCTTTGTCTTTAATTTCCATATCTGAACATAGTCAGAATCATCATACATTATTAAAGAGTAACTTTACTCTTAATAAGCATCATCATAGTATATATACAATTATCAGTAACTTTTGACATCCTAGTGGCATGTATACACTTTTTAACTCAAAACAACCTCGGTTTAGTCCTAGAATCGGCTAAACCTGTAGCTCTGATGCCAATAAATGTAACACCCATAACCCGTATAATTATACCTATACAGATTACGGATGTCACCCGTATTTTCTAAAACCATTTTACGATTCGAAAGCGATTTAAAATTTATTTTCTTAAAATAGTAAATGATATTATAAAATTTTCATATCATAAAAATTACGTTTCGTTGTAACCAATTTAATTCAAAATATTTTTAATTATGAATAGTGAATAGTACCCGAATAGTGAACAGTGAACAGTGGGGGAATCGATTCCCTATAGCAGGGGAATCGGTACCCCTTTTACAATCTGGAAAAAATGATTTAAAATGGGGTTACAGTTCATGCTACAGTAACTTTCGAAAATTTCATATATAAATCTCATAAAAATTAACCTTTCATCACTATAACAATTTCCAAAATTTATTCAACAAAATAAATTTAACATTATCAAATTACATGCCACTATCTAAATCAAAATCCATCGTAGGATGTCTTACTGATATTGAAATATACCTCTCGATGCTTGATGTTGTTCTGAACTCTTTATTCTTATTCTTTGCTTTTTACCTACGCGTGAAAATCATCACACGCTAAGTATAAACTTAGTGAGGCAATTAAAACAATATATAGTGCAATACAATTCATGCATGAATTTAGATTTCAAATCCAATGCCATAAAACCATGCTAATAGCATCTTCAATATTTTACCATGATCAATATAATATAAATTTCTTACCTTTTATCCCATAAGCTCATAAGCTTATTTTTACCAAAATACTTACCATTTAAAATTCCATAAGCTCGTAAGCTTATTTTTTTCAATATACTTGCCATTATTCCGTAAGCTCATAAGCTTATTTGTATGGTTACCATTATTAACCAATAAAACATAATCCATAGTCAATAAACCGTAGACAATAGCCCAATATAACACCCTGAGGACTCTGGGTATACGAGTAAAATACCTGCACCGTAGTGCTAAACCTGCACTAAGCTTACGCCATAGTGCTAATCCGGACAATACACATAAGGTCGTGCCCACCACCTACACTAAGCTTACACTATAGTGCTAATCCGGACATAAACCTGCACTTAGTGTCCTTACACACTATAGTGCTAATATAAACCTGCAGCTGCTATACTCTATGGCATGCCAACTATACCCTGTCCCTCAATGACTTACTTTGGGCATATAGTCTATTTTATTCGATCCATCCATGGCAAAGTATATCATCAATATTTAACATTGGGCAGTTCATACCCAAAAACATTCATGGTAAAATATCACATTTTTCATGATCAATGCATTTTAGTTTCATACTCTGACATATCAATGTCAATTTATAAAAATGATATAAAATCATGCCGATATAAACAAGGTCGACTTATCGCAAGTCTTCCTTATGATGTATAAAACATCCATGTATAATTTCATGCATGTATTGCACTCACCTTGACACTTTATATCTTTCAAAATATATAAGCCTCACTATTGTCCACCATAAGCCCTTTCATATTTGATTTGCTTCGATTACAAATCAATCACAATCTGTATAAATCATCAATTCATAATAATCCATATGTTAGTATTTTACTAACATAAATGCATTCCACCATATCTCCATACTATATTTGAAATTCATCATCTAACAAAATATTCAACTCATAAAAATTTCTTATAACATTGGAACCAACTTTTCCAATTTACTCAAAATGGTATTCACCATTTTACCACTTAAATTCTTAATACCAATAATTCCAACATTGAAATTATTTCCATTCAAATGCTTTTACAAAAGCATAAATACATTTAAGTACCCCAACTATGCAATTGTTGTACTTAAATCACCAATCATTTCAATCTTCCCAAAATAATCAATTTCACATCTAACACTCTTTTCAATTCTCAAACAACAATTTCCAGCATGGTACATCAATTATACAACACTTACACAGCAACCCATAAATTTCCAGAATTCAGACAACTTGCACTACCCTTAAAGAATCATTATTCTGTATTGATATAGACACCGGAATTCAATTCCGTTTCTTCCGTTAAAAACGAGACTCGAATAAGAATCTATCCATATAAAGAAATCCTTCTAATTCATTCTGTACAATTTATGGTGAATTTTTAAAGTTCACCATCAGAATCTGTTTTGTACAGAATTCTGCTGTCCGACTTTTCTGACCTTTACTCAGTTAAAAATTCATACATATTTGTATACAACTTGAAATTGATCCCCGTTTATTTTAAACAAAATTAGATCCATATATGAACATAATATATAAAAATAACCTCCAAATTATTTTTATATATTTTCTGATGAATTTTCGAACCTACTGCCAAATCCAAAATCTAACTGTTTCTTTTAACTTCATCCCTAGGTTCTTCATCAATTTTCCAAAATTTACGAATTTATCCCAAACTTTTCAAAACTTACGAAATGATCCCCAATTTTTCTAAGGCTTGCAGAATACTTCCTTCAACATTTCCAAGCCATATCAAATTTTTCCATAATTTTTCTCACTCAAACAATCCATGACCAAAATTTAAAGAACAAGTTCTAGAAAGATTAAACATGTTCTAATCATCTTTTATGCTTGAATATGAATCAACTACTTCACAAACATCAAAATACATCATCAATTTCATGATCCCTTTTTATGAACACAAACCCTTAAATTTAGGATCTTTGAACACCAACAAGATTACCATGACATATTGGTACCAAAAGATAGAGTTTTTCGTATACAACCATTTTCTATATACAACTTACACAAAATCATAAGTAAATTGCTTGAAAAATGGAGTTGAAAATTTTCTCTTACCTAGGAGAAACCCACGGAAAGCTTGGATGAGGAAGAAGATGAAAATACTCTTCTATTATTGATAGTCTAATATAAAATAATCCAACACATGGCATACTGAAATATTTTATTCAAATCAATAGGAAATTCCATTTTTACCATTAATGAAATTCCATATTTACCATAAAACCTATACACCGCATCCTTATCATCTTTCAAAGTCAAAGATGAATTATGTAGACTTTTAATTCCGAAATTCCCCTTGAATTTTTAAAATTTGTGTTTTAGTCACTAAATTCCACTGTTTCGGTTAAACCTGAAAAATTGCACATTTCCAAACCAACTTTCTCTGATCTAAAATATTACAATAATATTTCCAACCATTTTATAACATCCTTCAAATTTTTGTAACATTCCAATTCGATCGAAATTTACCGATTCCTTACCGGCTTTAACTCTTTCTTTACTAAATTCCCAATCCAACAATATGATTTCCATAAAACTCCAATCTCAAGAGTAAACCATATATTTATGGAATAAAAATCATTTTAAGAAATTTATCACTTAATTCCCTAAACTTTTCCCCAAGTTTTATACTTTGACCATCAAACTTTCAAAATTTTCATTTTGGTCATTGTCTAAATTTTTTGGGGTATTACAAAGACAGCTTCCATCCCATAAATCAAAGAAAATGGAGTTGCCCCAGTTGAAGTTCGTACTGAAGTTCGATAAGCAAACAGAGAAAATGGTAACTTCTCATGCTAATCTTTATAGGTCTCAGTCATCTTCTCTATGAGCCTTTTGATGTTCTTATTAGCCGCCTCTACTGCTCCATTCATCTTTGGGCGATAAGTGGTGGAATTATGATGCTTTATTTTGAACTGCTTACAGACTGAGTCCATCATCTTATTGTTTAAATTCAACGCATTATAATAGATAATCCTCTCTGGCAAACTATATCTACAAATAATTTATTTCTTTAAGAATTTGCATATTGTCGACTGGGTAACATTTGCACAAGAAGGTGCTTCTACCCACTTGGTGAAGTAATCTATGGCTACCAGGATGAAGCGATGACCATTTGAAGCTTTGGGCAAAATTTGTCTAATAACATCCATGCCCCACATTGAGAATGGCCACGGCGCTGTCATTACATGCAACGGAGGAGGAGGAGTATGTATCTTATCTCCATAAATCTGACATTTGTGACATTTTCGGGCATAATTGATACAGTATGTTTCCATAGTTGACCAATAATACCCAAATCTCATAATCTGCCTAGCCATAGCATGCCTATTAGCATAGGTACCACATATTCCCTCATGCACTTCTTCAAGAATCAATTTGGCTTCTTTCGTGTCCACACACCTTAACAGGACCTGATCTAGACTTTTTTTATACAGGATCTCACCATCAAGTACATACCCGGATACCATTCTTCTAATGGTTCTCTTATCATTCTCAGTGGCATGTTCTGGATAACTCTGATACCTTATTTATTGCAAGATATCATAATACCATGGGTTTCCATCTTCTTCCTCTTCAATATTAAAATAATGGGTTAGATACTCATAAGCTTTCATTTCAATGGGCATCATATTTGAATGCTCGTTCATCTTAAATGCTGCTGTCAGTGTGGCCAAGACATCTGCCATTTGATTCTCTTATCTGGGGAGATAATTGAAAGTTAATTCTTCAAATTCTTCAACAAGTTCCATAACCAACTTACGGTATTCTATAAGCTTAGGATATTTTGTCTCCCATTCTCCCCTGAGTTGGTAAATTACCAAAGCTGAATCTCCACACACCTTGAGCATTTTTACTTTGCGTTTAACAGCAGCTCTAAGACCCAGAACACAAGCTTCATACTCGACCATACTGTTTGTACACTCAAAATTAAGCCGACTGGTGAAAGGATAATGTTCTCCCTCTAGTGAGACCAAAATTGCCCCGATTCCATGTCCCATGGCATTTGAAGCACCATCGAAGTTCAACTTCCAATATTTATTAATGGATGCCTCTGCTTGTTCTACTGAAATAGACATTAAATCATCATCTGGGAAATCAAAGATCAACGGCTCATATTCTTCCGAAGCCCTGCTTGCAATGAATTCCGCTATAGCACTTCCTTTAATGGTTGTCTGGTTTACATAATGGATGTCAAATTTGGACAATAGGATCTGCCAACGAGCTAATCTTCCAGATAATGCAGGCACACCCATTAGATATTTCAAGGGATCAAGCTTCGATATAAGCCAAGTAGTATGATACAACATATATTGCCTAAGCCTTCGGGTAGCCCATACTAAAGTGCAACACAACTTTTCAATGGGTGAGTATCTAGTCTCACATTCAGTGAACTTCTTGTTGAGATAATAGATAGCCATTTCTTTCTTCTCAGATTGGTCACGTTGCCCCAGCACACACCCCATTGAATTTTCATAAACCGACAAATACATAATCAATGGTTTACCTGAGATGGGTGGCGCTAAGATTGGAGTGCTCGACAAATATCTTTTCACTTCTTCAAAAGCTCTTTGACAATCCTCACTCCATTCCCATGAGTTATTCTTGCGAAGAAGGCGGAATATGGGATCACACTTTTCTGTCAGCTGTGAAATAAATCGAGCTATATAATTCAATCTCCCAAAAAATCCTCTGACTTCTTTTTGTGTTCGTGGGGCTGGCAAGTCTTGAATAGCTTTTACTTTATATGGGTCTACTTCAATTCCTTTTTGGCTTACTACGAAACCCAACAGCTTCCCAGATGTCACCACAAAAGTACATTTATTTGGGTTGAGTTTTAGCTAGCATCTTCTTAGTCTTTTAAAGAGTTTTCTCAAATTCCCAATATGTTCTTCCTCTGTCTTAGCTTTGACAATCATATCATCGACATAAACTTCTATTTCTTTATGCATCATGTCTTGAAATAATGTCACCATGGCCCTTTGATATTTTGCCCCTGCATTCTTCAATCCAAACGTCATTACTTTATAACAAAACGTTCCCCACATGGTAACAACGTCATTTTTTCCATATCTTCAGGGTTCATCTTGATTTGATTGTAGCCAGAGAAACCATCCATAAAAGAGAACAAAGAATTTCCAGCAGTATTATCCACTAGAGTGTCTATATGTGGCAAAGGAAAATTATCTTTTGGACTAGCTCGGTTGAGATCTCTGTAGTCGACACACATTCGAACTTTCCCATCCTTCTTCGGTACTGGGACAATATTTGCCACCCATTCAGGATATTTAGCCACCTTAAGAAACCCGGCATCAAATTGTTTCTTCACTTATTCTTTAATTTTGAGCAACATCTCGGGTCTCATTCTTCTCAATTTTTGTTGTACCGACTTACACTCAGGCTTTATTGGTAGTTTATGAACAACCAATTCTGTATCTAAACCCGGCATATCTTCGTATGACCAAGCAAACACATCTTTGTATTCTTGAAGCAATTCTATCAAATCATGTCGACCTCCAACTGACAGAGTGGTACCAATCTTTACTTCTCTCTTATCCTCATCTGTCCCTAAATTCAAAATCTCAGTAGACTCTTTATGAGACATAATATGCTTATCTTCATTCTCCACCATTTTCAGCAATTCAGAAGGTAGTTCACATCCCTCATCATCATCACAATATTCTATCTCCCCTTGACATATGGGCTTCTCGAAATCAATATCCGGGTCAGAGTCATTAGCATTCATATTATTGATATCTGAGCTCCTGAAAAAATAATAAAAGAGAAAATATATATACATATATACATATGAGAGGATCTTTTCCCATATAAATAAATAGAAATAAAACATACATACATATATACAACAAAGAATGAATGAAAAAATGCATGGGAGAATGTTTGCCATTTGGAACTAACAGAATGCATCTTTTATTGAAAGCAAGAAAAAACAAACAGCTTAACCCTTTACATAAAATCACCTATTGCCCCAGGGTATGAACAACAGGGAGAAAGTTCCAGTGCATTACTCTGTAAAAGATTTGTAAACTACATGCAGTTCTTCCGCGATCCAATTGTTCAATACGAAGCCCGACGGTGCAGGATAAATGCCCATAGCTCTCATTTCCTCAAACTCACCATCAGTTATAACATTAATGCCTAAATCTCCCAAGGCATTCTCAACCATCACTTCATTATTCCTTGAGTTCCCTTGAAACATATGCCCCCCAGTTATGAAAATACTACTCAACAGCGGGAAGGTCATGGGTTCCCAACTAAGGTCTTCACCAGCCAATCTGGCCTTTCTCATTTCCTGACCTTTCTTAATTCCCCTCAGCTTATCCCTCGAAGTTGGCTGATACCCCAAACCAAACTGATCTCTTTTAGTGACAGGGCATATTGGATTCACCAGTCCTTGTAACTGACTTCCTAACCCTTTCCCAACTTTTTGTCCTCTTCCAAGGGTCATCTTGAGTCCCATTTTGGTACAATTTGAAAATCTAGGCTTTGGTATCTTCCTGCCTTCAGCTATAAATGTAGCATTGACAAACTCCAACGATCTGAAAGAACACTCGACCGCTTGCTCATCCACTTCAATATACGGAGCAGTAGTATAAACAGAAGCAATAATGTCCTCTTCAGCATGAATACATACCAACCTTCCATCAATCACAAATTTCAGTCTCTGGTGCAATGTGGACGGAACTGCACCGACCTGATGAATCCAAGGCCTTCCTAAAAAATAGTTGTACGTAGGCATAATGTCCATTACGAGAAATTCAACTTCATAAGTTGTTGGACCAATAGTTAAAGGAACATCAATCTTGCCCAACACTTCTCTTTTAGTCCCATCGAAAGCTCGAACCACACTTTGGCAGGTTCTCATAAGTGTACTATCTAATGGAAGTTTCTTCAGAGTCACTAAGGGCATTACATTCAAAGCCGAGCCATTATCAACCAAAACCCGGGACAACACATGCCCTTTACACTTAACTGTGATATGCAAAGCCTTCTGACTACCAATCATCCCAGAAGGGATCTCATCCTCAGAAAAAGATAAAAAATTATCAGCTTGTATATTGGAAACTAACCGGTCCAACTTTTCAATGGGAAACTCTTTCAGAACAAAAGTCTGGTTCAAAACCATTAACAAAGCATTCCTAAGGGCCTCTGAACTCAAAAGTAATGATAAAACAGAAATACGGGCAGGTAACTTGTGTAACTGTTCCACAACACTGTACTCACTGTGCTTTAGAAACTTCAAAAATTCTATTGCTTCACTCTCGGTTACTGGTTCATTGATAACAAACTCATATTCTTTTATCTTAATATCAACATTTTTCCCCTTATCAACCGCAACCTTCTTCTCAGACTCTTTAGGTGGATTAAGAGAAGAGAATAACACCTACCCCTTCTGGTAAAGTGTCAGACCTTATCTACTTCCTCATTCTCTTTTGTTACATCTCCCATCTGGCAATCATATCTCCAAGGCACTTGTTTATTATCCCGATATGGGAATGGAGATGGAGGTGAAATAACCACTTTCGGAGCTACCTTTTCAGGCAATCGATTCTTGGGAGTAATGATTATGGGACAACTAGTATTGTAAACCCCTTTAGATGATCCTTCTGAAGCGCAAACTTCCTCTTCCTCTTCTTCAGCAATCTCTTTAAAGAACTCAATTTCTTTACTGTCCATCATGTCTTGTACCAAAGATAGGAAGTCAGGACATTGTTGAATATTGTGTCATTCACTATTATGATACTGGCATACCTCTCCACTATTAAACTGTTCACCCATCAAACTGGGCTTCAACAATCCTACCTTAATCATCTTGCACCACACCCAACTCATGGGTGATACCACATCACTAACCTTCCTTACAATTTTCTTTTATCTCTCTTCAGTAATCGCGTTAACTCCTGCCCCTACATGGCTTGGCAACGTATTTTGAGCTATATTCGGCTGTTCACTGTCACCAAAGTTGATGACATTCCTCGTTCTCAAAGCTTGGACAACCTTCATAAACGCAGTACAATTCTCAATGGAATGCCCGGGATTCCCCGCATGGTACTCACACTGAGCACTAGCATCATACCATTTGGGAAAAGAAGGTTGCATTGGTGTCGCGTGATACGGTGAAACTACATGCCGGTCATACAAAATCTGAAACAATTCCTTATAAGTCATTGGAATTGGATCAAATTGAGGCCTCTCTTTCCTCTGGTCCCTTGCCCCTTGTCTATTGTCATTTTGTGTTGATGACCCTGCTCCTTGAGGACGGGAAATAGTGATGTTATTAGAATCGTACTGCCTCACATTACTGACTTCGTTTTCCTTTTTCCTCTTTGGTGGCCTCTTACTAGACTCTCCTCCATCGAGATTTCCACTCTTAACCACCATTTCAATCATTTCTCCCGCCGTAACTACATCAGCAAAACTTCGATAAGGATTACCGATAAGATGCGAGAAAAAAGGAGCCCTTAAGGTATTAACAAAAAGCTTATTTATTTCCTCCTCTTCCAATGGTGGATGGACTTGCATCGTTACATCTCTCAATCTTTGAGCATATTGTCTAAAACTCTCGTTAGACTTCTTTTACATTCCTTGCAACATCATCCTGTTGGGCCTAACATCTTTCACATGTTTGTATTGCTCAAGAAAGGACTTAGCCAAGTCTTTCCAGGATTTAATATTAGCTCTACTCAGCTGGTTATACCACCGGATTGCCGAACCAGTTAAGCTTTCCTGAAAACAATGTATCAATAATTGATCGTCTCCTATGTATCCAATCATCTTCCTACAGAACATCGTGATATGCGCAGAGGGACACCTGGTACCATCAAACTTCTCAAAATCAGGAACCTTGAACTTTGGAGGCAAAACAAAATCCGGAACTAGACTTAATTCCTTCGCGTCGAATCCATAGACACTGGTATCTTCCTTCATGGCTCTGACTTCTCTTTCTAACTATTTCAATTTCTCTTACAGCGGATTGTTTTGGTCCTTCTTAGCTTCTTCATCAAGGTCCGGAACTTGATGATATTGATGTTCTTCCTGATACGAACTAGATCCAGGCTGTACGTTAGCAGAAGCACCGACTGGATTAATGTGCACCTTCCCGACATGAACAAGGGTCACTTGAACGTTCTGAGATTGTTCTGGGGTGAACCCTGGAGGATAAAGTGGGTCCTCAATTACAACTCCTGGCACAGGGCTTTTCCCATGTTCTGGATTTCTTCCTTCCAACATACTCGCAAACTTGGCAAACATTTCTTTTTGCGCATTTAGCATGTCTTCTTGCATTTTCTTGATATTATCTTGTAACTCCAATTGAGCCTTCTCAATTTGGGCAGGTTTGTCCTCCATAACTTTCTTCCTGGTTCTGTAGGTATGCTTGGGATTTTCCAGTATTACTCTGTCACAGAGTCATTTTGTTATCACTGATATTTATTAATGAATATGAAATATATGATTATGAATGAATAAAATGCGATGCAAAAAATTAAATGTATTAAAAAATGCATATGCAAAATACAGGTTGTTGATCCTAGAACGACTCCTTAGAACAATTCTTTATATTAGAACGACGTTCAATTACAAAGTTGAAACATATCACAAATAAATTTGCACCATCTCTCCTATTTGTTGTACATGTGCTAGCAACTCCACGATCTTCTGGTTTTCTTCAACCTCGGAATCCAGTTCTTCAGTCACATCAGCAACTTCCTCAGATAGAATGACCAAATATTGAGCTATTTTCCGCGTGTGTCCTAAATAACAAGCAATAAGGTCCTCTCTTTGCTTAACTCTCGCTTGAGCTTGCTCCCATCGAAAACGCCACTGTATATCCCCCTCATAAGGAACTATCGATAGCTCACTTGCTTGCCTCTGAAAATCTTGAACCATGGCTTCAAGCTCACTCACTTGTTTTTTCAGACTCTTAACTTCCCCACGGCTCGAGCTACCTTCCCTGTTTTGGTATTGTCGTAATACAGTCTCTAAACTTGAAATCTTCTCCTTCAACTTCTCGTTATGGGCTTGACTCTCTTGTAACTATTGCTCTAAAGAATCCTTTTCCTTTGATAAAATATTAACTTGGTGTCTGCTTTGCTTGAGCTCTTATTGACTCTCTCTGGCTACTCTTTTGAGGCTCGCCACCTCTTGCCTCAATTCGACAGACTTACTCGAGCTAGAACCTGTCTGAGCTTTTACCATTAGCTGATAAGTTGACCGAAGATTGTCAAAGTCTAGCTGAAGTTGCTTCTCCACTTTTTCAATTTGATCTACTATACTCTTCTGAATGTCGATCTCCAATCCCTTTTGATACACTTCATCTTCCACCTTCTGCAAAGTCATTATCAATTGTCTCCGTTCTGCTTCGAAATCGCACTTAGATAACTCTAATAGAGATGGCACCACTCTCAACTGTTCTTCCACCGGCTGAATATTTTCAGGATTCACTATCGGGATGTTATCATTTACTCGACCGCTTCTCCACTCCTCGTACTCTTGAGATAACTCGAGATCATAAGTGAACAACTTCACACGACGAGTTTGCTTCCAGGCCTCAGCGACCCCTTTAACTTAACCCTTATACTGATATCCTTTGAATGCAAAATCCGACCCTACCAAGTCTCATGTGGCTGGAATGAACTGCCTTGACCCATACTGTCTGGAAACTAGTAGCGGTACATACCCAACAGAACCCCATATACCTGGTAAAAGAACCCAATCTCTCTCTTCACATCGGTAAAGTATAGCCGAAGAGACATTCTACGAAGCTTGCCATAAAATATCACCATCTCTGATATCCTTGAAAATGACCATCCATTTTTCTTCGGTGAAGCCCCCAGGCCATTCTTTAGAAAGAAAATCCTTCAAATGTGAAAACCCCTCTAGAAACACTCGTCCTGGTGCTCTTTCAACATGTTTGAAATGACTCAGAATCCACACTAGCAGCAAAGGCGCACATCCTATAAAGCGTCATTCTCCCTCGCGCCTATAAGAACTCAAAGACTAGAACGTCTTAGCTAGAATGACTGGAACAGGATCTACGTGCTTGTCTAATCTTTCAACCAGGTCAACGACTGATACTTCTATATATCCTAGCACCTTTGGAAAAATAACGAGCCCATAAATCCCTAAAGCAAACATGTCAAGCTTCTTTCTGTTATCAAGGTGATGAGCAATTACTTCTTTCAAAGCAGCCCAAGAGATGCACTCACTGTCTCCCTTCTTCTTAACGTTTCTGACTACCTAATCTTCACTCATTCCGGTCATCAATAGTAATTTCTTCTTAAATGAAGGAGTGCCTAGCAGCTTGGTATATACTCTATCCATCTGGGACCTCGAACAACGGACCAAAGCTTGATACTCCTCTATTGTTGGTGTCAGATCCACCCTACCAAATGTGAAACAGCTATAAGCCGGATTCCAGAACTATGCCAATGCTCTAAACAGATTTCGGTCAATAGGAACATCCAGAAGATAAGGAATATCACCATACAATTAATAAAACATCTCCTTATCGGCTGCTTCCAATCTTCCCCATACCTCTTTTAGTTCACTCAGATCATTCTGACGTACGTTGATGTGAGTGTAACCAAATAACTCCGACACATATCCAGGCATCACACTATCCCCGTTGGTCAGTTGGGACTGTTCCAACCACCTTAAAACATCTGCATTATCCTCAACCTCTCTCTGAACTATTCGTCTATATTACTGGCCTTCTATATGGACATCGATCCCAAATCAACACCATGTAATGGACATTACAATGCAAAACAGAAAAGAAATAAAGCAAAGATAACAAAAAATCAGTTAGTAATCATAAAGCAATTAATTCTGGATAATAATTTGTTAAAGAATTGTACCCACATGCTGGCTACCCAATCATGCTTTATCAGATCCTACCCAACATGATATATACCCCCATGCTTTGTTATTCACAAAAAGAAATCCTATCCGCATGATATCTAATTTGCATGCTTGTTCGAAAAATAACCTAACTGCATGATATCTAGTTCGCATGCTTGTTCGGAAAAAAAACCTAACCACATGATATCTAGTTCGCAAGCATTTATTCAAAAAACGAAAAATAAATTACTCAAAAAAAACTTTTCCTTGTGTACTATCCTCACGGGATTCTTAAGGTTCGGGTTTGGTTCAACCTAAGTTCAGGCTCTATGTTCACTATATGCCGGGTTCGATTCTAAAGTAATAGATTCTCGAATTGTCCTTGTCGGTGCCCCCTTGGGCTGTCGAACCCTTAATCCTGGCCCATCATAGGCTTTAGGGGATCGAGTTCAATTTTGAGGGAACACACCTCCTTATGTCCATGCGGAGGTGATTACCATCACGAGGACCATAAGGCGTGAGCTCCAGGAGCGATCCACTATCCCATGCGGAGGTGAAAACCACACGAGGGCATAGTCTCTCACTCATACTTAAATAGGACGGAGCGGGGTTTTAGCTCATGATATGACAATTCAGCCGTGCAGTGTGTGAGGAAAAGCGAAAAAGCACACAATAAAAACACTCAACTTCCCTAAATTCACACAATCAGTCTGAAATCATTAACAAACAAATTAGTATAATTATTTAATTGTTAATCGAATTAAATCAAAAAAATCAAAGTACAAACAAAAACTTATTAAAAACCAAACAAGGGATCAAAAACCAAATTAAAACGAATTTATAATTTTCAATTGCAAAGACAATTAATTAATTGACTATCGACCTGACTCTCTAAAAAAGTCCAATAATCCCTACTGGAGTCGCCAAGTTGTCGAAACGATTTTTCTTTAAAGGTGAGATTTTGAAAACCACATTATTTTTTAATTTACCTCTTTCAATTGATTTAATTTAAAAACAAATGCGATTTAAAAACCTTTCGTTTCGAAAAAATTTTGGATTTCCTTTACGATTGAAAAAATACGGTTCAAAGAGTCGCTACCAATCTTTGATTAGGGTGTGATTGGGCACCCAAAAATGTTTGTTATTTTAAATAAAAATTAATTTTAATTAAAACAACAAATTAAGGTATACGTTACCAAAATCTGAGTTCGGGAGTCGGTTACGTGCATGGAAGGATTAGCACCCCACAACGCCCTAAAACGGTACATAGTTGATTAATTAATGTCTTTGCAATGAACTTTACAAATTCTAATTTAATTTGATTTTTGATCCCATAAAAGAAATATGTAAATTTAAAAACATTCAAAAGCACTCAAATGAATTAAATTAAAATTACCAAGTCATTTTAGAAAGATAAAGAATGTTCGATTATTTACAAATATCGAGACCAGATCTTAAAAGCTATAACAACCTTTTCTCGATAAATTTAAATAAACGAACATTTCCTTTTCTTTCGTTCCCAAATTTTAGGTGACGAATCAATTTTTGGTTTCACTTTCGGGATATACTTTTAACTTAAAATGGTCATAACAGCCCTCTAATCAGTTAAGACATGCCACTTAAGATAATTTTAAATTAAAAGGGTATTACCCTTAGTCCGATTATGTAATAGGTCGAGTTATGCACGTGAGGATATCATACAAATTGTGCAAAAAGTGGATGTCATGCCAAAATTAATTATATAAAAATTAATATATATAAAAAATGATTATCTAATTAATGAACAACCTATGTGTACATGCATACATATCATCATCATTCAACCATATGAAGCATACAATCGAAATGAACCCTAAATAACTATACATACATAAGCATAAAAACTTAAGCATGAACTAAAACGTAAAGAAAACTAATTTAAGGTTAAAACCTAAATAACGTAAACAACATACTATTGTAAAAATGATAAAAAAAAAAATTAAAAGAACTTAAAGACATGTGACCAAATTAAAATGGGAA
Organism: Hibiscus syriacus; assembly: GCF_006381635.1. Classification (NCBI taxonomy): domain Eukaryota; kingdom Viridiplantae; phylum Streptophyta; class Magnoliopsida; order Malvales; family Malvaceae; genus Hibiscus; species Hibiscus syriacus. The sequence goes on along the minus strand of NW_024063265.1, from coordinate 18,282 downwards.
TGTAAATCTGATGCTAAAGTAACAAACTGTACAAACATTAAGTCATGACACAAAAGAAATAATATTCCAAGCATCAAGATTGTAATTTGTCCATTAAAAAAATAGAGGATTAAAATGTAACAAAATAACATTATGAGCCTCGCAGGTGAGAATAAATCATACGCATATATAGGGTTAAAATACAAAGTTTCCGAAATTGCATGTTCGATGTATAAATAAGTAAAAATTAAAATTAACCAAATCTAGGACTATAATGGAACACGCATCAACTTAAGAGCTATAAACAACAAATTCAGAAATTAATTTAGGGACTAGAATATGAGCTTTTGAAACCTAAAAGATCAATCGATGAATTCCTTAACTTACGAAACGCAACCGTTTTGAACATCCCATATATTTAATTTTTAAGGCCAAAATAAACCCTAATTTCATTTGCATTAAGCCAACCCTCTCCCCTCAGTCATTTCTCTTCTACTCTCTTCTCTGGTTCGATCGAGACCCCCTCCTTCACCATTCAACGCCAGCTGCTGGAGCCCTCCAGACACCATACCCCACGACTCAATGACCTAAACTGACCATCTAGTAAACCAAAAAAACAGACCCTAAGCCTCTTGAAACTAAACTAAGATTGCTCTCCTCCTGACGCTAAATTCTACTCTCATCTCCTTCTATCTCCGGCGAAGACCCAAACAAACCAGGTAAATAGATCTCTCTCTACTATTATGGTTTCCAAAAAAAAAAGAAAAAAAGAAGGGTTTCGAACCTTTAATCTCTTCTGAAATCCTTTTGCAGCTTATGATCTCCTTAAGTGATTGGATGTCGTTTTTAACACCAGACGACAGATCTCATATAACGGATCCCTCGAACTCATGTAACAACGATTAAAATCTTCCTTTTTCAATCTTGGTTTCGAATGGCTGAGGATGATGTGTTTTTCATGCTTTAATTTCTATTTCGTTTATAACAGAGCACGAAAATGGTATATTGAAAAAATGATTCTGAAATTTTCGCTTTGTATTTGCTTTGTTTCGTGATCCCCCTATTTCTGGTGGTTAATTGCTTATTAAAAACTGACCCCCACCTCCTTTATAGTTTCTTTCTGATTTATTAAGAAAACTAAAATCCATCTTTTGTTAACTCCCGATAACTGCTTTTAGTTTTTCAGGGAGTATTCACGTGGGCTTGAGTTGGGCCTTCAATTGCTCTTCTTCGGGTTTGCTCCGATCTAGCCCCGGACAAAAACGAGCATCTACATAAGGTCTATGCGAACTCTCAGATAAGTGGAGAGCATCCTGCAAGTAATCACGTATCAATCACATATTATCCTTGCGAACATACCTTCATAACATCACCAACAGTCACATGTTGACACATGTGATATCCTAGTCTAAGCTATCACTCTCTATAACGTCTAATCAATACCAATAATACGACAACTACTGACTAACACTTATCATGACATTATAAATACACATTTAATAAAAAAAATAGAGGGATAATGCACGCTTCTCCATTACAAACGATATCAACATCCTAAAACCTAACAGAATTATCACCGAACCCATCTTTCCATCACATTCTACTATTGTTGATTACTTTATCAGTTAACAGAATTGTAAAGATGGTGCATTTAGGCGCATGAAAAGCTCACCAACTTGCAACTACTTAAACAAGTGGGAAAGCAGTAGTTGACAAAGCTAAAGAAATGGTTGTTGTTAATCTAATCATAAAACCACCCTTAGCGCCCAATTTCCCCTGCTTTGCTTCCCCTTTCCTCAAATATTTTTTTTTAAAAATTTTTTTTAGGTTAAACTCGATATTTAACTCAGTTGAATCATAATTTTTCAATAATTCCTATCCTTACACTTCCACCTTCTTTTGTTAACAAATGTATCTATAAGTTAGTTAAAATGGAATATTACAAAACATATAAATATAAAATAGATCAAATGACTAAAGCATAAATCATGTATCTCACACAAAAATATTATTTAATAAATTTAAATCCGATTTCATATCGTATAAATAACTTATTAGTATTGTTAACACCAGCGATGATAGCTAATCAGGAAGGCATTTATTTAAAGATTATTGAGAAAGGTAAGCATTGGTTTGATGTATCAATTTGCTCGGCAAGCAAAAGCAAATAAGTGGTATGAATATGAATCATTGGGCAAGGCAGCATATGATTAGAGTTTAATCTCTTTGGGGAGAATTGGTATCTGCCAAAATAAGCATAGATGATGATAAGTAGGAGATGGGAATCGTGCAGTCTCGAGCATCACTTCAAGGGTTAAAGTAAATAATATTTATTAAGTAATTAATAGTTAAAAAATTATAATTTAGTTATGATCTCTCTCTTTTTTTTTTAATTCTGGTTTCGCTATTATGGAAAATGTAAAAGGAAACCAATAACTAAAATTATGAAGTGGCAGAGGATGGGGTCGGTGATTTATAAACAATTTCCAGTTTTGTTGGGTTTGGTTGATACCTTGTAACACAATCCACCAATGATGGTTGCCCGTAGCAGTTTCCAGTATATAAATTATGTCTGTTTTTTAGGTATTTAAATATTTTCGATTAACATGGTTTAACGTTTTATTATATAATCATGTTCAGGTCGTCTGTTAAATTAATCATTATCTTTTATTGAGGAGTAGTTCAAATCCTGTAAATCTTTTACCCAGTTTGATATTACAAGCACGATTGAAGTATGTTGAGACTAATTTTTTAAAGTTGAAATCGTGATTTCACTTCTATATTGACGTATGTTCGCAATCAAAGTGTTTTTAGATAATTTTTTAGGACTTAAGATTTTTTATTTTGTAAATAAATGAAAAGACATCAAAATTGTTGTGTCATGAATAGAAGAGTTCTCGAAATAAAAATGTTCTAGCATTGGGATTGTCTAGTTATACAAAAATAAAATAAATTTTAAATACGTTTTTTGTATTTTTTTTCTCTAAACAAATCAAAATCAAAAATAAAATAAAAGAAGAGAACGGATGTCATATGTCGCACATATTTATTAAATAACTTTCTTCACCGACGATCTAGAAATGTGTTGGAAAAATAACATAATTGCAGCGAAAAACTCCATTCCCTCTTTGTGACAGTAAAAAAACGAGCACCGAAGAAAAATAAACATATTGGCAATAAGAAAAAACTCAAGAAATTTTGGTGATGCTAAAAATTCAAATTAAAAAAAATCACGGGACACTAGTTTAGTGTAAAATTGTCTTTTATTATTAAATAGGAATACAAAATATCTCATCCTATATAGATGTTTTATAAATTTTCTTAACAAACTTTCACAATAATGTTGATTCTCTCTCTTTCAAATCTCTTACAGTGTCACTCAAAGAAATACTATCTTTTACATTTGTTGTGTTGTTCTCTCTTTTTCTTAAACTTTTTAAAATCACTTATTTATAATAGGATAATGAGATAATCTAATGGCCATCGTACATGACTTCTAGACAAGTTCATCTTACATGAATATATTTATAATATACAACTTTAATTAATTTCATATATAAATGTGGGTTGATAATCTATTAAAGATGTTATACGTCTTCCTAGTCGCCAATCAAGAAAGAATATCTCCAACAAATAAAATATTACATCTATTTTAATTTTTTTTAAAATATATATTTAGATATTATAAATATTTATTCTTAGTTAAGTCTAAAATGTGCATACATATATTTTCGCAGCTTGAAGGCTAATGTGGGTGGGACCAAGTTTTATGCACGATGGGACAATAATGGTAATGATACCATATATGATATCGATACTGAAACCCAAAATAATGAAGTAGTACTAATACTACTGAGGCAGTACAAAACAGAATGCTAAAATGATATCGATGCCATATATGATATCGATACTGAAACCCAAAATAATGAATTAATATCGATATTGCTGAGGCAGTACCGATACTAGCAAAACAGAATGTTAAAATGGTATTGATACTCTAAGTTAGTACATATACTGTCAAATATTTAAAAATTATAACCGTTGAAACTTGTTAATCCGTTGTGACGAGTTCCATTGAAATAAAATATAATTATTTTTTAATTTCATTTAAAAAATTTAAAAAATTTAAAAAATATTTTTAATTGGCTCAAGAAATATTTGTTTAATTCCGGGGTGAGGCCCACTTAACACGGCCCATTAAAAAATTATATCCGGCGTGACAAGTGACAAGTTCTATGAGGACTGTTCATTTGCTATAGATCCCAAATTAAATATTTGGGTGCCTTAATGGGCTAAATAATTTAGCCGGTTGCCCTAATGGGCCAATTTCGCCTAGGTTTTATGCACCCCGTTGAAGTGGGAACTAGATCTATGGGATAATAATCTTCTAGATCCAATTATACTCTCAAAACCGGTCCAATTAGAAAAACAAATTGAAATGGGTTCTATCGTTGATTGTTAAATTGAATAATTAAATGTTATAAATTAATATAGTTTTTTATTAAGCTAGGTGATATTGAAGCAATACCTATTTTAAATACTCTTAATCATTTAACAATGAACGCCCAATCATTTTGTAGTCGTTGGTAGTTAAACTCATGACTTTTAAAAATAACAATGATTCTTTAAGTCATATAATTTTTTTAATAAGTTATTTACGATACTTACAAAATTTAATATAAAGATTTCTATTTTATATTTTTAGAAACATTTCACATGATTTTAAACAAACTTCAAAAGTAAGGTTTGTAAAAGATAATAAATATTAAAAGAAATAAAATTAAACTCACCTTATGCTTGCTGATAAAGGACATGGTAAAGCGGGACTGGAAAGTAATATTTGAACACGTTTTAAGAGAGAAGAATAAGGTGGCAGATGCCCTGGCCAAACATGCAAGAACGATCCCAAGGGGAGCCCAGGAATTTCAGCAACCTCCAACCATGGTAGAGACGATATTACAGGAGCAGCACACTAGATTATCTTAGGACGAGATAGTGCTTTGATTTTTTTACTTTAGCGGGAAAAAAAGAAATTAAATAAATTAAAAATATTTTTCATTAAATGATAAACATTTTCACCCATGATTCAGATTTTCCTTCTCAAACTTTTGTTCCATATTCATATATTTTGGGTGCTCTCTCCACTTATGATCTTTATACTGTTGTTCACCTTTGATTCTCAATTAAGGCCGTAAAATCAGGTAATCGGACATGTTTCAGTCGGATCTTGGCAGATCGGGTAAAATCGGGTACATGTCAAGTCAGGTCAATTTGATGGTTTGACTTGGATCAGGTCAGGTAAATGTCAAATCAATCCGGGTCATTTTCTTATTAATTTGACACTAGATCCAGATCGGGTTCATGTCAGATCATTTTCAATTCGGATTGATGTCAGTTCATATCAAAACAGTTTAGGTCCGAAGCAGATAAAGACCAGGTTAATTCAAGTTCAGGTGGACTTCAGTCGGATCTCATTCAAATCGGGTTGTTTTATTTTTGGATTAATTATTTTGTCATCTTTCGTGATTGTTGAATTGCAAGTTGTAATTGTATATGATTTTGAGTAAATTACAAAAAAAATATTCTTGGATCAATTTTGTAAAAAATATAAATTGAAGGACAAAATCGAAGAAATATAAATTACAAATAAAATTTTAAAATATAAATTAAACACACATAAGTAAGGGACTAAATCGAAATAAATTTAAAATATGAGGTTTAAATTAATATAAAAAGGACTAAATTATACTCATTTAAAAAGTTATTGGCCATTTACAAAAATATAAATAACAACTAACAATGGGCCAAATGAAAATGCAAATATAAATTTAAGGACTAAATTGAATATACATAAAAGTAAAAGAATTAAAATTGAAGTAAATTAAAAAACACAAAAGGATGAAATCGAAATAAATGCAAAATGTGAAGAAATAATGAAAAATATAGTAAATTGCATTCATTTAAAAAAATTGAAGAAAATTATAATAGAGAAAATAACCTCAGTGACCAAAAATGCCTTATAATATACGATTTTAACCAACTTTTTTTGGATTTGCCAAAATGACCAACTAAATCGAAATGCGATCGATAATTCGCAACGCGATCTCCGTATCGCAAATCAGTTTCCAGATTCGCAACGCAAACATCGACTATCGCAATGCGATAGTCCAAGTTCGTTGCGACAGTCGAAGTTCACGTTGCGATTTATTCCAAATTCGTTGCGATAATCCAAGTTCGCAATGCGATAGTGCAAGTTCATTGCGATAGTCCAAGTTCGCAATGCGATAGTCCAAGTTCGTTGCGATAGTCCAAGTTCGCGTTGCGATTTATTCCAAATTCGTTGCGATAGTCCAAGTTCGCGTTGCGATAGTCCAAGTTCGTTGCGATAGTCGAAGTTCGCGTTGCGATTTATTCCAAATTCGTTGCGATAGTCCAAGTTCGCGTTGCGATTTATTCCAAGTTCGTTGCGATAGTCGAAGTTTGCGTTGCGATTTATTCCAAATTCGTTGCGATAGTCGAAGTTCGCGTTGCGATAGTCCAAGTTCGTTGCGATAGTCGAAGTTCGCGTTGCGATTTATTCCAAGTTCGTTGCGATAGTCGAAGTTCGCATTGCGATTTATTCCAAGTTCATTGCGATAGTCGAAGTTCGCATTGCGATTTATTCCAAATTCGTTGCGATAGTCCAAAATCGCAACGACTGATTGTATTGCATTTGTTTCTTAAGAATTTTCTCTAAAAAGATAGTATTCGCGCGGACGTGTCGAAGACACGTATTACCACGACCACGACCCCGACCCGAGATAAGACGAGACGGACGGCAGCGGCGGCGACACGCGAGAGTCCCCCTTGTTCTCTATCACTCAACAAGGAAGTGGGAAAGCTAAGCCTTAAATACCATTCCCAATAGTGTTTCCAATACTATGTGGGATTGAGCATTACCAACACTTGTTCCCAATACTATGTGAGATTGAGCCTTAAATAGTGATATTATTTGTGAATTATAGTTAATGATTTTAGTTTGTATGAAAAGTATTTGTGGTTCGTTTAGTTTTCATGCAATTCTAATTTATTTTCAATTGATTGTAATTGCACGATAACAATTTTTTTTATTCTCGCGAGTAATGCAATTTTTTTGAATGTTTTGCTTAAAATTGCAATAATCGCGATTGATTGTAGATTGACTTTTAATTATGACATATTTAATCGTATAATACTAATACAATTGGTTGCTGATTCAGTTGTTTTAAGGTGCATGATTGTTAATTGTTTCCTGATAATCACATAGTATTGGAAACAAGTGTTGGTAATGCTCAATTCCACATAGTATTGGAAACACTATTGGGAATGGTATTTAAGGCTTGGCTTTCCCACTTCCTTGTTGAGTGATAGAGAACAAAGGGGACTCTCGCGCGCCGCTGCCGTCCTCGTCTCATGGTCGTGGTCGTGGTAATACATGTCTTCGACACGTACGCGCGAATACTATCTTTTAGAGAAATTCTTAAGAAACAAATGCAATACCACCAGTCGTTGTGATTTTGGACTATCGCAACGAATTTGGAATAAATGCAATGCGAACTTGGACTATCGCAACGAATTTGTGATAAATCGCAACGCGAACTTGGACTATCGCAACGAATTTGGAAAATCGCAACGCGAACTTCGACTATCGCAACGCGAACTTGGAATATCGCAATGCGAATATGTAAATCGCAATGCGATAGTCGAAGTTCGCGTTGCGAATCTGGAAACTGATTTGCGATACCGGAGATCGCATTACGAATTATCGATCGCATTGCGATTTAGTTGGTCATTTTGGCAAATCCAAAAAAAGTTGGTTAAAATCGTATATTATAAGGCATTTTTTGTTACTGAGGTTATTTTCTCATTATAATATATTATATATATATATATATATATATATATAATATAATATAAGTTTATATATAATATATTTATATTATAAACTATATAATTATTATAAGCTATATATACATAAATTTTGTTTATATAAACTATATATGTATAAGCTATAAAAGTATATAGTTTATAAACTATAATTTATATTAATATAGTATATATATATATATATATATATTAAACTATATAAAATATATAGTTTATAAAATATAATTTATATTAATATAGTATATATATGTATGTATAACTAATATAAGTAATCTATATTATATTATATATATAGTTTATAGAAATATTATGCATAAACTATATAAAGTAATAAAATATATATTTTATAGAAACCCTAAACCTTAAAACTCAAAATCAATCCATAATTCCTAAAACACTAAACCCTAAACCCTAAATTATATATGTAACTTATACTACATGTATATAAAAAATATGTATAGTATATATAAACTATATATGATATATATATATAAACTATATAAAGTAATAAATTATATAGTTTATAGAAACCATAAACCCTAAATATTAAACCATAAATCTTAAACCTTAAACCCTAAACTATATATATAGACACATTTGATAATTCATATATAGTTTATATAAACAATAGTTTATATAAATTATATGTAACATTAATCTATAGTCTATAAACAATAGTTAATATATGTAACATATAGTATATGTATACATGTAAACTATATATGTAACTTATAGTACATATATATATAAACTATGTATATATATATAACTATATATATATATATATATATAACCTATAGTATGTATATACAATCTATTTATATGTTATATAAACTATATATGTAACCTATAGTTTATAAACAATAGTTTATATTAGTGTACTATATAGTTTATACTTTATAATCTATATTATATAATTTATAAACTATAGTTTATATTAATGTTAATTATCTTAACTGTAATTTATATTAATATAGTATATAGTTTATAAACTAACTATATAATTTATAAAATATAGTTATATTAATATTAATTTTATAGACTATATTTATATTAATATTAATTATATAAATATTAATTATAATATATAATTTATATTAAGGGTGTGAATTAATCTTTAAAGGCGGGAACTTATTTTCAAAAAAAAATTTAAGGGCGGGAACTAATCTTCACTTTCCATGTGACACGTTTCAATTTTCAATCATTATTGATTTTTGATTTGCATTAATATATTTTCAATTGCCATTGTTGATTGTTGGGTCAAATTAAAACTACATAATTGTTCAATGCCAATATTTTATTAATCATATTTTCGAGCTGCTCACGAGCTTTTCGAGTCGAGTATCAAGTAGCTCGTTTCAGCTCGTTAAGAATTCGAGTCGAGTCTATTTGATCCGAGTATTTATCGAGCATTGACCGAGTCGATCTCGAATAGCTCGCGATCTGTCTCATCTCGTTTACAGCCCTATTTACAGGTAATGTTAAAAACAAGCCAGGTTCATCATAGGTCATGTTGAAAACAGGTCGGGTAATATCAGTAATTTACCAGGTCAACATCGGGTTCGGGTTTATATTAGTCGGATACAGGTCGGGTTCGGATATTATTTTTTCGGTTCAATTTGAGTTCAGGTCGTTCTCAGGTCGGGTTCAGATCTACAATTTCCAGGTCCAACTCAGATTCAGGTAAACACCAATTCCGACTCGAGTCGGTTTCGAATCGCTACAACGTAGGTTAAAAGCAGTTTTAACTCGAGTCAGTTTCAGTCAGTTTACAGGTGGGGTCATCTTTTTACAGCCCTATTCTCAATTGGCTCCCACCCATAATTCTTCTAATGCTTCAGTATAACTTTCTCCTCCTCTGCCTAGTGTATCATCACCCTGATCACGATTCTGATCATATTGTTCAGCAGCCAGTTTCAAATAACCCATATATTTCACTTCGATCTTCATCTAGGGTATCTAAGCCTTCACATTAATTGAATCATTATGTTCTTTCCTGTCAATCCGCTTCTCTTTCAGATCAGAATCCTATTTCTAAGGCCATTTTTTACTCCTATTTACCTAATGTTGTTTAATTATATATTTTTTCTATTTCTCAAGCCTTTAAGCCTCAAAATTATACGGAAGCCAAAGTTGATACCAAATGGGTAGAAATAGGAGTGTTAAAAAATATCTGATTCGAATGACCCGCCGATCTAATTTAAAATTATCGGATATTTATAGTGAAAATATATGAATTTTCAGGTTAGATATTGGACCCGTTATTTTTGGCAGATTTTTGGGTTTAAATTTATTGAATTGTATTGAATTATGATTAAATTGATAGAATATATAAATTTTAATATTAAAATTATTATCGCACGAACCAAGAGATCTTATTAGTTAAAGAATTGTCTTTATTCCTTGAAGTCCTGAATTTAAGTCCCGAGTTTTTGAATATAAATTATCTTGTATCATCTCATACTAATTTAAGACATGTGCCATGATTTATAAAATAATAATATAATTCATGGTTTTTAATTTTATAATTTGAGTGAAGGTCAAAGTAAGGTTTAAACCCAAATATGTGATAAAATGTAAAACAAATAATTGGATACATATACTTTTTAATATTCTTGGGTGAAGGTAATATTTTTTAATTATTAATAATATACAATTTTTATAAATATTAACCGATTTTGATGGAATTTGATGGAGAGCTTATTAACAGATTTTGATAAGTTGAAGCGAGTGAAGTGAGAGTTTCCTTTTTCTTAGTCGCGTATGTTTGTGGGGAGTGGTCAAACTCAATTTGCCACCGCGTTTGAATTTTGACGGCTTTTGTAGTTGACTTGGAAGCCACCGTATTTGAGAAGAAGGAAAACCAACGCGCTACTTCCAATCTCACTCACTCACTCAACCACTTTCCTTCAACTACTCGTTTAAAATACCCCCTCGCTCCTCAACTCACAATTCTTCATTTCCAGCTCATCTTCCTTTTCATCTTCACTCTTCCAATTTCCATGGCTTTACAAGCTCTTAACTCTCCAACTTCACTTCCCTTTCAATCTCATGTTCATTGCCTCCACTCTTTCACCAAGGGTAAGCGTTCTAAGCGACCTCGTTTTGACCAGGAAGACGAATACCTCGCACTCTGCCTCCTCATGCTCGCACGCGGCGCTTCAGACAACTCCACCGTACAACCCCCCCAAGAAAAACTTGGCTTCAACTGCAGTGTTTGCAACAAGGCCTTTCCTCCTACCAGGCTTTGGGTGGCCACAAAGCCGGCCACCGTGATCTTATGGCCGCCAACTATGACCGCTCAACGTCAACGACCACCTCTTCCACATCCAGCGGTAGATCCCACCAGTGTTCCATCTGCCACAGAAGCTTCCCTACGGGGCAGGCCTTGGGTGGCCATAAGCGACTCCACTATGAAGGTGGCAAAGCTAACAGCGGGACCACATCTAAGAAACTAGGCTCCAGCAGTAGTACCAGCCAGAGGGGCTTCGACCTGAACCTGCCGCCTCTGCCGGAATTCTCGAGGACCAACTTCTTTGCTTCCGACGGTGATGATGAAGTGGAAAGCCCACACCCTTTGAAGAAGCCACGTCTCGTGATACGGATTCCACACAAAATGGAAGTCAACTAAACAAATACTGGAAATTTTTTCGAGGAAATTACACTACTCATTCCCTCTTTTTGATTTGTTGAACCAATATTCTTTACCCTGTATATAGCATTTGAAGAATTCCCCAACTCTCTCAATTGCTATCGTTCAATTAATTTTGTTTTAGTTCAAATATTATTTCATGGTTTCCAGCTAATTGGGAATCTTCATTCAATCAAGTTTGTTACATCTGTTACCATTACTATATCCAAGGTTTAATTATGAGAGATGTGCATCATTCATTTTATGAAAAATGAAAGCAACCAAATACAAAGGCTTATATACCAAGAATCATTGTCCAACATCATTTATATATATATATATATGTACACACTTTTCTTTGACTGGCCTATGCAAAATAAGAACCGAAGGTACCTAACCCAAGGATAGTTCCTTTCAAACTACATTTTAACGTTTCAATACAAAGTCCATAATATCATATCTTCATGCTTGTGAAATTCAATCAACTATGGAAACCTTTCTTCTTACCTTTGGAATCATAATTTGGGTTGGTATTGAATTTAAATCAGACAATTTTGTTGTCAAAGGTGGGAGATAACTGGTTTAGTTGTAAAATGAGCGTTCTAAGGCTACATTCCTTCACCTGGTAATTACATAACCCATAAGTTTTGAAACGAGTTTTATGTACCCCCAATAAAACACACCAGAATAGAAATTTACCCGCATGGCTGCAATTGTTGGCAATACTTGTTTGCATCGATAGAGTAAAGCAAGCTCGTTTGTGCTTAAATTTCTAACTTCTGACACCATGGTGTTAACTTCTGCAACCTAACCACAGAAGAAAAGACAGAAATTACATGCAAGCATAGAGAACCGATGAAAATCGATAAAAGCTGCTTTAAAGGGAAGATCTATTGTAATTAACTCATCTCAAATTCAAATGAACAAATCCAAGAAGTGCAATTTGATCAACCTATATCACGTTTACTACTGGTACAACTCTGTGCAAACAAGCCGTTAAAAGCTAACACCATATCAATTTCATCAGCTGCTGTAGTTAAATGATTTTACAAACATAAAATTTTATGTTACTAGGCGAACTTATAAAATTTTAGCGGCCGAAAACAGATTATCAATAAAAAATAAAACGAAAATATTTAAAATATATGAATTTGAAATTTTCAACAGTACGACAGCCGCTCAGTCCATCACTGTGTCAGACAAGCTCTAAGGTTTATGTTCATACGATACTTGAAATTGTGGGTATGTACGGTGATGAAAAATATCTATGCAGAGCACGAAAAGGGTAACAACCATAAGACAAATGTTGATCTATTTGTTGATAAAGGCTACAAAATTAAGAAAACATGGAAACAAACTATCCAAATAATAATCTGGTTCCTGTCGTATGGATGATTATTTTCATTCCACCTGGTTAACAAAGTCAACCAAATGCCCGCTTATCATTCAGAAAGATTAGGTGTCAAAGTAAGAACAAAAGAATTAAACCAAGGCCTTTTATACAAAGGATAAAAAATAAGAACGCCCACCGTGGGGCTCGAACCCACGACCACAAGGTTAAGAGCCTTGCGCTCTACCGACTGAGCTAGACGGGCTTGGTTGTTGAACTTCTAGGCATAACTATTGTTTATCATTTTATAAATTAATCCGAGCCAAAGACCCTACCTACCCAATCCCATTATTCATAAGTAGACGCAAAATCTAACATGTTTCAACACATATAAGAAACCTATCAAAGGTTTAATTATGAGAGAAGATGTGCATCAAAAGCTAAACCCATCATCATTCATTATATGAAAATGAAAGCAACCAAATACAAAGCTTATATACTAAGAATCCTTGACTAAAATTCGAAACACCGTTTATACATATTTACACACTTTCCTTTGACTGGCCTATACAAAATAAAACTAGAAAGGAAAGGTACCTAACCTAATTTCACTTCCTTTCAAACTACACCTTCAGAAAGACATTTATCAGTAACGAAAGAAAATCTTATACATGGCCAAACCGTTTTAATTATAGAGAGCATGATACCCACAAGAATAAAAAGGATTAATCAACCTTTAGGTGTTTGCCAAAGAATGTGTCTGCACTATCTTATTATTAAATTAACTTTTGTCTAAACTACTGCTTAGGAAAAAATGAGTCTGCAAATAAAAGGGGACCAAAGGAAACTCCGAAGTTTGGGCATTAAAGAATGAAGGGTAAGGGAGGAAAAAGGGATGAGGTCAACAAAGAAAGATTTACCTTTGATAATAATGACCATATGGAGGATGCTATTGCCTGCATTACATTAACTGCTGAAAATATTGCTTCCTTCAATTTTGGGATATCAGCCTGTACAAATAAGACGACAAGCAAGTTTTTCTCCCCCTTCTTTTTAAGACCCACATAAAGTAAAGCATTGACAGCGGAGATGCTAAAGCTTAAAGGAAATGATCAAATTTCAGAATAAGGAACTTACTCTTGCCCCACAAACTACTGGAAGGCGGAGTGTGCTTGCCGTCAGAGCTTCGATAGCCCCAGACAAATAACTGCAATAATCATGGTCCAGGACAGCCCATTCATCCAAAAAGATCATCTGCACTTATCAATGAAAATAATATGCTATAAATAAAAAAGCACACAATTTCTTGAACTGAAACATGCAATCCAAATAAGATATGGCAGACAATGAAAAACTAGTAACAATTGAGTTAAGATCAACAAAATAATCAGAAATCTTAAAACAAACAAAGAAAAAAATCAAGCCAACAGTAAACACATCTAGTAGGGAGCTATCGTTCTTACTTGCCCCTTGAGGATGGAAATCAGCTTCAAATTTTGCCTCAGCAATTGTAATTCATTTCTTTTGGCTCTAACAGATTCTAGCAGTTTTGAGGTAGTAGTCCAAGCATTATGGAGGCTTTTCTGTAATAGGAACATGTTAAAGAATTCATCCTCATTTTTACTAATTTCAAGGAAGATAATCATTTTCAAAAAAAAAATCAAGGAAGATAATCGAAAAACTTGAATTGTTAGTAAACCGAGAAACAAGAGATGGTTAAAAAGAGATAGATGTACATGTATTATTGATGACTTTTCTGTTATACGAACATGATGACAAAGGATTCTTCATCATATTTTAACACGATCAAACTCGTTTTAAGCCACAAAACAACCCTGCTGCTTGCACGCTACAGAATTTCTACACCACAAAAGTAATTATAACCAAAAAGCCAGAATGCCAAGCGCTCTAGCAGAAGTGGCCTGAATAGTTTCAGTTCTAACAGAAAACACTTTTTTTCCCACAGCACATAATTCAACTCAGTTTTGTTGGCCAGGTTCTAGAGTTTTTTAATGAAAATTTTCAAATTCCAGGCAGTATGGGCAAGATAAATTGTGACAAGCCAGGCAACTTTCTCACAATTTAACATAACATGAAACCATGATACTATATAATAATAAAAGTAAATCTTAACCATAATCCTCAAAAGGTGATGGAATGCAACATTAACAGCTACGAGTTGTGCTGCCAAATTACACTAAGAGGGAATACCTATGAATGTTGAAACAGTACAGCATGCAAACTTGAAGCATACAAACAACAAGGTAGCAATAGGACAAAGCGAGCTACTTAGTTGAATACAACAAGAGAAATTCGAAGTCAATACCTCTGTGTTAGACCTTTTGGAAGACAGAGTCGCATCTGCTCTAGCATTAACAAAACGCCACTGCAACAAATGGTTATGGAGTAACCTCAATAAATGAGCATCCGAAACTTTGTTCTCTCCAATCTTAATAGCATCACCAACTAAGCTCAAAATCGATGGCCTATTACCAAATTATCACCCAACCCAAGCTTACTCGGTGATGCAGGCCGAACTGGCCAATGAATGACCATAACTGGCCTCTGCTGTTCGATACACCTTTTGGAGACAAAGGACTGTCAGTTCCGTACTTGTCTCGTACAATTTGCTTAGAACGTGCTGTATTTTTCTTAGGAACCGGATAACCAGGATCGGACCGGCATAAACGATTAGCAGTATCTTGCCAGGACCGAGCCGAAACCATTATTCCCCGAGGCCCACGCTTAACATCACCGTCTACGGAAGAACTTTCTGGAGCTCCTGGAGTACTACCAGAAACACTTCCGGTATCAGAAGCCGCGAGATCATATTGAGGCTTAGATTTAACGGGAGTAACGGCTGTTATTTCTCTATTATCAGTCATGGAGAGCTGCAGTGCCCTAAATACATTGCCGTTAACAGAACGGTTAAAACTCTTCCTCTCGTCGGTGCAATCAACGCTTCCACTAGTAACCGAATTTGATAGCCTTAACTTTGCCGGCCACCGCTCCGCTTGCTCTGTTCCTTTCCGTGGAGTCGTTGCTACCGTTGTCTTCCACCTCTCCGGCGTCCCTTTCGTTGCCGCGCTTGGTGATGGAGCTGGTTTAGCTTTCCTACACTTATAGGAAACGGCTCACCATGAGACGAAACGGATAAATCACATTTGTTATGTTGTCACCGTTACTAGTTTTCAAATCCAAAGAATTACTAGGCAGCGGCGTCACCGCATGTCTCCTCTCCACTGCTTGCGACCGCTTGCTAGCCAATGGAGTCGTGCGTTTTGTCGTGGTCATGGCCTTCGAATGAGAAGTCCTCGTCGAAAATAACGTCAGAGGACAGATTTTGGTGGGAGGCGAGGAAGAATTTGATGAGGACGTTGACATATAACGAGAGGTGAACTTTCCGGATTTTTACGACAAGGAGTGATGGCATTGTCGGGGTCGGAGGTCAACAGCGGAGGCCGCGGCGCGTTTTGGTTTAGCGGAAGCCTCCTCCGAGCTGTTTGGGTTTTACCGCTGCGGAAACGGCAGCAGCAACCATTGCCGGCTTCTCAGAAAATTCAATTCCACAGTCTGATTCTTTAATCTCACTCTCCCAATTCCTCCAAAAATTTACTTCCAATTATTATTTATTTTTTTTTTAAAATGAAAAATCAGAACTCAGACAGTTTAGGATTTATGTTTTAAAAACATTGGAATTGAAAATATTTTTTTTCTTTATAAGTTGGAATTTGCAGAGAAAAAAAAAAAGGAAGGCGGGAAAAGTAGCGTTGGCGTCCAAAGAGGGAGCGGAAAAACGAGAAATGTTTGGCTTAGGATAGCATAAGGAGTATGGAGATTTTAATTAGTGATTTTAAAGTGTGAGGGGGAGACGGGGTTTTATTCGCGTGGAGGAGGGACAAGGTGTGTTGTGCAAGTGAATTGGAGAACTCCTTACACGTGTAAGCTACTTTTGTTGTTTTTATTTTAATCGTGGAACTTGGTCATAAAATTTAGGGATTTAAACTTTCAAAAGATTTAAAGATTACATTAAATTTTAAAAAAAATTAAAGAGTTAAGTTTACATTTTTTACAAAAATAAAGTTTGGGGCCAAACTAAAATTTTTGAGGTTTTGAGAGATTTGATGGGAATTTTTAAAAAAATATTGGAGAGTTTAATTAAAAATATTCAAAAATTTTAAATTTAATCTGAATTTTTAAAATATTATGAGAGAGAAATTGAATTTTTAAAATTTTAAGAGTCTAATTTATATTTTTTAAATTTTAGAGGGACCGTGGTTCCATTAGTCCTAATGCCTCTGATTTAGGATATGATTATATGGAAGTAATGTTAACCTTACGAGTGACGTTAACCTTACGATAGTTAACTAGTAAATCATCATTAGTTGAAAAATCAGTAGACGGAAGTAATGTTGAATTTAGTAAAAGTAATGTATTAAATATAAGAATTTCTAAATCAGTAGTTAGATAGTTAACTAGTGATGCGAATAAATAAATAAACAAAATTTAGAAAAAGAAAGAAAAGGCTGACGGAAGTGCGATCGAGGCATTCCGAATAATTAATCTGGTAGATCTCATAAAGCAAGCTTGTTAAGTATATTTAAAAACAAAAAAAATTAAAGTTGTTTTTACTCAATGGGTAAAGGCATACTTTGGGGTGCAAACAAGAAGACCTTCTTTGAGTTCTTCCAACTCCACCTCAATCCCCACCAAACAGTTTACTATTTTAACTTTAATAATTATTAGACATATTAACCCTAAATTTTGTTCATAAACATGGCTTTCCTTGAATGATAATATGTGTTATATGTTCGAAGAAAATTTCTCCATTCGTCGGGACGTTTGATTAGTTTGTATTCCTTAAATATAAATTTATGATTAGTTATAAAGTATGGATAAGACCTCTAATAAGTAAGTCACTCGATAACACCACGTGATGCGTTAGAAAAAAAAATTAAAATCTAATTATCAGATCTACTTAATCTGTTGAACTATAAAAAGTCATGATGATCCTATAAATTAAGGTTAACACGTACTAAAAATCACTATAAATACTCCAATCGCAATTAAACAAGGAGATGAATTGACCGTAACCGACCAACCTTTTTTTCTTATGATAATTCTTCTTCTCTCGTTCAAATATCAAATAATAATCTCTCATTACTACAATTTCCCATAATTACACATGAACATAACATTAATGGCCAATCATTAATCTACTGATACAAACCTATATTCCTTTTCGTTTCCACGCTTTTACTTCAAATAACCTTTTCTTACTAAATCTTAATCTTATAAATTGTATTTTAATAAGAGTTCTAACTTAGATCTTAAAATGACATTGTTAAGATATATATCTAGATAAATTAATGTCTATAAATCAAATCAAACTTACATATTAGATTAACACTTCATGCTTACTCAAGCCCAAACTGAC